>NW_027509186.1:39365000-39760000 GCF_051911475.1 Siphateles boraxobius | reverse complement strand
AGATGTGTACATTTAAGATAGGCTACTTAATTTATTATTCCGATATCCAAATATGATACTAAATCACACAGAAAAAAGGACTTTTATTTGTGACGTGCTGTCTTTGCATTTGAACATTGCACATTTTAAACAGGACACGCATTAGCTGAATAAACGTTAGCCAATATGAACATATTTATAGAAAATAGTTGACAATGAATAGACAGGAGTCCAATAATAGCAAAACGAATCACTTATTCTAAAAAGAATATCAAGTATATAAGTTTAGATGAATCCGAAATATGGGGCTGTGTTAACAGTAAAACGTCTGTCTTTTAACGAATTTTAAAAACACGGATGGATAATACAAAATGCTTTCTGACATGTTGACAGAAAAATACACAACCTAAAACAAAATTTAAACTTAAAAATTTGAATAACGTTTTAACTGTGCTGAACATTTTTATTACTGTGTGTGTTAATCTGGTAATTTTAAAATGATTGAGTCAAATTGTTCCTTTGATAATGTTGAATGTGAAGGGCTGATTAATAGTCTCCAACATGATATTGAAACCCTTAATAATGAAATCAAACATCAACAGAGAGTTTAAAGCGACAACAGATAATAGTGACAATTGAGGCTAAAAAACAATCTTTGAGTGAACTTAAAAGTAAACTCCGAGAAGATTTAGCAGAATCTCAAGGTCCCCGACGTTCTGTTCGTCCACGAAATCCCACAGAAAAAATGCTTGCATTTCAAAAAGATGAAATTCAGAAGAAAGAAAGAAAGATTATTTCCATGTACGAACAATGGAAAATGTTGGCACGTAAGGCTAGAGATCAACTCTAACATAAATGTTAAACGAATCACAAAAATAATCAGGCAAACTAATAAAATTTTGTCTATTTTCGCCATTTTGAACTGAAAATAGACCACTATGTGACGTGACTCATGTAATGTAACATTAGCCTAATAATTATTTTACTGTCATTGTGAGGGGACAAGACACATTAACCAGGGTACCTGCGGGATCTTAAAAGCATTGAAAAATAATCTCAATTTAAGGCCTTACAAACCTTGAATTTGGTATACAAAGTCTTGGATTTCATTACAAAAGTATTATATATTTTTTGCCTTTACTAGGATTTACTAGGATTAAGTTCACCATAACAAAATTAACTGTAACTAAAGATTCATGCAACGTTGAGTGCACCTCGCACTCCACGTCATAGCAGAAAGCGCGAAAGCGTTCGCACCGTTACGGTTATAGTTACTAGGCAAGTGAGTTACAGAACAAGATAGTAACTAGGGATGCACCTAGGGCTGGGTATCGTAAAAATTTTCGATTCCGATATCTTGACTTCGATACCGGTTCCTGAACGATACTTTTTTCAATACCAATTTTATCAATATAACATTACCTAAAAAAAAAAACTGATTTTTTCATTTTGTTGACTTTTTTACACTCATATTTTGAGTCTGTAAAAAAAAGCACCTATGCTAAAGTTTTCTATGTTTCCTAATCATTTAACAACATGTATTCTTTACTTCAATGAGCTCATTGTTTCTGCCTTAACTTAATGCATTGTTTAACAATGAAACAAAATGTGTCGGGAAACGATAGCAAGGAGATATTTAAATTGTTTATTAATGAACAAGTGTTTACTAAACGTGTTGGCTGCAAAGATGATTATTGCGAATTTGCGATGCTGACTCTTCATCCCTGCAGTAGTGAACGCGCGCGCGCCTATATGGATTAGGTAATCAAACTATTTATTTCTAATTGTTTTGTTTAAAAGTAGACATATTTTGAACACATATAGAACTATTTCTCATGTCTGTGAGGCAAGTATCCTATACGCTGAGTTTCGGTTCATTTGTGACACGCTCCAGTTCTTGTAGTCGAAGGCGGATAAACTTTCTACTCTCGAGTTTATTCTGTGCGCTTTTAAGTGCCTTATCAGATTTACCGTGTTACCGGTCTTCGCAGCAATTATCTTGTCAAAAATATTGCATCGTGTGCTTATGGCATCGAGTCGGGTACATAGGTACACTTTTGATCATTTCCACATATTTTCTATCTATCTGGGTTGGACGCTTACGCTTAAACAACACACACACACACACACACACACACTACAGCCTCACGTGCGACGAGGCACGTCTCTGGGCAGCCGCGTAAACTAGTGTTTTATTATGTAACTAGTGTATATTTCTCTATGCGCTTATACACTAGGTATTACGGTAAGACCGTCAACCATTCTGAAACCATTCAGTCAACCATTCTTCCAGCGAAGGCTATTTCAGTTAGTCCGTCCGTCTGTCTGTCTATCTATCTATCTATCTATCTATCTATCTATCTATCTATCTATCTATCTATCTATCTATCTATCTATCTATCTATCTATCTATCTATCTGATGTTGTTTTACAAAATAAGAGCCCCCAAAACTCATATATTAGGCCTACCTATTGTCTCCATACATTCAGAAAATCATAATAATAAAAGTCCTAATTTCCACAGACCAATTCCACCTCAGATGGAGAGGACACCTTCTCACCGTGCCCCCTGCAAAGTTTCAGGACATTCTGATGTTGTTTTACAAAATAAGAGCCCCCAAAACTCATATATTAGGCCTACCTATTGTCTCCATACATTCAGAAAATCATAAAAATAAAAGTCCTAATTTCCACAGACCAATTCCGCCTCAGATGGAGAGGACACCTTCTCAAGGTGTCCCCTGCAAAGTTTCAGGACATTCTGATGTTGTTTTACAAAATAAGAGTCCCCAAAACTCATATATCACCTTTTGTCTGCATACATTCAGAAAATCATAAAAATAAAAGTCCTAATTTCCACAGACCAATTCCACCTCAGATGGAGAGGACACCTTCTCACCGTGCCCCCTGCAGAGTTTCAGGACATTCTGATGTTGTTTTACAAAATAAGAGCCCCCAAAACTCATATATCACCTGTTGTCTGCATGCATTCAGAAAATCATAAAAATAAAAGTCCTACTTTCCACTGACCAATTCCACCTCAGATGGAGAGGACACCTTCTCAACGTGTCCCCTGCAAAGTTTCAGGACATTCTGATGTTGTTTTACAAAATAAGAGCCCCCAAAACTCATATATTAGGCCTACCTATTGTCTCCATACATTCAGAAAATCATAATAATAAAAGTCCTAATTTCCACAGACCAATTCCACCTCAGATGGAGAGGATACCTTCTCAAGGTGTCCCCTGCAAAGTTTCAGGACATTCTGATGTTGTTTTACAAAATAAGAGTCCCCAAAACTCATATATCACCTGTTGTCTGCATACATTCAGAAAATCATAAAAATAAAAGTCCTAATTTCCACAGACCAATTCCACCTCAGATGGAGAGGACACCTTCTCACCGTGCCCCCTGCAAAGTTTCAGGACATTCTGATGTTGTTTTACAAAATAAGAGCCCCCAAAACTCATATATCACCTGTTGTCTGCATGCATTCAGAAAATCATAAAAATACAAGTCCTAATTTCCACTGACCAATTCCACCTCAGATGGAGAGGACACCTTCTCAACGTGTCCCCTGCAAAGTTTCAGGACATTCTGATGTTGTTTTACAAAATAAGAGCCCCCAAAACTCATATATTAGGCCTACCTATTGTCTCCATACATTCAGAAAATCATAAAAATAAAAGTCCTAATTTCCACAGACCAATTCCACCTCAGATGGAGAGGACACCTTCTCAAGGTGTCCCCTGCAAAGTTTCAGGACATTCTGATGTTGTTTTAAAGAATAAGAGCCCCCAAAACTCATATATCACCTGTTGTCTGCATACATTCAGAAAATCATAAAAATAAAAGTCCTAATTTCCACAGACCAATTCCACCTCAGATGGAGAGGACACCTTCTCACCGTGCCCCCTGCAAAGTTTCAGGACATTCTGATGTTGTTTTACAAAATAAGAGCCCCCAAAACTCACATATTAGGCCTACCTATTGTCTCCATACATTCAGAAAATCATAAAAATAAAAGTCCTAATTTCCACAGACCAATTCCACCTCAGATGGAGAGGACACCTTCTCAACGTGTCCCCTGCAAAGTTTCAGGACATTCTGATGTTGTTTTACAAAATAAGAGTCCCCAAAACTCATATATCACCTGTTGTCTGCATACATTCAGAAAATCATAAAAATAAAAGTCCTAATTTCCACAGACCAATTCCGCCTCAGATGGAGAGGACACCTTCTCAACGTGTCCCCTGCAAAGTTTCAGGACATTCTGATGTTGTTTTACAAAATAAGAGCCCCCAAAACTCATATATTAGGCCTACATGTTGTCTCCATACATTCAGAAAATCATAAAATAAAAGTCCTAATTTGCACAGACCAATTCCACTTCAGATGGAGAGGACACCTTCTCACCGTGCCCCCTGCAAAGTTTCAGGACATTCTGATTTTGTGTTACAAAATAAGAGCCCCCAAAACTCACATATCACCTGTTGTCTGCATACATTCAGAAAATCATAAAAATAAAAGTCCTAATTTCCACAGACCAATTCCACCTCAGATGGAGAGGACACCTTCTCAACGTGTCCCCTGCAAAGTTTCAGGACATTCTGATGTTGTTTTACAAAATAAGAGCCCCCAAAACTCATATATTAGGCCTACCTATTGTCTCCATACATTCAGAAAATCATAAAAATAAAAGTCCTAATTTCCACAGACCAATTCCACCTCAGATGGAGAGGACACCTTCTCACCGTGCCCCCTGCAAAGTTTCAGGACATTCTGATGTTGTTTTACAAAATAAATGGCCTTTAAATACTTATTTTTCCTGTCATTGATGATAAAAAAAACATTAATTTGTCTGTTTTTCTGTTTCTGTTACAACAGTGCCTAAGCAAGTGCAGATGATGTAAATTACACCGTTGCAGTGTCTTCCATGATCTCAAGTTGAACAATTATATCCTCTCAGTTGTGAACAAGGCCCAGAAGAGACTTTTGTTCATATTCCCTTTGTGCTTGTGTCTATCCATTAAAAATATTAGTTGACACAAATCTCTCAGTGGTGGACATTAATTTCTGCAATATAAATGTCACTGTTTGTCAGTCGAATATTACTTACTTTCCTTACTTTTCCCACTTATGTGGCAAAAATTTCTAAAATCCAAAAGAAGTTCTTACGGATGATTTTTTACTCGTCTAAATATGCTCCTTCAGCACCACTATTTCTTAGATACAAGATTTTACCAATTGAGAATGTCAATGTTTACTTATCATGCTTATTTATTCATACGTTTATTTACAAGAGAGAAGACTTTCCAACAACTTTCCAAAACTTTTTCACTTTAATTTCAAATACTCATATCCATCAAACAAAGCATAGTGCAATAAATCTTGTCTTACCGTTTTCTAGAAATTCAGGCTACAGTATAAAACTGACCTCAGCTTTAGAGGTCCTCAATTATGGAGTAAATTAATTTGTCTGTCTTTAAAAAAAAACAGTTGAAAGACCTTTTGATTTTATTATGACTGCATCTGGTTATAGTTTACTTCACATGTTGCTCTTCCCTTTTGATTTTCTTTTATCATAACTCTTCAACATCAACTTTCAGTTAAAAGGATAATCAGGTTTCTGATAAAATGTTTTTTCCCTTTTTTATTATTCAATTTATCTGTTTGCGGGTCTTTATCTTGTCTTTTTCTTCTTTTTTTGTTTGTTTGTTTATTTATGTAAGTGGAGTGGAGCTCTGTATAAACCCAAGTGGGTTTCGTTCCCCTCTTGTAATAATAATAATAATAATAAATATTGGTGCAACACTGTTTTTAATGTTTCTTCATCATGCAAATGTATTTCTTTATGTCCTTATTAGCTTTCTTCTATCTTTCTTACTTTTACTCACAAAACATCATATAATAAACACATATCCATGCTCTACACAAATCAATTATGCTGTCCTTGGTGCTGAAGTAGCTACTCAGTTTACTTTTGCATGTGTTCCTTATTTTGATTCTTGTGATTCTCCCAATCTGTTTTGTGATGGATATTTATTTTTTAAACTACATAATTAAAGCATACTGTTCATATGCTTAATTAAGGAAACCACTGTTATGGTTTTATGCATATGCCAATTTGGACTGGTGGTAGCTGTTGACCACCAGAGGGGGGCATAAAAAAATTGTTTCAGGATTGGAAGCTAAATGACGGTAAAAGTGGTAAATTATTTAAAAAAAAATTTTTAGGGGGCGGGGGGTTGGGGGTCGGTAATTTGATTAGTTTATTACTAAAATTGCTCACTTAACATTACAGGTTGTAAATGTACATTTAAATATATATATATATATATATATATATATATATATATATATATATATATATATATATATATATATATTGCAAATTAAAGCAAAAAAAAAAACTATAACAATACCAGAGAACAGAAGAGAAAAAAATAAGATGAAATAAATAAAGAAATATAATATAATATAATAACAATAAGAGAGGGGTTACCGACATCAAAATTGATTGCATTAGGTTATACAAAACAATTCAATATTACAATTTGTTAAAATAACAAATTAAAGGTTCTTTACAATAGACTCAAGAATATTATGTGTTTTAGAAACCTTAGAGTTTAAAGGTTTTGAAAGATATTTAAAAGAAGGAAAAAGAGACTTTATATCAGGTGAGAACATTCTAAAATCCGGCTTACAATGAATGGTTCTGGCTTTGTGAAGATGAAACTTGCCCAGAAGACAAAGCAAAAATACAGTATAATTAAAAAAAAATCATTAGAATGAAAATCTGATAAAAAAGTTATAGAATTTGAAATTTGTACCAATTTGTTGCAACTTCAAAAAAAGTAACAAGGTAACATCTGACCAGAAAGATTTAGAAAATGGGAATTTATAAAAATAAATGTAGAATAGATTCTTCTTCAATATTGCAAAAGGAGCATAAAGAAGAAACATTCTCAGAAAACCTGCTCAAAAATAGGTTACAAGGGTAATATCTATGAACAGTTTTGAAATGTAGTTCTTTTATTTTATTAGGAATAAAAAGATTGTGAGAAAAAGCCCATAAGTAATTCAAATCAGAGTTTAGATAACAGATACTCTATTTAGAACAAGCTTTAGGAAGAATTCTTGAAGTTGAAGAAAGAGCATTCCTAATAAAGAAGTTGTTGCATTTTTTATCTAATATATTAACATCACTGAATGCAAGAATAAACTTGTTTAAACGGTTGTAACTTAAATGCGCTTTAAACAAGGTTCTTACACTTACAGGAATGCTTTCAGTCACCTTATTAAAATCTCTTACAGAAATCATAACACTTTTTAGGGACATAAAATCATAAGGAAAGAAGGTCTCCTTGAGCACTAAACAAATCAGAAACAAAAAGAATATTTTGATCCACCCATTCTTTGAAAAAAAAAGAGACTTGTTACCACACAGTACATTTTCATTAATCCAAATAATACACGTGTGTGGGGAGAAATTATGTTTGAAAGCAATCTTCCAGGACTCAAGAGCTTGTTTTTTGAAAATTTGAGAGTTTAATATGTAATTTGCTGCACTTAAATTTACAAGATAATAAGAATTTAAGGTCACCACATTGTTTAAATATTAAATTAGGGATCCAAAACGTCCTGGTTGCGTATGCAACCCACCGTTCCCTAAAGGAGGGAATGGAGGACGTAGTCGACGGTCGACTGAATTGGGATCTCGCTAGAGAGCCTGTCTTCTTCGAGTACTATTGAACGAGCCAATGTAATTGGCGGGCGTGATTCGCATCACACACTCCGCCCCCGCGGCGCGGGTATAAATACGGAAGTGGATGCACGCACTAGTTGCTTTTCGCTGAGGAGCCGAGAGTAACCCGGGATCAGCGTTGGTCAAGCGGTAGTGGCAAGGGGACTACGTCCTCCGTTCCCTCCTTCAGGGAACGGTGGGTTGCATACGCAACCAGGACGTTCCCTTTCAGTCGAGAACGTCAGACGTAGTCGACGGTCGACTGAATTGGGATCACCCTTTGAACACGCCACTAACGCTGCCACCAATGGCGCAGCAAGCCGACACTTGAACCGGGCTCACGGTGAAACTGGCTTCATGAGAAGGGAGCCCACGGGAAGCAGCGGTTCAACTAGGTGTCGTCCAGCCCCCAACTCTAGAATCTGTTTTAGCAAAGCATATCGTCAACGCCCAGGCGGAGCACTTTACACTCATCATAGAGGAGCTCAACACCTAAGTGGACATGTTGCATCTCGGATCTTTGCCGAAATGAAGGCAAGCACTAAGTGCAACTTTGCATGGAAACAGCCTTCCCTCTCTGCTGAATTCCAACAGATATTTGTAGAGCTGGTCTGAGGTCTATGACTTGCATTCTGTACACGTCCAAGCGAACGGACAGAGAAGCCAGGGCTGGATCTGCCTCCTCCAGGGCAGCGCTTGCAGGCTCACCACCTGCTCCTATTACGGGAGAGGTAGGAACCTTGGGCACAATCCGAGCCGGGGTCTCAGCTTGTGAGAGTTAGCCGGCCCAGACTCCAGGCACAATACGTTGACCGAAAGCGAGCAAGTCCCTACCCTCTAGTAGAGACCACGCGAGCAGGAGAACTGATATAACAGATTTTTTAACTCACTGCCTGCAGTGGCTCAGGGGCAGTCTCTGCAGTGCAGTCGCACCAGGGACAATGCCCAAGAGGATAAAGAGGGACACAAGGATTTACAAGACCTTGCTCCTCAGGAACCTGACGATCAGAACGTGCTTCTGCATACTTCTGCAACACGATGAGCGTCGTTTAAACACCGAGGCAACATCATTTTGAGGGTGAAGGAAAACAGCCTACTGCAACCCATTTTGCAGGAAAGAGAGCACTGAAGTGATCGAAAGCTTTCAGGATCTCCTCTGGAGAGAAGACGCACTCAACGACTAGGTTCCACTTCTAAAGGCGTAAGCACGCTACCCAATTCTAGGGGGTGCTCGCAGAAGTGATGGTAACTATCACATGTTCTTGTGATAGCCACCTGAACCTCCGCGTTCAGATGTAAGACCGCCCGGAATCTCCGGGGGAAGAACGCGTGTGCCATCGTGCCCCGTCCCCGAAGAGTTTTCAGGGGAAGTCAGGAAGGCTGTTGATGGGAACCAGGTCTAGTTGGGCCAATAAAGGGCAACTATGAAGACCTGTTCCTCTCCTGACTTGGCACGTAGGTGCAAGCGACGGGCGCAAAAGACAGGAGCATTGCTCAACACAACATGTGAAGATCACTGGGCTTCAGGAGCGTTTTCTGCTCAGCACTTGGGTGTGACAAGTTCACTGAGCTTCAGGAGCATTCCTGCTCAACACCTGAGTGTGATAAACTCACCGAGCTTCAGGAGCATTTCTGCTCAACACTTGAGTGCGAAGAACTTCACTGAGCGACAGGAGCATTTCTGCTCAGCACTTGAGTGTGACAAGTTCACTGAGCTTCAGGAGCATTACTGCTCAACACCTGAGTGTGATAAACTCACTGAGCTTCAGGAGCATTTCTGCTCAACACTTGAGTGCGAAGAACTTCACTGAGCACCAGGAGCATTTCTGCTCAGCACTGCGTGTGACGAATTCACTGAGCTACCTGTGATGAACTCACTGAGCTACAGGAGCATTGCTGCTCAACACCTGAGTGCGATGAACTTCACTGAGTTTCAGGAGCAATTCTGCTCAACATGAAGAGTGATGATTTCACTGACTTGAGCAGGCGCAAGGCGACCATGAGACGCAGTCACTTTTAGAAGGCTCACTGGGGTTAAACGCATTTCTGCGGGCCCCTGGGTCAGCTGAGACCCAGTGTTTGTCCAAGGGTAGTCCGCTCGGTTTACCCAAACACTGGCGGAAAAATAAAACCGGGGGGGCAACTGAGCGGCCCCGGAATGGTCATGACCCAGCCAGACCCAGGGGATGGAGTCTCCACTTGCCCTGGCTATAACTGTCGTGAGGCTCGATGGCGGCACGATTGAGTAAGCGGGAGGAGTGGAACAAGGCGCCCTCAGAAGCGTCTGACTCCAAGGAGGAGGTGACGGGTGAGTTTGTGACATGCAGGGGAAGCTTCGCAACGGTCGCGATGTCTAACAACTCGAGGCACGAATGCCCGTGTAGTCGGGGTCGCCCAGGCCCCCGTTAAAACACGCCCTTTGTACATGGCCCCTCCGTTGAAGAGGGTTTGGCAGCAGACCGGGATGAACTATAGTCACACAGGGTGAGCTGCTCTGCCACGGTCACCTTGGGATCCGATCGTGAAGCTAGCGCTGAAGCGGTCACATATGGAGGAAGCCAAAGGCTGCGACTACCATATACCCCAGGAGCCTCTGAAAGTTCTTTCAGTGGGACCCTTTCTCACTTCAACACCAGCTGAACACATTCTCATTGGAGAGACATGTTAGACCGAGTACCTCTCCAAAACTGAAAAAGAGATACTCAGCCCGTGGGCGAGATTACTCTCTTCCAGTTGACCTGAAGACCCAACGGGCTCTGGAGCACTCGAGGGGAAGGACACTGTACTGATACTCCACCGTTAGACGCAACATGCAGGATGGCCTGCGGTGCGGGGGGTAGAGATCTGAAGCACATGTCTTTCAGGTCAAAGCTGCAGACCAATCTTGGGCCAAGATGGTCACGACTCACCACCTAGTAGCACGAAGAGCGAGTTTTCGACTGGCCTTCGTACCGGCTGGAGGGCGGCTATATCAAATCCTTCGCCAGCAGGATAAGATAAACACGCAGAAGTCAGGAGCACTGCTCAACACTCGGTGTGATGAATATCACTGAATTTTCAGGAGCACGTCTGCTCAACACCTAATGTGATGACTATCACTGACTTGAGCGGGGTAGCCGAGCCTGAGGTGAGGCAGCAAAGTAGAGAGAGTGGTGTAAGTGTAAGAAACAGAAAAACAGACAAATTAATGTTTTTTTTATCATCAATGACAGGAAAAAGAAGTATTTAAAGGCCATTTATTTTGTAAAACAACATCAGAATGTCCTGAAACTTTGCAGGGGGCACAGTGAGAAGGTGTCCTCTCCATCTGAGGTGGAATTGGTCTGTGCAAATTAGGACTTTTATTTTTATGATTTTCTGAATGTATGGAGACAACAGGTAGGCCTAATATATGAGTTTTGGGGGCTCTTATTTTGTAAAACAACATCAGAATGTCCTGAAACTTTGCAGGGGACACCTTGAGAAGGTGTCCTCTCTATCTGAGGCGGAATTGGTCTGTGGAAATTAGGACTTTTATTTTTATGATTTTCTGAATGTATGCAGACAACAGGTGATATATGAGTTTTGGGGGCTCTTATTTTGTAAAACAACATCAGAATGTCCTGAAACTTTGCAGGGGGCACGGTGAGAAGGTGTCCTCTCCATCTGAGGTGTAATTGGTCTGTGCAAATTAGGACTTTTATTTTTATGATTTTCTGAATGTATGGAGACAACAGGTAGGCCTAATATATGAGTTTTGGGGGCTCTTATTTTGTAAAACAACATCAGAATGTCCTGAAACTTTGCAGGGGACACCTTGAGAAGGTGTCCTCTCTATCTGAGGTGGAATTGGTCTGTGGAAATTAGGACTTTTATTATTATGATTTTCTGAATGTATGCAGACAACAGGTGATTTATGAGTTTTGGGGGCTCTTATTTTGTAAAACAACATCAGAATGTCCTGAAACGTTGCAGGGGGCACGGTGAGAAGGTGTCCTCTCCATCTGAGGTGGAATTGGTCTGTGGAAATTAGGACTTTTATTTTTATGATTTTCTGAATGTATGGAGACAATAGGTGGGCCTAATATATGAGTTTTGGGGGCTCTTATTTTGTAAAACAACATCAGAATGTCCTGAAACTTTGCAGGGGACACGTTGAGAAGGTGTCCTCTCCATCTGAGGTGGAAATGGTCTGTGGAAATTTGGACTTTTATTTTTATGATTTTCTGAATGTATGGAGACAACAGGTAGGCATAATATATGAGTTTGGGGGGCTCTTATTTTGTAAAACAACATCAGAATGTCCTGAAACTTTGCAGGGGACACGTTGAGAAGGTGTCCTCTCCATCAGAGGTGGAATTGGTCTGTGGAAATTAGGACTTCTATTTTTATGATTTTCTGAATGTATGGAGACAACAGGTAGGCCTAATATATGAGTTTTGGGGGCTCTTATTTTGTAAAACAACATCAGAATGTCCTGAACCTTTGCAGGGGACACGTTGAGAAGGTGTCCTCTCCATCTGAGGTGGAATTGGTCTGTAGAAATTAGGACTTTTATTTTTATGATTTTCTGAATGTATGCAGACAACAGGTGATATATGAGTTTTGGGGGCTCTTATTTTGTAAAACAACATCAGAATGTCCTGAAACTTTGCAGGGGGCACGGTGAGAAGGTGTCCTCTCCATCTGAGGTGGAATTGGTCTGTGGAAATTAGGACTTTTATTTTTATGATTTTCTGAATGTATGGAGACAATAGGTAGGCCTAATATGTGAGTTTTGGGGGCTCTTATTTTGTAAAACAACATCAGAATGTCCTGAAACTTTGCAGGGGACACGTTGAGAAGGTGTCCTCTCCATCTGAGGTGGAATTGGTCTGTGGAAATTAGGACTTTTATTTTTATGATTTTCTGAATGTATGCAGACAACAGGTGATATATGAGTTTTGGGGGCTCTTATTTTGTAAAACAAAATCAGAATGTCCTGAAACTTTGCATGGGACACCTTGAGAAGGTGTCCTCTCCATCAGAGGTGGAATTGGTCTGTGGAAATTAGGACTTTTATTTTTATGATTTTCTGAATGTATGGAGACAACAAGTAGGCCTAATATATGAGTTTTGGGGGCTCTTATTTTGTAAAACAACATCAGAATGTCCTGAAACTTTGCAGGGGACACGTTGAGAAGGTATCCTCTCCATCTGAGGTGGAATTGGTCTGTGGAAATTAGGACTTTTATTTTTATGATTTTCTGAATGTATGGAGACAACAGGTAGGCCTAATATATGAGTTTTGGGGGCTCTTATTTTGTAACACAAAATCAGAATGTCCTGAAACTTTGCAGGGGGCACGGTGAGAAGGTGTCCTCTCCATCTGAGGTGGAATTGGTCTGTGCAAATTAGGACTTTTATTTTTATGATTTTCTGAATGTATGGAGACAACAAGTAGGCCTAATATATGAGTTTTGGGGGCTCTTATTTTGTAAAACAACATCAGAATGTCCTGAAACTTTGCAGGGGACACGTTGAGAAGGTTTCCTCTCCATCTGAGGTGGAATTGGTCTGTGGAAATTAGGACTTTTATTTTTATGATTTTCTGAATGTATGGAGACAATAGGTAGGCCTAATATATGAGTTTTGGGGAATCTTATTTTGTAAAACATCATCAGAATGTCCTGAAACTTTGCAGGGGACACGTTGAGAAGGTGTCCTCTCCATCTGAGGTGGAATTGGTCTGTGGAAATTAGGACTTTTATTTTTATGATTTTCTGAATGTATGCAGACAACAGGTGATATATGAGTTTTGGGGGCTCTTATTTTGTAAAACAACATCAGAATGTCCTGAAACTTTGCAGGGGGCACCTTGAGAAGGTGTCCTCTCCATCAGAGGTGGAATTGGTCTGTGGAAATTAGGACTTTTATTTTTATGATTTTCTGAATGTATGGAGACAACAGGTAGGCCTAATATATGAGTTTTGGGGGCTCTTATTTTGTAAAACAACATCAGAATGTCCTGAAACTTTGCAGGGGACACGTTGAGAAGGTGTCCTCTCCATCTGTGGTGGAATTGGTCTGTGGAAATTAGGACTTTTATTTTTATGATTTTCTGAATATATGCAGACAACAGGTAGGCCTAATATATGAGTTTTGGGGGCTCTTATTTTGTAAAACAACATCAGAATGTCCTGAAACTTTGCAGGGGACACGTTGAGAAGGTGTCCTCTCCATCTGAGGTGGAATTGGTCTGTGGAAATTAGGACTTTTCTTTTTATGATTTTCTGAATGTATGGAGACAACAGGTAGGCCTAATATATGAGTTTTGGGGGCTCTTATTTTGTAAAACAACATCAGATAGATAGATAGATAGATAGATAGATAGATAGATAGATAGATAGATAGATAGATAGATAGATAGATAGACAGACAGACAGACAGACAGACAGACAAACCGACAGACGGACGGACGGACGGACGGACGGACTAACTGAAATAGCCTTCGCTGGAAGAATGGTTGACTGAATGGTTTCAGAATGGTTGACGGTCTTACCGTAATACCTAGTGTATAAGCGCATAGAGAAATATAGGGGCGGCTAGTTTGACTGCTCATTTCTAGGTGGAGGCTGGCTTGACTGCAGTCATGTATCGATACTCGGTAGTATCGAGGCAATTCGGTCGGTACCTAAAAATTACCGAACTCGGTACCCAGCCCTAGATGCACCGATGTTCGGCAACCGAAATTATTCGGCCGAATAAGTAAAAAGTTTTTGAAACAATGACGTTTTTGATGACGCGATCAAATAGTAACCAGCGTAGAGTGAGAGGTGCGCGCTTTATAAATGCAGCCAACATGCCCCCTTTGAGCAGATAACAAAAGAGAAGCTCATCTGATGCGTCTGTGGCAGACGTTATACCCTTACTTGCAGCACTAAAGCGTCTTTTAACCCTCTGTAGTTGACAAACGCGCCGCTGCGTTTTGCTGGATTTTTTTCACATAGCAGCAAAATAGACTTAAATACTCCGTCATTTATGGTCACTTAAATGCAGACTTAAGAAATATGAAGAATAAACTGTTAAATGTCTACTTGTGTCCACTTACAATCGAAACAAAACTGTGCTTTTGTAAAATAAAGAAAATAAACAGGGTGTGCTTTCTGCCTCTCCTTCTCCGTTAACTTTTTTTCGGGAGCACATCTCTAAACTTAAACAAAACTCTGCCAATACTAGTCACACAGGCAAAAGCAATATATCTTTATAATCATTTAATTGTCTACTTTTAAATGATCTAATTTAAAACGAAAACAAATATTCTCTGTTTATGTAATCTGTATGAAAAGAGAGAGAGATGTCAGTCGTTCTCATGGCAACTCCTTATCTGCTAATCGCCACGGAGAGCGCGCGCTATATCGAAATGATCTGAGGCAATCCATGCAAACCTGTCAACACCCATGATAAAGTGTATGTAAACCATGTCTTATGTGTAGGACAGTTATTCATTTGTTGTGGGTTCATCCACATTTTTTTTTTTCACTTTTCAATGCACTTTTTTTGTTACATTCTTTCAGCAGTCAGTTATAGGCCTAACATAGGCTATTCAAGAAGGGGGGCTTAAAAGATGGCCAAATAAAAATACATTTTTTATTTTACTAATTTATTTTTTTAAGTTATATTGTGCTTTGTTTAAATATCTGCAGGAATGTTAAAAAAAAATCAGTGTTAAATAAAATGTATTTTTGCAATTTGATTCTTTTCTCTGAAAAGCAAGACAAAATAGTAAAAAAGCATATTTTTACTATTTAATTAAATGCAATGGTGAAAAAATTGGCAAAATAAATGGAAAAAATGTTGAAACACCACGTTCAGTGTTCGGCCTTCGGCCAAGCGTTTCATTATTATTCGGCTTCGGCCAAGAATTTTCATTTCGGTGCATCCCTAATAGTAACGTTAGCCAAGCGTAGTTTGTCGTCTGAAATAGGAATGTCGTCTGAAAGTTTCAGTTTAATCCGCTGTGGCCACAAATGCCAGAATTCAATAATTTAACCCCCAAATCAGAGCTTTTCTGTTAAAAGAACTTGTTTTCTACCCGGTCTTTTCAATACTAGCCTGCAACCATGCGCGCGCGCTCTCTACACAGCTCAAGAAGCGCGGATGATCTGAAAACACAGACAAGCTGGAGTTCAGCAATCTTCATTTGAGATTTTCAACTTAAATTGAAGTGTCATTCAGCCGGTCTGTGTTCTGTCACGAGCCGCTTGCGCTGTTTGTGCGAAAAAAAATGCAGGCTGATATCCAGCAGTGTTTTTAATGTTGATGCAATGTTTCCCGAATATCAACACCATTTCAAATGTGACATTGATTTTATACAACAGTTAAAAAACAAAACAAAAGGGTAACATTAAGTGATTTACTACATTTATAGGCTTATTGTTATTGCTCTATTTTGCAACGAAATCTGTGGCTTTGAACGAATCGCTAGATTCAACGAATGACTCGATGACTCACACATAAAGACAATGAGTTACCGCCACCTACTGGCGATTTTAATATAATATTTTTATTAATATTAAACGATTTTTAACATTGCCTATTTATTGAACATTGTTTTATTTAAGGAATTATTTATTTTTTAAAGGTATTACAAAAAGTAAAAAAATTAAATGGAAAAATTGATTAAAGGGGGCAAATATTGTCCCTTAATGGAAAAGGTGTGACTGCAGTCTAAGTGGAAGAGGGCACTCTGAAAAATTTGTTATGCAATTCCAACTCCAAAAATACATCGACCTGTTGGCAGAAAAGCTCATACATAAACGTGTTCCGTTTTTTTTACACTTCCGTTATTAAAATAAACCTAAAAATTAACTTTATACAGCATATTTTCACTCTTTAATGCAGAGACCTACCTGATTGACTCTCTCCAGTCACGGGCTGTTCTGACTGAGCCGGTCCATTACAAATGACGTCACTCACAGAACGAACTCAAAATATTATTCATAAACAAAAATATATTTTTTCCTTCTGTCGGCACAGCAAAATAAAGATGATATACATTAAGCAAAAAAAAATTTTGCAAAAAAAAAACCATTTTAAAGCATTTCAGTTTTCAAAAGCATAATTGTTTCAGAATCGGAACAGTTACAAAAAAAACCCTTCTCAACACTAAAAATTCATTATTTGAAATTAGGACTTTTATTTTTATGATTTTCTGAATGTATGGAGACAATAGGTAGGCCTAATATGTGAGTTTTGGGGGCTCTTATTTTGTAAAACAACATCAGAATGTCCTGAAACTTTGCAGGGGACACGTTGAGAAGGTGTCCTCTCCATCTGAGGTGGAATTGGTCTGTGGAAATTAGGACTTTTATTTTTATGATTTTCTGAATGTATGCAGACAATAGGTGATATATGAGTTTTGGGGGCTCTTATTTTGTAAAACAACATCAGAATGTCCTGAAACTTTGCATGGGACACCTTGAGAAGGTGTCCTCTCCATCAGAGGTGGAATTGGTCTGTGGAAATTAGGACTTTTATTTTTATGATTTTCTGAATGTATGGAGACAACAAGTAGGCCTAATATATGGGTTTTGGGGGCTCTTATTTTGTAAAACAACATCAGAATGTCCTGAAACTTTGCAGGGGACACGTTGAGAAGGTATCCTCTCCATCTGAGGTGGAATTGGTCTGTGGAAATTAGGACTTTTATTTTTATGATTTTCTGAATGTATGGAGACAACAGGTAGGCCTAATATATGAGTTTTGGGGGCTCTTATTTTGTAACACAAAATCAGAATGTCCTGAAACTTTGCAGGGGGCACGGTGAGAAGGTGTCCTCTCCATCTGAGGTGGAATTGGTCTGTGCAAATTAGGACTTTTATTTTTATGATTTTCTGAATGTATGGAGACAACAAGTAGGCCTAATATATGAGTTTTGGGGGCTCTTATTTTGTAAAACAACATCAGAATGTCCTGAAACTTTGCAGGGGACACGTTGAGAAGGTTTCCTCTCCATCTGAGGTGGAATTGGTCTGTGGAAATTAGGACTTTTATTTTTATGATTTTCTGAATGTATGGAGACAATAGGTAGGCCTAATATATGAGTTTTGGGGAATCTTATTTTGTAAAACAACATCAGAATGTCCTGAAACTTTGCAGGGGACACGTTGAGAAGGTGTCCTCTCCATCTGAGGTGGAATTGGTCTGTGGAAATTAGGACTTTTATTTTTATGATTTTCTGAATGTATGCAGACAACAGGTGATATATGAGTTTTGGGGGCTGTTATTTTGTAAAACAACATCAGAATGTCCTGAAACTTTGCAGGGGGCACCTTGAGAAGGTGTCCTCTCCATCAGAGGTGGAATTGGTCTGTGGAAATTAGGACTTTTATTTTTATGATTTTCTGAATGTATGGAGACAACAGGTAGGCCTAATATATGAGTTTTGGGGGCTCTTATTTTGTAAAAAAACATCAGAATGTCCTGAAACTTTGCAGGGGACACGTTGAGAAGGTGTCCTCTCCATCTGTGGTGGAATTGGTCTGTGGAAATTAGGACTTTTATTTTTATGATTTTCTGAATATATGCAGACAACAGGTAGGCCTAATATATGAGTTTTGGGGGCTCTTATTTTGTAAAACAACATCAGAATGTCCTGAAACTTTGCAGGGGACACGTTGAGAAGGTGTCCTCTCCATCTGAGGTGGAATTGGTCTGTGGAAATTAGGACTTTTCTTTTTATGATTTTCTGAATGTATGGAGACAACAGGTAGGCCTAATATATGAGTTTTGGGGGCTCTTATTTTTTAAAACAACATCAGATTGATAGATAGATAGATAGATAGATAGATAGATAGATAGATAGATAGATAGATAGATAGATAGATAGATAGATAGATAGATAGACAGACAGACAGACAGACAGACAGACAGACAGACAGACAGACAAACCGACAGACGGACGGACGGACGGACGGACGGACGGACGGACGGACTAACTGAAATAGCCTTCGCTGGAAGAATGGTTGACTGAATGGTTTCAGAATGGTTGACGGTCTTACCGTAATACCTAGTGTATAAGCGCATAGAGAAATATAGGGGCGGCTAGTTTGACTGCTCATTTCGAGGTGGAGGCTGGCTTGACTGCAGTCATGTATCGATACTCGGTAGTATCGAGGCAATTCGGTCGGTACCTAAAAATTACCGAACTCGGTACCCAGCCCTAGATGCACCGATGTTCGGCAACCGAAATTATTCGGCCGAATAAGTAAAAAGTTTTTGAAACAATGACGTTTTTGATGACGCGATCAAATAGTAACCAGCGTAGAGTGAGAGGTGCGCGCTTTATAAATGCAGCCAACATGCCCCCTTTGAGCAGATAACAAAAGAGAAGCTCATCTGATGCGTCTGTGGCAGACGTTATACCCTTACTTGCAGCACTAAAGCGTCTTTTAACCCTCTGTAGTTGACAAACGCGCCGCTGCGTTTTGCTGGATTTTTTTCACATAGCAGCAAAATAGACTTAAATACTCCGTCATTTATGGTCACTTAAATGCAGACTTAAGAAATATGAAGAATAAACTGTTAAATGTCTACTTGTGTCCACTTACAATCGAAACAAAACTGTGCTTTTGTAAAATAAAGAAAATAAACAGGGTGTGCTTTCTGCCTCTCCTTCTCCGTTAACTTTTTTTCGGGAGCACATCTCTAAACTTAAACAAAACTCTGCCAATACTAGTCACACAGGCAAAAGCAATATATCTTTATAATCATTTAATTGTCTACTTTTAAATGATCTAATTTAAAACGAAAATAAATATTCTCTGTTTATGTAATCTGTATGAAAAGAGAGAGAGATGTCAGTCGTTCTCATGGCAACTCCTTATCTGCTAATCGCCACGGAGAGCGCGCGCTATATCGAAATGATCTGAGGCAATCCATGCAAACCTGTCAACACCCATGATAAAGTGTATGTAAACCATGTCTTATGTGTAGGACAGTTATTCATTTGTTGTGGGTTCATCCACATTTTTTTTTTCACTTTTCAATGCACTTTTTTTGTTACATTCTTTCAGCAGTCAGTTATAGGCCTAACATAGGCTATTCAAGAAGGGGGGCTTAAAAGATGGCCAAATAAAAATACATTTTTTATTTTACTAATTTATTTTTTTAAGTTATATTGTGCTTTGTTTAAATATCTGCAGGAATGTTAAAAAAAAATCAGTGTTAAATAAAATGTATTTTTGCAATTTGATTCTTTTCTCTGAAAAGCAAGACAAAATAGTAAAAAAAGCATATTTTTACTATTTAATTAAATGCAATGGTGAAAAAATTGGCAAAATAAATGGAAAAAATGTTGAAACACCACGTTCAGTGTTCGGCCTTCGGCCAAGCGTTTCATTATTATTCGGCTTCGGCCAAGAATTTTCATTTCGGTGCATCCCTAATAGTAACGTTAGCCAAGCGTAGTTTGTCGTCTGAAATAGGAATGTCGTCTGAAAGTTTCAGTTTAATCCGCTGTGGCCACAAATGCCAGAATTCAATAATTTAACCCCCAAATCAGAGCTTTTCTGTTAAAAGAACTTGTTTTCTACCCGGTCTTTTCAATACTAGCCTGCAACCATGCGCGCGCGCTCTCTACACAGCTCAAGAAGCGCGGATGATCTGAAAACACAGACAAGCTGGAGTTCAGCAATCTTCATTTGAGATTTTCAACTTAAATTGAAGTGTCATTCAGCCGGTCTGTGTTCTGTCACGAGCCGCTTGCGCTGTTTGTGCGAAAAAAAATGCAGGCTGATATCCAGCAGTGTTTTTAATGTTGATGCAATGTTTCCCGAATATCAACACCATTTCAAATGTGACATTGATTTTATACAACAGTTAAAAAACAAAACAAAAGGGTAACAGAAAGGTATTACAAAAAGTAAAAAAATTAAATGGAAAAATTGATTAAAGGGGGCAAATATTGTCCCTTAATGGAAAAGGTGTGACTGCAGTCTAAGTGGAAGAGGGCACTCTGAAAAATTTGTTATGCAATTCCAACTCCAAAAATACATCGACCTGTTGGCAGAAAAGCGCATACATAAACGTGTTCCGTTTTTTTTACACTTCCGTTATTAAAATAAACCTAAAAATTAACTTAATACAGCATATTTTCACTCTTTAATGCAGAGACCTACCTGATTGACTCTCTCCAGTCACGGGCTGTTCTGACTGAGCCGGTCCATTACAAATGACGTCACTCACAGAACGAACTCAAAATATTATTCATAAACAAAAATATATTTTTTCCTTCTGTCGGCACAGCAAAATAAAGATGATATACATTAAGCAAAAAAAAATTTCGCAAAAAAAAAACATTTTAAAGCATTTCAGTTTTCAAAAGCATAATTGTTTCAGAATCGGAACAGTTACAAAAAAAACCCTTCTCAACACTAAAAATTCATTATTTGCACACACTTGCAACTTACTACAGCAGTTTAACCCTTAAAATCAAGAAAACAATCAACTCTATTTTTCAGTATGGTTAACATTTTACAGCTTTTATTATTTTCTAACTACAGCAAATGACTCGTGTACAATCAGGAAATAATATAGTCAACATTGGTTAAGTAAATAACATGAATATGTCTTATTCAAAATGCAAATAATTATTATAATATATATATATATATATATATATATATATATATATATATATATATATATATATATATATATATATACAGGTCCTTCTAAAAAAATTTGCATATTGTGATAAAGTTAATTATTTTCCATAATGTAATGATAAAAATTAAACTTTCATATATTTTAGATTCATTGCACACCAACTGAAATATTTCAGGTCTTTTATTGTTTTAATACTGATGATTTTGGCATACAGCTCATGAAAACCCAAAATTCCTATCTCAAAAAATTAGCATATCATGAAAAGGGTCTCTAAACGAGCTATTAACCTAATCTTCTGAATCAACTAATTAATTCTAAACACCTGCAAAAGATTCCTGAGGCTTTTAAAAACTCCCAGCCTGTTTCATTACTCAAAACCGCAATCATGGGTAAGACTGCCGACCTGACTGCTGTCCAGAAGGCCATCATTGACACCCTCAAGCAAGAGGGTAAGACACAGAAAGAAATTTCTGAACAAATAGGCTGTTCCCAGAGTGCTGTATCAAGGCACCTCGGTGGGAAGTCTGTGGGAAGGAAAAAGTGTGGCAAAAAAACGCTACCCAACGAGAAGAGGTGACCGGACCCTGAGGAAGATTGTGGAGAAGGACCGATTCCAGACCTTGGGGGACCTGCGGAAGCAGTGGACTGAGTCTGGAGTAGAAACATCCAGAGCCACCGTGCACAGGCGTGTGCAGGAAATGGGCTACAGGTGCCGCATTCCCCAGGTCAAGCCACTTTTGAACTAGAAACAGCGGCAGAAGCGCCTGACCTGGGCGACAGAGAAGCAGCACTGGACTGTTGCTCAGTTTTGCATGGCATTCGGAAATCAAGGTGCCAGAGTCTGGAGGAAGACTGGGGAGAAGGAAATGCCAAAATGCCTGAAGTCCAGTGTCAAGTACCTACAGTCAGTGATGGTCTGGGGTGCCATGTCAACTGCTGGTGTTGGTCCACTGTGTTTTATCAAGGGCAGGGTCAATGCAGCTAGCTATCAGGAGATTTTGGAGCACTTTATGCTTCCATCTGCTGAAAAGCTTTATGGAGATGAAGATTTCATTTTTCAGCACGACCTGCCACCTGCTCACAGTGCCAAAACCACTGGAAAATGGTTTACTGACCATGGTATTACTGTGCTCAATTGGCCTGCCAACTCTCCTGACCTGAAGCCCATAGAGAATCTGTGGGATATTGTGAAGAGAAAGTTGAGAGACGCAAGACCCAACACTCTGGATGAGCTTAAGGCCGCTATCGAAGCATCCTGGGCCTCCATAACACCTCAGCAGTGCCACAGGCTGATTGCCTCCATGCCACGCCGCATTGAAGCAGTCATTTCTGCAAAAGGATTCCCGACCAAGTATTGACG
This sequence comes from Siphateles boraxobius, assembly GCF_051911475.1. Classification (NCBI taxonomy): domain Eukaryota; kingdom Metazoa; phylum Chordata; class Actinopteri; order Cypriniformes; family Leuciscidae; genus Siphateles; species Siphateles boraxobius. Next base: position 39,737,285 of record NW_027509186.1, on the reverse strand, counting down.
ATTGAGTGCATAACTGAACATAATTATTTGAAGGTTGACTTTTTTTTTTGTATTAAAAACACTTCTTTTATTGGTCGGATGAAATATGCTAATTTTTTGAGACAGGAATTTTGGGTTTTCATGAGCTGTATGCCAAAATCATCAGTATTAAAACAATAAAAGACCTGAAATATTTCAGTTGGTGTGCAATGAATCTAAAATATATGAAAGTTTAATTTTTATCATTACATTATGGAAAATAATGAACTTTATCACAATATGCTAATTTTTTGAGAAGGACCTGTATATATATATATATATATATATATATATATAGCGCTTTTAACAATATAGATTGTTTCAAAGCAGCTTTACAGTGATAATAGGAAATTAAAGTAACAGAGATTGTTTTGGCTTTACAGCAGCTCTAGAATAAAGTTATTGTCCAGCTAAAGTTAGTTTTGATCAGTGGTTCTCAACTGGGACATTTTACCATGGTCATTAAGCTGCAACTGAGTGTGTGTATGTGTACACATGAACACGCACATAAAATTAGCCTATAAAATTAATAAATTTGGTTTTGAGAACCAAATAAATTTATTTCACAAATGTGGTTCACACACTCAAATAACACACGAATAATAAGAATGTAATAACAGTATAAATGTAAGGCTTTTAAAGTACCAAACTACACTGTAAAAAAAATCAGCCTTAAATTTAAGTACAATCAACAAGTCATTTGAACTTAAATTACATTAAACTGACTTAAATTGCATGTTGTATAACTTAAAAAATAAAGTAACTTATTTTGATGAGTTGAAGTCATGTAAAAACATATGTTGTCGACTTACAGATCATGTAGTTTTTTGTTAATACAAAAAAGTTGGTAGAGCCACCAAAAATAAAATGTACAAAATAATACTAACATGAACTATTAATGAAACATAAGGAAACTTCTTGAACATCATTCCTGCATGCAAATCCTTCCCAGTTAACACACTAAATTACATAAGTTATTGGTACTTTTTGGTAATTTCATCACTTACTAATTGACAACAGAACTACGACACTCCGTGCGTCATTTATTATTATTTATAATGAAGTGATAATATACAGCGCGCCGTATTTGCAGTATAATGGCTGTTTAGGGTATGGACCAATCAGACACATACTAATTATTCATTATATACAAAGGTTTATGAAACTCCTCACACAGCCCAAATGAACAAACACAAGGGCAGAAACAGTGTCATGTTACAGGGCATGATAAGGAGATTTTACGACCTCCGAGGAATGTGGCCACATACTCAAGAGAGAGACTATGAAACAGAAACCCTCTTTAAAACAGACTTTGCTGCATTAATCATAGACTAACTGATCTATAAATGAACATGCATAAAACTGTGAAAGAAACAGTGTAAATGGTTTACTGTCTCGTGTACTATTAGGTATATATTATGGTATGTATCCTGGTATACAACCAACTAACGATCAATGTAACCTCACCTGTATCATGCCTCCTACCTAATTAATCCTCATTTAATGACTCACACTTTGATGTACATCACCTTCTTCTAGAATGCAGTGTGGATGTGTTATAGCTATCTGAGCATTAATGAAGGTATAATCATGCTAGGGACAAAGATCCGTAAATCAACTAAGAGCCACTTTCCCTCTCAGACATGTCACCTTTCTGATTGGTCGAGTTCAACCCTTAGGGGAGGATCTTTTCCAGGCCTTATTAGAGACAGTCCACATGTGACCTCCCTCTCTTAGTTCTTTCATCCAGCCGCAACACTGTTCTGGTGATTCTGGGGAACCCCCTCCCCCTCCACGGGGGCCCCAGGGCCCAGCAGGCCTCGATTCCAACCAGATATGGGCTCAGGCAGGAGAGAGATGACTCTCTCACAAAGAACCAAGGACAATCTCGAGAGTTTTGGAACAAAGACTCCAAACAACAACGACTCCAATCACCCATCCTTCCGACTTCCTCACTTCTCCTGGGTGCTCGGCGTGGCCTCAACAGAGTCCCAGGCCTTGACCAAACCAGCCATGCGTTCCTGGAGAAAGAGAACGCTCAACCAACTTCCACTTGACACTGCCGGAACCATCAACGGCTTCAATTTTCAACAACTTCAAGAATTGTTCCCATTACAAATGCAAGTATTAAATTCAATGAAATGTGAAAATGAAATTCTGATGGTTCTTCTCATAGACCCTCTTCCGGTTTCCAATTTCATCCTATCACTAACCTATTTATGTATTCATGTGTGTATGTTGTTTAGTTTATTTATATTCATATAAAGATCTATATTTGGTTAATAAAACTTGCACATAATATGTATTTGGTTCTGTTTTGTTTGCAATACAAGTCACTTTACGATCACGGTTTTTGCTACTGGCTCAAAGTACTGTACAGGCGAAGAAATAATTATTCTTCTGTGGCCATGGAAGATACCCTTTTCTTAGAATAAATTAATAATCAAAAGAGTTCGTTGGAAGAACTGATTAATTGATTGTAATATTAATTCAGCCACATCAAGTTAATCCAATTAACTGACCCAAATATTTATAATTATTAATAACAAGATATTATTGATTATTAATATTTCCAAAAAGCTGAGTTCCTTACAGCTGACAACAGTGACAAGACAGGAAAGTGTGTATTCCTAAGGTGAGAGACTTTTTATTTCATGACAAGTTATGAAAATAACATTATAATAATGACAATAATGTGACCGCAGATACTGAATCAGGAAAACAACTCGGTTACTAACGTAACCTCGGTTCCCTGAGAGGAGGGAACGAGTATTGCGTAAGTAGCTTACGCTATGGGAAAACTCCTTTTCTCGAGAATATTGAAGTCTTTATGTAAAACGCATTGCAGCTGCACAGCAGACAGCAATGAGCGAAGGAGCTCGGTCACTGGCTGTGCTGCGGCAACTTGCTCGAACCAATGATGGGGTGACTCTGAATGCGCGACCAATGAGCGCGCCTCGCGCCCGCGCGCGTCAGAGCCCGCCAAGATGGGCGTGGCCAAGAGCTATATATTGGGCGCCCCATCATGAGAGTTCTTTAGGTTAAAACGACTGAAGCGAAATAACCAAGCACAAGCACGCCAGCTTACGCAATACTCGTTCCCTCCTCTCAGGGAACCGAGGTTACTTTAGTAACCGAGTCGTTCCCTTTCGAGAGGTCTCTCCTATTGCGTAAGTAGCTTACGCTATGGGAACACCATGCAAAACGCTGTGCGTGCTGAACTTCGCCTTATGATAGCCAGAGGCAGGTGCCTGAGCTAAAAGCAAAGTTATCATCCAACCAGCCGGCAGAGGCGAGCTTTATATGTGGGAAAAAAGTAAAGAGCGGCCAGAAGGCGCTCAGTGTGACACAAGCACATACATAATCTAGATACGAACTCATAGTTCTACAGCACATTGGAATGCATTGTCGGGACCTGTAGGTTGTAAAACCTGATAAATGTGGACGGTGAGGCCCAGCCTACCGCCGCACAAATATCCTCGATCGGTATCCCGCTCGACCACGCCCAGGAAGAAGCCACAGTCCTGGTGGAGTGTGCTTTGACTCCCCAGGGGCATTGAAGTCCCTTGGCTTCATAAGCCAGAGCTATAGCCTCAACTATCCAGTGAGAGATTCTCTGCTTTGAAACGGCGGAACCCTTCGTACGGCCGCCAAAGGATACAAACAGTTGTTCTGTCTGTCTGAATAGGGCAGAACGCTCCAAATACACTCTGAGAGCCCTAACGGGGCAGAGTAGGTTAGCGTCGTGTTCGTCTGCTGGAGACGATAGCGCAGTTAGGGAGATAACCTGTGCTCTGAAGGGAGTGGTGAGCACTTTAGGAATATACCCATGTTTTGGCCTAAGGACGACCCTGCAGTCGTTAGGTCCGAATTCCAAGCAGGCAGCGCTTGCCGAAAGCGCGTGCAGATCGCCCACTCTATTGACAGAGGCGAGTGCCAGCAAGAGCGCAGTTTTAAGCGAGAGCTGCTTAAGGTGCACGGTTCGGAGTGGTTCGAACGGGGGCCCTTTAAGAGCGTCTAGGACAGTAGCTAGGTCCCAGATCGGCACTGAGGGGGGGCGTGAAGGGTTCATCCTCCTAGCGCCCCTTAGGAAACGAATAATTAGGTCGTTTCTTCCCAATGGACGTTCCATCACAGGGTCGTGTGACGCTGTGATGGCCGCCACATATACTTTGAGCGTGGAGGGGGAGCGGCCCGCCTCCAGAAGCCCTTGTAGAAAAGCGAGTACGTTCGTAATCTCGCATGTTTCAGGGTTCAGGCCCTCGGCGTTACACCAGTCACTGAACACTTTCCATTTCTGGGCATATAAGCGTCTCGTGGAGGGCGCCCGCGCCTCAGCGATGGTTTTTAGCGCTCCACTCGTGAGGTTCCTTGGAACCCGTTGAGGGGCCATGCATGAAGGGCCCACAGATCGGGGCGGGGATGAAATATCATCCCGCTGGCCTGACTGAGGAGGTCTGTCCTCAGTGGAATCGGCCGTGGTGCAGATTGCATTTGCATCAATTCTGGAAACCATGTTTGGTTCTTCCAGGCGCACTGCGGAGCACTGCGTTTTTCTCCTCTCTGACCCGACTGATGACCTGTGGCAGCATCGCGATCGGGGGAAAAGCATATAAGGGGCGGCTCGGCCAGCTCTGGGCGAGCGCGTCCGTGCTTTTCGTGAAGAAAAGAGAGCAGTGTGCATTCTCCTTGGAGGCGAAGAGGTCGACCTCCGCCTCGCCAAAGATTTTCCATAACCACTGAATCGTCAGCGGGTTGAGAGCCCATTCTCCTGGGAGAATCTTGTCTCTGGATAGCATGTCTGCCCCTTGGTTCAGCGCGCCTGGCACATGCGCTGCTCTCAGCGAGCGCAAGTTGTGCTGGGACCATAAGATGAGTCTCCTGGCCATTGTAATGCATGGAGCTCGACCTGAGTCCACCCTGGCGATTTATGTACGACACTACCGTCATGTTGTCCGTTCGGACCAGGACGTGTTCGTTTTTTAGATGTGGAAGCAGGGCTCTGAGAGTCAAAGCGACCGCTTTCATCTCCAGACAGTTTATGTGTAGGCGCTTCTCCGTGTTTGACCAAAAGCCGGAGACAGGCCTGCCCTCGTAAAGGGACCCCCAACCTATTTTGGAGGCATCTGTTGTGATCATCTTTCTCCTTGTGTTCACACCCAGGCTCACGCCTGACTGGTACCAGTCGGCGGCTTTCCAGTGCGTCAGGGCTTTTATACAGCCGTGGTTCGCTCTGATTAAAAAGTGGCCCGAACGCCACGCGTGAGCAGGGACATGGCTCTTTAGCCAGCGTTGGAGAGGACGAATATGCAACAATCCTAGCTGGAGTACGGCTGATGCTGAGGCCATGAGACCCAGCATCCTCTGAAACCGCTTGACGGGATGTCCCTGAAGGATGTTGCAAGGCGCCGGATGGTGAGCGCGCGCTCTGATGAGAGACGAGCTGTCATTTGCATCGAGTCTAGAACTATTCCCAGGAAAGAAATCTTCTGGCAGGGAGATAGTATACTTTTTGCAAAATTTAGTCTTAGACCCAGGCATTCTAGATGGCTGATAATCCAAGATCTGTGTGTTATTAACTGACTCTCTGATTGTGCTAGAACCAGCCAATCGTCGAGATAATTCAGTATTCGCACTCCCCTTCGTCTCAAGGGGGAAAGTGCTGCATCCATACATTTTGTGAATGTACGGGGAGCCAGGGACAGGCCGAACGGGAGTACTGTGTACTGGTAAGACTGTCCCTCGAAAGCGAATCTCAGAAAAGGCCTGTGATGAGGCGCTATTGGAATGTGAAAGTAAGCATCTTTCAGATCCACTGAGAGAAACCAATCTCCTGGGCGTACTTGCGCGAGGATATGTTTGGTTGTTAACATTCTGAACGAGCGAATCATTAGTGCTTTGTTCAGGCGTCTGAGATCTAGGATGGGGCGGAGACCGCCATCCTTTTTCGGGACGAGAAAATAGCGGCTGTAAAAACCTGCCCCGCTCATATAGGGGGAAACAGTTTCCACAGCGCACTTTTCTATTAATTTGCGCACCTCGTGGCGTAGAACATGCGAACACTCCTTTCTCACTTTCCTCTCGACCACAGTCGTAAAACGTGGTGGTCTGCGAGCGAACTGGAGCGAGTATCCGTGTTTTATTATATTCAACACCCATTTTGGCATATCTGGAATGTTTTCCCATGCCGCTGCGTGTACAGATATGGGCTGAATATGGGCTAGGGGCGGGCCGCTGTGACGTAGGGACCCGGCCAGCGAATTGCCTGAGCTCGTGGCTCTCAGAGGCGCGCGCGCGCGCTGAGCAGCCGAGTGAATGGGCGCGTGTGTGATTACTACAGGGCGCTATGTCTGTAAGACTCGCAGCCTGAGCGGGGGTTGTGTTTGACACTGTAGGGACAGTGTTTATAAGTGGGGGTGCATAGACAGTGGTAGGCACACGCGTCACTTTTATAATGTTTCCCGCTTTTACTGGGGATTAATTCATAACTGTGTGAACAGTGCTTGTGTGTAGTGGTGCGTACATGACCCTAGGCACGTGATCTACATCCATGGGGCGTGCAGCCTGAGCTGGGAATGAATTTGGCACTGTTTTGACAGTATCTGGGAATGCACACTTTGTGGACATGTGAACCCTTAGTGACACAGGCAGAAAAAGACTCTTTTTGTGTTTTCTGTGTGTCGCCGTAAAAACGGCGTTTGTTTGCAGGTGACCGAGCTCTGTGACTGGCCCATTGACTGCTGTATAGACATTTCCAGCCGCCTGTACGGGGCCTGGGTAATGTTTGAGATTTTGCAGAGAGAGTGGTCCGGCTTTTGCGAGACACGCACTCTCTCTTCTCATTCCTGTGGCTAGGAAGGCTTTCTAGGCTCAGGGTTCAGCACGATCCTTGGCCGAGGACCCCGTCGCTCAGGAGGCGGCTTGCGGTTGTGGGAGCGCGAGCGTCAGTCTGAGGCGCGGGCTGAGAGGCGGTGGGGGCTGCTCTAGCCCGCTGCGGCTGTGGCGGCCTGTCTGCTCTGCGATGAGCTGGAGCGTTTAGGCAGGAAATGGCGCATAGCTTGTGAAGCTTTCTGGGCCTCAGTGAAGCGTTCGGCGAAACCTTTAACTGCCGGTCCAAACAGCCCGCTGGTGGAGATAGGCGCGTCGAGAAACGGGGCCTTATCCACGTCTTTCATCTCCGTCAGAGTCAGCCACAAATGGCGCTCGAGAACACTCAAATTAGCCATGGCGCGGCCAATAGACTGGGCGGTGGCCTTCGTGGCTCGCAGGGCTATGTCAGTCGCGCTGCGTAAGTCCTTGAAGGCTTCGGGTTCGGTGCCAGACTCGTCCAGGGAGCGGAGAAGCTTGGCTTGGAACACTTGAAGTACCGCCATTGAGTGAAGCGCTGACGCAGCTTGGCCGGCGGCGGCGTAGGCGCGACCAGCGAGAGCCGAAGTAGTGCGGCAGGGATTCGAGGGGTGGGAAGCCTTGGCTTTCCATCCGGTGGTGGAGGGCGGGCAGAGATGATTGGCCACGGCCTCCTCCAGGGGTGGCGTTCCCTCGTAGCCTCTTTCCTTCGTGCCGTCCACAGAGGAGAGCGACGAAGAAAAAGAAGGCTTCAATCGAGCCCGAGGTCCTCCACGGCCTTAGAGAGGATGCGGACAATCTCTGTATCCATAGAGGATCCCCCACTCGTGTTAGTTAGCGTCGACGGGGCGGGGTCGAAAGTGGAGCCCGGCCAGTCGTCAGATGCAGCGTCGATGGACAAAGAGTCATCTACTCCCCCGTCGTCCTCGGACGCGCCGAAAGTCACAAGGCCCACCGCTCTGCTAGAGGGGTGTGGGTCCGGCTGAGTGAACTGAACCGGCGGTGGGGAAGACACGAGCGGCGGTGAAGCACGCGGAGACTGGCTCGGCGTGACGTCACTGAGCTCAGGTTCAGGAAGCCTCTGTGAGCGGCGCTTTTTCTTAACACGCGGCTCCAACAGAGGGGTGTCGGCGATGGGCTCGCTCGCGGTGAAAGCGGCGAAGCGAGCCCGCGGTGCGGAGAGACCCAGGTCGTCACTTTCCGGGCATCCGCCCTTGGTCAAAGCAGCTTCTGCGTGGTCCCGGCCCAGGCAGCGAGCGCAGATGATGTGACGATCCCCGTCTGGAAGAAGGTCTCTGCACGACGCGCAGGAAGGCATTTGGAACAACGCCTCAGAAAATTGCTCTTTTACAAATGTCGCGGGGCGAACAGATGTAAATACTTGCGTGTAGCGCGCCGGATGGCTCAGTAGGATGGCGTTCGAAGGCGGCTGAAGATGCCGACGTCCTCATAGCAATCCCGCTGGTATGCTTTTCCACGGCGGCGAAGGCTTTCAATAATCCGGAGGATCCAGCGAAGAAGGTGTTCGCTGAAGGAGATTAAATCTAAAGAACTCTCATGATGGGGCGCCCAATATATAGCTCTTGGCCACGCCCATCTTGGCGGGCTCTGACGCGCGCGGGCGCGAGGCGCGCTCATTGGTCGCGCATTCAGAGTCGCCCCGTCATTGGTTCGAGCAAGTTGCCGCAGCACAGCCAATGACCGAGCTCCTTCGCTCATTTCTGTCTGCTGTGCAGCTGCAATGCGTTTTACATAAAGACTTCAATATTCTAGAGAAAAGGAGTTTTCCCATAGCGTAAGCTACTTACGCAATAGGAGAGACCTCTCGAAGGGGAACACGTTTTCCTCAGTTGCTTTAAACAGGGTTCGTACAGACTCTGTCAAATGAAATTCCAGGACTTTCAAGGACTTTTCAAGCACTACTTTTTTGGATTTCAAGGACTTCAATTAGCACTTATCAAACAATATCTTTATTATTATTTTTATTCATTTCATTTAATTTTTTTACTCAAATTAAATATATATGGTATCTGATGTTTCACTTCATAGAGGTCAATCCATCGACCAGCGCTGTCAGGCATGGGAAATCCCCATTGAAAGCATATTGAATATATGATTGACCTGAAGAATGAAAGTTGTATTATATACTTATCATATACTTAAGATCATGCTCATAGCCATGAGAAATAGCTCTATATCTCAGATGGACTGCAGTGTTGATTTAGCGTGAAACAATGTATTTTTTCAAAAACAAAAAAATCACAATATTTTGAATTAGGGATGCACCGATACCACTTTTTGTAGAACGCGATATCGATACCGTAACCGATCCCTGAATTTTCACTGCGTTTGTAATTTTTAAATGTAATAGTAGATAAACCAAAAGAATATAAATCATATTAGTTGGCTTAATTTGTTCATCAAATATATATTTCTTTCAATTATTTTCATGCTTAAGCCTGCTAAAATGCATTGTATGAGCTTCTGTTACCGTACATTCTATTGCTCTATCATATTTTATCTTTCATTGAATAGCACAGCACATATGTAGACTAGAGCAGCTCAAGAAGGGTCAGTGCTGAGGATTGGGTCAGTGGTACAAATGTTTAGACATCAGTGAAATATCAATTATTTAATCAAATCTTGATACTACAACAAAAACTAATTAATCAGGCTAATTAGTGTGAATTTAAAACATTATTCAAGGTAAGCAGTCAGCAACAAAATAAGAACGAATAATCAACTTACAAATAAATACAATACAACAAAGAAAGGCTACAAATGAATAAACAGTGTTTTTAGAGTTTTTCGGGTAGATCTAACAGGTACAGAAATTTGAATAAAGTAGCCTAATCAAATGTGAAAAAATTGCATAGCCTATTCATTACTGGATAAATTAAATATAGATGCATCTTTTTGTAAAGTTGAAAAGGGTAACCTATTTACTCGCCAAGATTTTTTACATAATTTTGTGTGAATTCGTCCGTACAACGTGAAAGACAATTTAATTCAGTATTCGCGCGCGGAGACGCTGCTTTGCGGGGCACGCGCTGATGTTTGCGTTCATGGAACTTCTTGACTGTAAACGTCCAGTATTAATGTAGGGAATCACTCGTTATACATAAATCAGGTAACAGTTCATGTTTTACTTTACTTACATATACGATTTAGTTTCCATCCAAATAACACGTGCTGAGTGAACGATCAGCAATCAAGAGCATTCAACAGAACTGCGCTCTCTCTCGACAGTTAACGTGAATAATAAGCTAACGTTACATGCCTCGTTTTATTTTCTTTGCCATTGACATCCGACTGAACTACAAACCTTCCACTGATGTCTGTTTAAAGGGATGTACTAGACCAGCTTGCGTGTGTGTCTGTGCCACTGCGTGCTCAATCCACTGTGCGGTTTTCTCTGATCAGCTCACGCACCACAGCTGTGTTATATACCTGGTAGGCCTATCGGTTGTTGGTATCGGAGTATTTTTACGAGTACATGAGCTCGGTATCGGTGCATCCCTATTTTTAATAATTCTAGCACTTTTCAAGTACTTCTTGAAAAATATGACTGTTTTCAAGGGTTTTCCAGGACTTAAATTTCAAATTCAAGTACTTCAAGCACTTTAAGCACCTTTTTCGAACCCTGTTTAAATGAGTCTGACAGAAGTCTCAATAGCTTTCATGCTAGTCTTTCAAAATAAAACCTCCCATCAGAAATAGATCATAAAATTAAGTTTGTTGTTATTTCTTTGACTGTAAACTCCAGACCCTCTTGAAACGGTCTTGCGACCCACCAGTTGAGAAACACTGAAATAGCAACATGACATCATGACTTTGCGTAAACATACACGCCACTTTCAAGTCAAGTGGCGTGTTATCTATACGCATTTTGAGCTATCCGCGTGTATGTCCACGCCGAAATCTTTTGCGTGAATGTCTACGCCATTAAATGTCCGAGTGATTCCGCGTGTATGTGTACGCCGTTAAATGTCCGAGCGAAACGAAGCAAAATCTATATCTACATCTGTGGAGCGATCTTTTTTTTCCTAGGATGGTAGGAGAACACTCATAAATGGTATTAACCCCAGTGACGGGTAGGTTTAGGGACGGGGTTGGGGTAGGTCATATATCTATATATACATAATACAGTAATATAACGTTAAGTCAAAGGCGTTGATAAACACGCTGAAAAGCGATTATGCGTGTTGATAGCACGCCAAAAATGGAAATACGAATTGGCGTGTCATACATACGCCATTTCATGAGATCAGTCTGGAAATAGATGATACTGTGCTTTTGGAAGCGACTCATTTTGTTCATCTCACACCATTTATTAGAATGTATTTGACATGAAAATGAAATGTTGCTCATTGTGACGACTCCTTACGACATATCTTCATGTGAGTCAGAAGTCTTCTTTTATGTTTAAAGCTCTTCTCACACTGAGTACAGTCGTACGGCTTCTCTACAGTATGAACTCGGTTGTGTTCTTTCAGAGATCCAGACTGAGTGAAACTCTTGTCACAATATGAGCACTTTCTCCAGTATGAATTCGTTGGTGCGCTTTCAGATAGGCAGATCTAGTAAAGCTATTCCCACAGTCAAAGCACATATAATCTCTCACTTCATTGTGTGTTTTCTGGTGCCGTTTAAAACTGTCCAGCCGTGAAAAACTCTTTTCACAGAGAGAACACGCATAAGGCATCTCATCTGAATGAACTTTCAGGTGTTGTTTTAGATATGATGATGAAATAAAATCTTTACCACACTGATCACAGTTAAATGTTTTTTCTCCAGAGTGAATGTGCAGATGATGCCTGAGAGTTGATGCTTGAGAAAAACTCTTTCCACACTGAGTGCATGTATACGGTTTCTCTCCAGTGTGAATTCTCATGTGTTTGTCAAGGCTTCCTTTGTGTGTGAAACTATTTCCACACTGAGTGCATGTATACGGTCTCTCACCAGTGTGAATTCTCATGTGTGTGTTAAGGTTTACTTTGTGTGTGAAACTCTTTCCACACTGAGTGCATGTACACGGCTTCTCTCCAGTGTGAATTCTCATGTGTTTGTCAAGGCTTCCTTTGTGTGTGAAACTCTTTCCACACTGAGTGCATGTACACGGCTTCTCTCCAGTGTGAATTCTCATGTGTAGTTCAAGGTTTCCTTTCCGTGTGAAACTCTTTCCACACTGAGTGCAGGTGTGCGTCTTTTTGGCTTTTGTTCTTTGAATTGAAAAGTTATGATGTTCCTCCTCCACTTCATTCAGTTCTTGTCTTTGCTCTTTCAGTCTCATCTGGTCTAAAATACACATCAAGTTAGAATCAGTTCAAGTGAACCATTATTTATTAACAGAAAGCAACAGAGATCAGATCTTTCACTTTTTGTTCTGTCATTCACTTGTTTATAGTAAAAATATGTGTGACAACTGCTGGTTATGATCATTTAAATGCATTTCTCCATCATCATCCATATACTGCTTAATAATTCACATCTACCAAAGCAGTCAACAATGAAGAATCAAGAATGGACACCAACCTATTTGTTCCTCAGTATCTTCATGTTTTATTCTGGATGGTTCTGGATCACTCATGTCTTCAATCTCCTCTTTAATAAACTCCATCTTTAACAGTCACACAGATATCAGCTGCTACTCCTGGAGTTTATCCTTCTCTTATAGGATGATGGGAATATTCCCAGTATTTATTGGTGAATTGTTGTGGGAGGGGCTTCACTGCAGGTGTGAACTGTGATCACTGTGTTTTTATCCAATCTGCATTTAAAAAGTACATGGCCATCATGTTTAACTGAGCTGCTAAAAAACCTCTTTGTCTACAAAAGTTACCTATTTTCAGCTCATTCATTATGGTGATGTCTGAGATCTTCAGTAAATTGGCACATTAAATCGTTTTATTGGTGTCAACAGGCTGAAACAAACTACAGCATCATCACCTTTAACTTCAGTTCTTGTTTTTGCTCTTTCACTTCCATCGGGTCTGAAACATTAATAGCGTGTTAATAAGTTGTTAGAATGAGTTCTAGAGGATAAATGTGAATATTGAACCCTGATTTAATAACAGAAAACAAGTGAGATCTGTTTATCAAATATTATATTTTTGATGTACCAAAGGTTAGTTTTGTCATCCTCGTTCAGAGCCGGTCCGAGCTATGATTTAGGGGACCCCTCCGACTACGCGAAGTCACCTGTGCTTGACGATTATTGACACAAATGCCACGCAATAATGATACATTATAAATGAATACAGTGAGGTTATGTATTAATACAAAATAAATACTTAATAAAAAATAGATGCCTACTTAAAGGGATAGTTCACCCAAAAATGAAAATTCTGTCAGTATTTACTCACCCTCATGCACTGTAAAAAAATATATGTGACCCGTCACAGAAACCAGGGACACAAGTCGGCAGCACAACTTTCGAGCAAAATGAGAAAGAAGAGTTTTTTTTTCAAAATTGGTGATTTTCAATTTTTTGGAGAATCTGTTCATTGAAATCACGAAGAAGCCTCTCAATGTTTGAGATAGCAGTATTGGTATATTTAAAAGCTTACATTTTGAGGTTGAAATCGGCTTGTTTTCGGAGATTCTAGCATGCAGTGGGGGCGTGGCGTGTCATTGTCTGTGTGTATTTCCATACTGAATAACCCGGCGCTTTTGCCCCCGCCCTCCAAGTGAACCGCATGGCTACTTATTATGCTGTGCTCGGGCCGGCTCTATCTGATATCAAAATTCAATGAAGATGGATGCCGCAAAGATTGTCGCCGACGAGCTGAACCGTCTGGCAGTTACACCGAAAATGTTTTCGCCGCACTTCGTGGGCTCGGGAAACTGAACCGGAGGTATGGGTGCGGCGCGCGCGCCCTCAGTGCTTGAATACGGCGGCTCGGCTCGCTGACAGCGGTGGCTGGCTGTTTCATATGTGACATCCCGATTGCTTTGAATGCGGAACGTTTTGTGAACAGGGAACAGAGTTAATGGACTGGCAACAATCTCCATAGAACATGAACTGGCACAGAGAATCGAAATAGATGATGCAGTTAAGACCTTTGCTGCGATGAAGGCCTGCCGTGCGTGTTTCTGAAATGTAAGTTAAGCTTCATTTGCTCTTTAGTCGTTATTTAAGATGCTGAACCTGCTGATGATATAATGTGCTTGCGGACATTTCATTTGTGTGTGTATACGCACATAAGAAAGTGGTGTAAAGAGATTTGCAACAGTAATTTGAGGAGGTGAAATGTGATTATTTGGAAAATTCCAGAAATGACTGCTTAAAGAAAAATGCCAGCAGGCATTTGCCTCCTGCATAAACTTTAATATTGTTGACATTTTGGGCACACGAGCGTTGCGCACTATTTGCGTTATATGTAGGCCTATATGGCTTACTGGTCTTTGTGTGTTGTTGCTGGTTTTGCGTTATATGTATATGGCATATTGGTCTTTTTGTGTTGTTGCTGGTTTTGCGTTATATGTATATGGCATATTGGTCTTTCTGTGTTGTTGCTGGTTTTGCGTTATATGTAGGCTATACAGCATATTGGTCTTTGTGTGTTGTTGCTGGCACGTTGCAAATAGAGGGGCAGCACAATTGTTTTTCGCCTAGTGCGGCAGAAGTGCACTCATTCGAAGTGCAAAAAAAGCTGTAAAGCACATGGAGGAGCTTTACAGGGGGTATGGCTTATCTAAATGAGATGTAAATGAGCCCTATTGTCATCCCCAGCAGCAGAGACAGGTGAGAACTGCACAATCTTTAGAGGTCGTTTTCTCATCTTTGAGCTTTTTTAAGTGCCTACTTTAAAATGGCCACAACTTCTCCAAATATTATCAGATTTCCACATGTTACACATCGTTGGAAAGCTTGGAGATTACACTTTCAGAATCTATGAATAACTCAAAATGCCCCAGAACCGACTTGTGTCCCTAGTTTCCGTGACCGGTCACATTTTTGTAATTGTATCGTTTTATTGTGATGTTGGTTAAAGGGTTTGAGTGATAGTGTTTGTTTGTATTGTTTGTTTTGCTGTAGCTCTTACGGTGTCTCCATGAGTGTCACGAATAAAACGCTAATGGAAACATCAGTTTAAGGAGTACTTGACCATCATTGCAGTGGGGTAGCTACAGTAAGAGCTTGGCCATTCGTCGTTCGAGTCTGCTGTGTTAATGACTGGTGTCCATGCCGACGGGTCTGTGAGAACTGGATGTTCACGGGCAGCAGGTCGATTTCCGATGGTCAAATGTGGTTCGTTTATGGATAACTATGGCTGAAAACGAGGATTAAACTTACACTATGGATTGAGAAAGACTGTGTTCTTCTTCAGGTGACATTTATCCTTCGACGCACTTCTAAAGCAGTAAAAAGACATTAACAGACCTGCCAACCTTGAAAATATTTTTATATTTATCATCAGGGGGGGGGGGGGGGGGCATTATTTATTCATGATTAATAACTAGTCTAAAATAAAGAAACCCCTAGAAAACAGTAAAAAAAACAACAAATAGATGTGCACATTTTAGATAGGCTACTTAATTTATTATTCCGATATCCAAATATGATACTAAATCACACAGAAAAAAGGACTTTTATTTGTGACGTGCTGTTTTTGCATTTGAACATTGCACATTATAAACAGGACACGCATTAGCTGAATAAACGTTAGCCAATACGAACATATTTATCCACAACTTTCCCGAACTTTGACCTTTCCATGAATCGCTATGGTAACGTAGAATGCTTAGAACAAGCCGGTATCAAACTTCCTGTTTACATTAGCCTGTAGCTGCTGCTATCAGCTAAACGCTATTAGTATTTAGGAGTAGAAGTGCTATACTCTTACAACAACGCCGCTGGCAAAATGAGCACATCTCACAGATGGTCCCATGGACCTGACTATCTTACGAGAACTGGCGATAGAACAGTTAAAGTGCCCCATCCGTCTACCTTAACGGAATGGGTAGACGATATGAAATTGTGGCCAGACGTTAGCTATGTGGATATCGTTAACTATTTCGTGCTTAGTGAGGGTGTTGATGGTGAGACACTACGAAATTATAAGAGCACAGAGGCTTACAACTATCTACACAGCAACAAAATTGGAAAAATACTGTGTACAAAATACGACGAGTTCATCTTCCTTAAGGCTGAGGTCGAGCCGAGTCAGAGCATCAACAAGCCCAAACAACTTGCTTGGATAATGACGAGGCCGATTGGTATAATCGAAACAGTCGGCTGTTCATGCATTGCAGGGCTAGGAAAATCTTGTAGCCATGCAGCAGCTGTCATTTGGAAGGTAGGTATAGGCTGTTAGAGCGATCTTGCTCAGTGTTGGGAGTAACCCGTTACAAAAGTAATGCATTACAGTAACATATTACGTTTTGCTGTAACGCAGTAGTGTAAGGTATTACTAATCAATTTTCAGTAATATTTTACTCGGTATATGTTCGGCAAGACTTGCGTTACAACAGACTTTTAGTTTTAATTGTAAAACAAACAAACCAAAAAAAAAAAAAACAGCAAGACCGCCAGACATTAACGAATGAAAGATGCAAGTAGGCTAAATTAACTGTTCGTGGTCAGTCAATAGCCGCGTGTGGTGTGTGGCGTGTGGTGTCCAAGTCTGTAATTAAAGACTAAACGGCAGCGTCTGATATATTTGTATAGCGATTTATTTTTGACAGGAGTGCCGTGAGGTATGATTTCGGCCTCTGTGCTCACGCTGGCCAGAGGAAAAGCTGCTAATGGTGAAAATGGCATGAAGATATGGCATATCGTTACAGCCTTAGTCATTTTAGAATGTTAAGTTCTACTTCTGTATAGTTATTTTGGTGAAAGTAACTCAAAAGTAATACAGGAGTAATGTAACGCAGTACAATTCTGAGACAGTAATATTGTAAGGTAATGAATTACTTTTAAATAACAGTAACAAGTAATGTATAATGTATTACAGTTTGGAAGTAACTTGCACAACACTGATCTTGCTACACATTAAATCTGTAAATTATTGAAAACAATAAAGAATACCCCTTACAAAAACAGCTTAACTGCAGTTTTTATTCTAAGTAAAGTGCAGGACAATGTCTGTGTTCGAAATATTGAATTTATGCAGTAGCCTACTGTAGTGTGCAATGCCGTTAATGTACAAAAATGTCATCAACATTATGTTATGGCTGATTCAGGTCCAGAATGCAGTGGTTAGTGGAAAGACAGGGCTTGCATGTACTGACACACAGCGGAGATGGAATGAAGGAACATCCAAGAACCTTCAGCCCAAGCGTCTGAGCCAGATTCATTTTAGGCACCACAAGGCAGAGGATGAGTATGAGGAAGAGACTAGGGCAGTTGGCAGTCAGCTCCCAAACACACCACAGTATCAGTCCCACAAAGACTTTAGAGAGAGTGTGGACAAATCTCTAACAAAACCTCTATTTCTTCTCAAGAATACACTACTGGAAAAGTGTTACAATGCCACTCCATCAGCAGAACCAAAGGGGAGTTCAAAAGAACAGGGAACCATCAATGATTTAACAATTTTGTCACATCAAAATCATGACAATGATCTGAGTTGTGTGAAATGCCAAAAATTCTACCAGGCTTATGTTAGTATGGATGGCAAACAAGCTGATACACTAGAACTTGAGACGAGGGGGCAGAGTGCATCTGATCTGTGGCACAGTTCTAGGAAACTTAGAATCACAGCCAGTTCAGCAAAGAAGGTGCCTGTACGTGCAGGCACAAATAGTGAAAAGTTTTTGTGTGAGCACTTTTACCCCAGCTTTCGTGGTAACTATGCCACTAATTATGGGAAAGAAAATGAAGAAACAGCTTGCAACCAATTGAAAGAACAGGGAATGAACATAACACACACAGGCACAATTGTATGTGGGGCAGAGCCATGGTTATCAGCAAGTCCAGATGGAATCATCAACTCCTGTGAGCTCTTAGAGATTAAATGCCCCGTCCCAAATAAAAATCACCAGACACTCAGTGAACTGTTATCTCAGAGATTCAGTGATTTTAAGGTAGTGGATGGAAAACTTGAGGTTCAGAAAACTGGTAGCCGGGGCTATTACATGCAAGTCCAACTAGGAATGTTTTGCACAGGTCTCAAGACAGCCAGACTGATGATCTGGACACCAGATGAGAGTTTGGTATTTAGTGTACCATTTGATGAGCTGTTTGTCACAGAACAGGTGAAACGGTTGAGAGCATTCTACTTCTCATCCATGCTGCCTCAACTTGTTGATGAATTTGCTGAGGGGCGGCTTAAGTTTGATGGGAGATACACTGAAATTGTGAGGAAAATGTAAAGAGAGAGTAAGGAAAGACAAATGTGACCAAGTGCCATTGTTAGTGCCCACTGTTGAAAATAATTCAATTTACAGCAATGAAATGTTAATTCATGTTTATTACAACTCACTTAATTCCATGTTGATAAAAAAATAATCAAATGTATACTGACAATGTCTGACATGGACAACATTTCAACAATTACAAATATTAAATGTGATTTCATTACCTCTACATTACAATTCTGGAGTTCATTTGAAGCTGCACTGAACTCTCCCCGTTAGTTTTTTTTTTTTTTAAATGCATGAAGTGACCTATTGTTCGCCGTCACGAATGAGATCACCCCGCAAATTCACAAGGGCAGAACATATACGTAGAATTTTGTCTACTTTTGGGACCAGGGAAATAGGCACTACTTGTGATAAGATTTTAAACACCTTTAGGCGTCTGATGGCCCTTTCCACGTGTATTCTAACATTTGCAATTCTTCTAGTGGAAGTGACCTGTTCTTCAGTGAGTTGTGCACCTTTTTTTGTGAACGAGGGTATGACTAGGTTAACTTTCCTTTCGAAGAGTATGTCTCTAATTGTGAATCCACGGTCTGCCATGACCTCATCACCCGGTTGTAAGTACTCCAGAATCCCAGAGTCCATAGTAATAAACTTGTCACTACAGCGTCCACCATAAGCTGCAGAGACAAACATTATCAATCCACATGGAGCAATACTTACAAGGTACTTAACTGTATTATGGGAATAATAATGGCTATAGGACTCTCCTCTTGAGTCTAGGTTTTTTGGTTTTTGTAACAGGCTTTCGCTACAATCCAAAATGCATGTTGTGTTGGGGTATTTAGTTTTAAAAGCTTGTGGCATAGTCGCCCGAATAGTTTCCCGAGGAAGCCAAGGGATGAGGTTTCTTGTAACTTCCTCCAATTTGTCAATCCAGTAAGATATAATCTTACTTGACAAGCTCTCTGATATGAAGAACCGTCTGCTCAGATCACCAATCATGAGGTTCAATCTTAATTTCATTAATGTTAGGAGGACTTGGTCTCTTACAGACATTTTAAAAGACCCCGCAAACTGTTCAAGCACCGAAACAAGAGTATTAAATGTTTGAAGTGGAATGCCAGTGTACAGTAATGAGTCTGAATCATTGAGAAGAATATTATGCGCCACACTGCACTGTGTTGCTTGATGATGGACTTCTTTAGTGTTGGTGGCCAGCTTCGCATAACCATGATGCAGTAAGGCAGGGTCTTCCCACTGGGTCTGTATCGAACACTTGGTTGCTGTCCTGATGGTTGTGTCAGAAGAGGTGTCCTCACTGCAATCTAAGTTGACAATGAAAATCAAAATCAGGTTTCAGGCCTAATGTTGAGCTCTACTACTTCAGTAGCAGGTGGCAAGTTAAGTCATGTTATCTATAGCTATACCAATACTACTTACAGTTTTATGTAAAAGTTTAGGCACCCCTGTTCATTACTAAGATTTCAGTTTATCTTCTGTGCAGACACCAGGGACTAAGCACTGAGACCAGAGGAAGCATCTACAGGCTGTTGTAACTTTTGCACCTACTATTGTAGTATTGTTATTATATAACATTGTTGAAGTTGATTCTATAAATGCAATTTCATATCTCAAATGTCACTATTTGTAAACAAAATATCCGAAGGAAGTTACTGCTTCAAAATCACCCAGCAGATGATAAACTGAATTACCAGGGGTGCCTAAACCTTATTTATTTATTAATCTATGTATTTATTTATGTATTTATTTATTTAAAAAAACGTTATAGCCTCCATCTAGACAAATCATTATCATCTCTGGTTGACCTAGTTGACCAACATAGCTTTGCATAATACAGGTTAGAATCTAACTGAACAACAAACAATGTATTAGGCTAACTTACCATCCTCATGGGTTGTGGATGTTTGCCGCTCATCCAAGAATGAAACCTCCGGAGTTGTGTCAGAGTGGAAGTGGGTGCATGCGCTGTAATCTATGTAAGCAATTTAAACACAAACTGGGTAAGTTAAATTGGAAACCCAGAAAAGATAGATAGATAGCCTACTTTATTGAACCATCACAACACTTAGCCAACTTGAGCGCAGCAGTGCGGCAGCATTAGGTTACATTTGGGCAATTAAAAAAATATATAATATAAAGATGTCACACAAATTACTTACGAGACTCTTCCTGTTCGTGCTGCACTTCAGTATTGCTGGTCGAAGCTGATGTCTGACTGTTAGCTTGTAGTGCTACCTCCAAGTTATCCTGGCACCTGATGAGTTTTCGCCTTTTCTTAACTGGCTGTCGTTCATAACCCAGGAATAACTCCGGATTCGGATGAAGCTCCGTTGGTTTGTGGTCGATGAAATGGTAAGAACAGACATAAACTCTCTTCGGTGGATTTTTTAGCTTTAGGGCCGCTAACCATTCTCTTGTTTTTGTCTCGTCCTTCGGCATTGAATGGAGTGCGTAGGGTGCTGGGCAACAGGTCAAGCGGGTCCGTTTATGTTGGAAACAGATCCCGTTCATAAAGTCCTTCAGTTTTCGCGTGTTGTTTGTGCACCCGACAACGGCACACGTTGAGCCACAAGGAGCCATTGCGTAGTCTGTCACATTTAATATTTATAAGTAATCAGTTTTCCTCCTTTTGTTTGTTCCCGCGAGTAGTGTCCCTTGTTTGCTAGCTTCATTGCTGTCGTCTGTCTCCCTGCTAAGGCTAAACCGGAACTTAGATACCGGCAACAGGAAGTATCGTGTGTCATGGCGACGCCCAATAAGACTCGCAGGAAAGTTGTGAATAGAAAATAGTTGACAATGAATAGACAGGAGTCCAATAATAGCAAAACGAATCACTTATTCTAAAAAGAATATCAAGTATATAAGTTTAGATGAATCCGAAATATGGGGCTGTGTTAACAGTAAAACGTCTGTCTTTTAACGAATTTTAAAAACACGGATGGATAATACAAAATGCTTTCTGACATGTTGACAGAAAAAAACACAACCTAAAACAAAATTTAAACTTAGCCCGTCAATTTACAATTATCTTCTCTCTCTGTGCGCGCGGTCTGTGCTTGTGAGGGAGAGCTCGCACAGCACTGATACAACGGTACTTTTTAATCCATAAGTAACTAATACGCTAGTATCCATACAAAATAATTATGTAACATAATTAGTTACTTTAGTTATTATTAACACAATAACATAACACATGCAGACTACGTTTCTCAGCACTTAGAATGAATAAATAAACGCCTGTTTCTCCAGACACGTGCTTATCAGTAATCCACAAATTACAAAACTTTCATAATCACTATGCCATAGCGATTTTAATTTTATTTAGATTTATTGTTCATTTAGATTTAAAATGCATACTTAAGCATTTTATAATTTGCATGGCTGAATGATGTTTTCCTCTTATCTGAGTGACCATGAATGAAGGAGTATTTTAATCCATGCGATCACTCCCGTATGATCATCGAATCCAGATTAAGTTAACTAAAAACAATATTTCAACTTTCCACATCCACCCCAGCCCGTTTACCTTCAGGAGTCAGAAGTGCTGTGACTACTGTACTGTCCTCGCTTATAAACTCAGTCAGACGTCGGGCCGCGGGAGTGGAAGAGGATCGGTCTTGCTGCCGATTTTCAGTCTCTTTTTAGTGATAGGCCTTACGCATCTGTCAATCATCCCCGCTTGGTATTTGGGGAATGAACCCAGCGCTATGATTGGTCGAACTCCGCTTCTTTTGCTGTTGCTTGATTTGAGGACTGCGCGTGCACAGAAGCGTCACCAGGTTTTTGCGTAGTTTAGAGTGACAAATCGTACCACCGTACTTTGAGGTCAAAATGCGTACCCGCTACGCAAAATGCGTACAGGTTGGCCGGTCTGCATTAAGCTTAAAACAAGGGTTTGAAATGTTTAAAGCATTTTGAAAGACCAAATAATTTATTGTGTTTGAAGTGATATATATATATATATATATATATATATATATATATATCTATATATATATATATATATATATATATATATTAGGGCTGTCAAAATAACGCGTTAATTTCGATTAATTAATCTGAGAAGAAATAACGCGTAAAAAAAAATAACGCAGATTAATCCATTCCGTTTTGACCTTTGCGGAGCCGTTCTAGCATTCGTGTAAAAAGAAGGAGGGAGACAAGAACGCGCAGCTTGGATCATTGTTTGGAACATTTACTTATAACAAACAGAGTTCGTCAAACTCTAAAGTACCACATCAATGCAAAGCATCCAGGAGTGTGTGCGTGAGTCGGTGAGTGTGTCTGAGAGAAAGCGCGCTTGTGTGTGTGTGTGTGTTGTAACTTTTCACGCGCTCTCACGTCACACAACCATTTTCTCACGCACAGAAAAATCGCGCACCAAAGAGAGGACACGGAAACAGACAAGACAGAGCACGTTACTTATGATATAAAAAAAAATCTCAGCTCTCAGATTCTGTTAATTTTATTACGAAAATCAAACAATACCATTTTGGCGCTTGTAAATGTGACATGACAGATCCCTATACCGGCACATGAGCCGATCATCTCTAGCTAATAGTAAATAAACACGAATGACCAATGTTGAAAGATACAGTAGGGCAGCCTAAAACTTACCGAAATGTATATTCCTCGATCAATCCGTGTTTTTCAACCGCGAAAAGAGGTCAATAAAACAGCTGGAGAACAATTATGTCACATAACATTTAGCCCTAAGTTTCCTCAGGAAAGCCATTTCATGACCATATAGCATGTTATAGTTGGCTATAAAAAAGAGCTATAGAGTATTTTTCAAAATTTATGCCTAATAGTATATTAGGTATGTATTATATTTTTACTTATATCAAAGTTGTTATTTGTAATAAACACGCATTATATTTAATTTGAGCTATTTTTTAACCTTAAATACTACCAGCTGATATGGCTCTCTGTATTTTTACAGCATTGGGTGAGATTTTTTTTTTCTTGAGAAAAATGAATGCCTATCTTGTGTACCTAATATTTATCCAAATGAGTCAATATTGCATCAAATCACAATAATTAAATTAAATTGAAATCGTGAAATTTGTGTCAAGCAATAATAATAAATACGTAGCTTACCAGAAATTGTACCATGTAAACATTGTAAGATTGTGTATGCGATTAATTTAGATTAATTAATTACAGAGTATGTAATTAATTAGATTAAAAAATGTAATCGATTGACAGCCCTAATATATATATATATATACACACAAGTTTTAAAGGAAATATTTTTCTCTACAAAGGGTTGTTTTAAAAACACAAAAACACTTGATATTAATGTTTGAGGCTTCATGATTATTGTTTGGAAATTTGAATAACGTTTTAACTGTGCTGAACATTTTTATTACTGTGTGTGTTAATCTGGTAATTTTAAAATGATTGAGTCAAATTGTTCCTTTGATAATGTTGAATGTGAAGGGCTGATTAATAGTCTCCAACATGATATTGAAACCATTAATAATGAGTATCAAACATCAACAGAGAGTTTAAAGCGACAACAGATAATAGTGAGAATTGAGGCTAAAAAACAATCTTTGAGTGAACTTAAAAGTAAACTCCGAGAAGATTTAGCAGAATCTCAAGGTCCCCGACGTTCTGTTCGTCCACGAAATCCCACAGAAAAAATGCTTGCATTTCAAAAAGATGAAATTCAGAAGAAAGAAAGAAAGATTATTTCCATGTACGAACAATGGAAAATGTTGGCACGTAAGGCTAGAGATCAACTCTAACATAAATGTTAAACGAATCACAAAAATAATCAGGCAAACTAATAAACTTTTGTCTATTTTCGCCATTTTGAACTGAAAATAGACCACTATGTGACGTGACTAGGGCTGCAACTAACGATTATTTTGATAATCGATTAATCGGACGATTATTTTTTCGATTAATCGATTAATCGGATAGAAATTAAATTCGATTTTTTTATTTATTATAACTAAATAAAACCGTAAATCAGGGTATTTATGTGTAAAAGTGTACTTTAAAAAGTGCAAAAGCCACACATTGAGTTTTACTAATATCAATATTTGCATTGTTTTTATTGATAATTGCTGATGGCAAGTTGACAAACATGATTATTGTTAAAAAAAATGATATCCAACATATTATGTTTTAACACAATTTTTGTTAAAACAAATTTACACAGACATGTTGTTCAGATGTGAATATCTGAACTAAAAACATCTAAAATATATAATTCATTTAATTTTTATTTAAAATTAATTATATATAAGGAATATAAGGATAAAGAATATAATATATATTATATATATAATATATAAAAGAATATAATATAAGGATAAATTGATTAAATAAATATAGAAAGACTGAAAACAATTGTGTGAATGTAGAGCCGCAGTAGATCGCGTTTGAAAAACAATTAAAAATTAGTAGACAAATGCTTTAAAAAGAGAACGGAATGGAGGTAACGTTACCCAGCAAGCTAACAGGCTTGAGTAAAGGACAGGAGAAATTATGCATTAGTGCACAAGCATTCGCTGAAAACCACTGAGTACAGTGACTAAAAAACAATATTTTACTGCTGCTGTTATTAACTGCCTTTATATTTAGTGCTTCACTTTGTAAACACCGTTTTAATTTAACCTATTTCTGCGGTAGCGCTATTTTAATCCATCACTTACGTTGCGAGCGAACTGATTGCACAACCTGATGCTCAAAACAACATAAAGACATCCCGGAAGTCCCGGGAGTCTCCCGCATATTGATTGCGGCTCCCTGATGCCCGCGAATTAGTTCAAACTCTCGAAATCTAGAGCGCGCAAGCAAGAGCGCGCATGCGAGACAGAAGAGACTGCTCCAAACCGTGTAGCGCGCGCGCTCGGCAGAGCGCCTGAGGAAGAGAGACCTTGCGTGTGTGTGCGTACCAGTAAACGCTCCCCGTGACGTAAGCAGACCAACTAATCGATAATGACATTCGTTGACAACGATTTTCATAATCGATTATAATCGATTTTATCGATTAGTTGTTGCAGCCCTAGACGTGACTAGGGCTGGGTACCGAGTTCGGTACTTTTTAGGTACCGACCAAATTGCCTCGATACTACCGAGTACCGAAACATGTCTTGTTTTTCGGTACCAAGTTTCAGTACCTAAGTGGTTAATCTCGTCAACGTCAGTGAAACAAACATGCAGCATGATTGGCTGCGGCGGAAAAACACTAGTTTACCTGGCTGCCCAGAGACGTGCCTCTGCCTCGTCGCACGTGAGGCTGTAGTGTGTGTGTATGTGTGTGTGTAAGCGTCCAACCCAGATAGATAGAAAATATGTAAAAATGATCAAAAGTGTACCCATGTACCCGACTCGATGCCATAAGCACACAATGCAATATTTTCGACAAGATATTTGCTGCCAAGACCGGCAACACGGTAAATCTGCACTTAAAAGCGCACAGAATACACTCGAGAGTAGAACGTTTATCAGCCTTCGACTACAAGAACTGGAGCGCGTCACATATAAACCAAAACTCAGCTTATAGGATAGGCCTACTTGCCTCACAGACATGAGAAATAGTTTCATGTTACATACGAGTTACATATCGTTTCAAATGAGCTTTACAGAAAATGCATGTGTCTAAATTACAATTTAGAGTGATCTGTTATCAGGGGTGACTGTAATGCAATTCAATTAATTTTCATTCAGTTTCATTGTTAAACAATGCATTAAGTTAAGGCAGAAACAATGAGCTCATTGAAGTAAAGAATACATGTTGTTAAATGATTAGGAAACATAGAAAACTTTAGCACTGGTGCTTTTTTACAGACTCAAAATATGAGTGTAAAAAATAAAAGGTTTTTTTTTTAGGTAATGTTATTGTCACGTGTAGGAGAGAGGACCCAAAAGCAAAGGGCAGTTTGACAAAGTTTATTAGTTCAGGCAAAATAACACAGGTGGCACATAAGGCGAATAAATCCAACTGAAGAAAGTCTCATCCAAAGGAAAACGGAAAGTCTCTCAGTAATAGAACAGAAATGTACGGTCAGGACCGGCAACGGGAAATCCCCGGAGGATGAGACAGGCTGGGTCCGTAGAGAGCACGGGAACGCCAATCCTTGACCACTCACGTTAGCTGAAGAAGTAACAAAGCAGAGACGAGGTAACACGGTAGACAGATTGAGGCACGCACCAGACAGGACACGACACGACAGGGCTTGGTTCAGCAGGTACACAGGTACGTAACCTATGGCAATAATCTGACAAAGAACAAAGGACAGGGAAGACTAGAAATAGAGAGTCTAATCAGAGAAAGAGGGAACCAGCTGGGGAGGAGAAGAGGGAGAGTGATGAGGTGATGAGAGACAGCTGAGAGCAGCAGAGATAATGAATGGGAATGTGTGTGTGTAAATGGATGTAATAAAGAGTGTGACCAGGAGAGGGTGGTAGAGTGTAAGAGGAGGATACCGGGATCATGACAGTACCCCCCCCCCTCAAGGAGCGCCTCCTGGCGCAACGGAGGAGGAGGACTGGCGGGAGCGGTAGAAGTCATCGATCAACGAGCGGTCCACGACGTCCCGGGAAGGAATCCAACTTCTCTCCTCAGGACCGTATCCTTCCCAATCAACCAGAAACTGATGACCCCGACCCCGGGGGCGCACGTCGAGAAGTTTGCGAACCCTGTAGATGGGAGCGCCTTCAACACGGATAGGGGTAGTGACAGGACGGGGAGGAACACGAGTAACGGGTTTAATACATGATACGTGAAAAACCGGGTGAACGCGTCGAAGATTGGCAGACAATTTGAGTCTGACTGAGACAGGACTGAGTATCTTAAGGACGCGGAAAGGCCCGATGAATTTAGGGGCCAGTTTACGCGAAGAGGATTGGAGAGGAAGATTAAGGGTAGACAGCCAAACCCTCTGCCCAACGGAATAACGGGGGCTTTTGACACGACGTCTATTAGCGGCCCGCCGGGTGCGAGCACGAGACTTCAATAGAGCAGACCTGACCCCTCTCCAAGTACGCTTAGCACGTTGAATGAAGGCTTGTACCGACGGCATCTTAGAGTCTGTATCTTGTGACGAAAAAAGCGGAGGCTGGTAGCCGAGACAACACTGAAAAGGGGATAGACCAGTGGCAGAAGACGGAGCGGAATTAAGTGCGTACTCCGCCCAGGGGAGCTGCTCTGACCAGGAAGCCGGATTGCGGAAAGCGAGGCTACGGAGAATGCGACCGATTATCTGGTTTGCTCGTTCGGCTTGGCCATTGGTCTGTGGGTGAAAACCGGAGGAGAGACTAGCCGACGCTCCAATAAGGCGACAAAACTCCCTCCAGAACAGGGAAGAGAACTGGGGACCCCTATCGGAAACGACGTCGGAGGGAAGACCATGTATCTTAAAGATCTTGTCGACGACAATCTGGGCGGTCTCCCTAGCAGACGGGAGTTTAGGTAAAGGAATAAAGCGGGCGGTCTTAGAAAAACGATCAACGACAGTAAGTATCACGGTGTTCCCCTCAGAGGAGGGGAGACCCGTGATAAAGTCCATGGCGACGTGAGACCATGGGCGAGACGGTAACGGAAGGGGACGCAGCAACCCGGCCGGGGGAGAATTACCAGATTTAGTCTGAGCGCAAACGGCACACGAAGCGACGAAACGGCGAATGTCGCGCTCACGAGAGGGCCACCAGAACCTTTGGCGGACCGCGGCGAGCGTGCCCCTAACGCCGGGATGGGCAAACAGTTTGGATGAATGGCCCCACTGAAAGACCGCGAGACGAGCAGAAGGAGGAACGTACAAAAGACCCTTAGGACAAAGACGAGGAGTAACGGCGTGGGCCAGAGAGCGCTTGACCAAACGTTCTATTCCCCAGACAGCTGCGCCCACCACCACGCCCTGAGGAAGGATCTCCTCCTTATTGGGAACAACCTCTGGGGAAGCAAACTGTCGCGAAAGAGCATCAGGCTTGAGGTTCTTAGACCCGGGGCGGAAGGAGATGGAAAAATCGAAACGCGTAAAGAAAAGTGCCCAACGAGCCTGACGAGCGCAGAGCCTCTTCGCGGAACGAATGTACTCTAAATTTCTATGGTCCGTCCAGACAACGAACGGGACTGAGGCACCCTCAAGCCAGTGACGCCACTCTCCGAGAGCTAAACGGATGGCCAATAACTCGCGATTGCCAACATCATAATTTCGTTCGGCGGGCGAAAGACGATGCGAATAGTAGGCGCAGGGATGAACCTTCTCATCAGAAGATGAGCGTTGGGAGAGAATAGCTCCAACGCCCACCTCTGATGCATCAACTTCAACAATGAACTGTCTAGAGATATCAGGAGTTCGTAAGATCGGGGCGGAGGAAAAAAGGGACTTGAGGCGATCAAAAGCTGTCTGAGCCCCCTCCGACCAGGAAAATCGGACCCTGGCGGACGTGAGGGCAGAGAGAGGGGCGGCGATCTGACTAAAGTTACGGATAAACCGACGATAAAAATTTGCAAAGCCTAAAAAACGTTGAAGAGCAACGCGCGACTCAGGCACTTGCCATTCCGTGACCGCACGGACCTTGGAGAAATCCATGCTAACGCCCTCAGCGGAAATTACCGAACCAAGAAATGAGATGGACTGCGCGTGGAAGGTACATTTCTCGGCCTTAACAAACAGTCGGTTCTCGAGGAGACGTTGGAGAACTTGTCGAACGTGTAGAGTGTGTACTTGGAGAGAGGGAGAGAAAATTAAAATATCGTCAAGGTAGACAAAAACGAAAATGTTCAACATGTCTCTGAGCACGTCGTTAATTAACGCCTGGAACACGGCGGGAGCGTTGACCAGCCCGAAAGGAAGAACGCGATATTCAAAGTGTCCTAAGGGGGTGTTAAACGCCGTCTTCCACTCGTCCCCCTCCCTAATGCGGACAAGGTGGTAAGCATTACGAAGATCTAGTTTAGAAAAGATCTTGGCCCCCTGCAAGATTTCGAAGGCAGAAGACATGAGAGGCAAGGGATAACGGTTCTTGACCGTGATGTCATTCAAGCCTCGATAATCTATGCAGGGGCGTAATGTACCATCCTTCTTTTTAACGAAGAAAAAACCCGCACCGGCAGGGGAGGAGGAAGACACAATGGTACCAGCTTCGAGCGAGTCAGAAAGATACTTCTCTAGAGCTTCGCGTTCGGGGGCGGAGAGAGAGTAAAGTCTACCCCGGGGAGGGGTGGTGCCAGGAAGGAGGTCGATAGCGCAGTCATACGGTCGATGGGGAGGAAGAGAAGTGGCCCTGGAACGACTGAAGACCGCTCGAAGATCATGGTACTCCCGCGGGACCCCGGACAAATCACCCGGCTCCTCCTGAAAGACAGAGACAGAAGAGACAGGAGAAACAGCAGACATCAAACACTTGACATGACACGACAAATTCCATGAAAGAATTGAACCTCTAGACCAGTTAATCTGAGGATTATGCTCGACTAACCAGGGATGTCCTAAAACAACAGGGTTAAAAGGAGAATGCAAAACTAGAAAAGAAATTGTCTCTTGATGATTACCAGAGATGGTGAGACTCACCGGAGCAGTGGCAAAGCGCACTCTAGAGAGGATACTACCATCAAGGGCGTGGACAGGGGTGGAGTCTTTACGTTCAATGAGGGCAATCCCCTGTTCTCGAGCCCAAGTCTCATCCACAAAATTTCCCTCGGCTCCCGAATCGATCAAAACCGGACAGGAGGTGGAAAACCCTGGCCAGCGGAGAAGAGCAGAGAAAGTAGTGCGTGCGCGTGACGGAGGGTCTAGGGTTGAAGCGCTCACCAGTAACCCTCTCTCTACTGGTGAGCCTTGGCTTTTACCGGGCAGGAGGCGACACGATGGGAGGCGGAAGCGCAGTACATGCAGAGACGAGCCGTTATACGGCGCTGGCGTTCGGCCGCGGAGATTCGTAAACCACCCAGCTGCATAGGCTCGGAGTCAGTGAAAAGCGGCGGTGTAGAAGAGCGAGCCGGGGTAGAGAAAAGTGCCCTCTCAAGGCTGCGGCTGCGGCGGCGCATGTCGAAGCGCCTCTCCACACGAATGGCCATATCAATAAGAGGATCCAGTCGAGTGGGTGATTCACGGGCGAGGATCTCATCCTTAATGTCAGCATTGAGCCCTTCGAGGAAACGGGCTACTAAGGCAGGCTCGTTCCAGTCACATGAAGCAGATAAGGTACGAAATTCAATCGAAAAATCTGCTGCTGACCTTCTCCCTTGACGAAGCGTAGACAAAGGACGGGAAGCCTCCGCTCCGAATGCAGAACGGTCAAAAACCCGCAGCATCTCCTCCTTGAAGGAGGAATAACGGCTGAGACAGTCAGCCTCCGAACTCCACACAGCTGTTCCCCACTCCCGCGCCCGGCCAGCCAGCAAGGAGATGACGAAGGCGATGCGAGAGCGATCCTCAGCGTATGTGGAAGTCTGTAGTGAAAAGACAACCTCACACTGAGTCAAAAAGGATCTACATTCCTTGGGCTCACCGGAATAGCACGGCGGGTTGTTCACTCTCGGCTCAGGCGTGTCACGGCTTCTAGAGGTGGAGGATTCCACTCGGAGGTGATTAAGCTGTTGTGAGATATCGGTCATGCGAGTAGCAAGAGAATCCATGGCATGGTGAGCGGCGGCCAGTTCATCCTCATGACGGCCCAGCATGGCTCCCTGGATCTCAAGTGCAGATTGAAGAGGACTCTCCCTTGCTGGGTCCATTTCTGGTCAGATTATTCTGTCACGTGTAGGAGAGAGGACCCAAAAGCAAAGGGCAGTTTGACAAAGTTTATTAGTTCAGGCAAAATAACACAGGTAGCACATAAGGCGAATAAATCCAACTGAAGAAAGTCTCATCCAAAGGAAAACGGAAAGTCTCTCAGTAATAGAACAGAAATGTACGGTCAGGACCGGCAACGGGAAATCCCCGGAGGATGAGACAGGCTGGGTCCGTAGAGAGCACGGGAACGCCAATCCTTGACCACTCACGTTAGCTGAAGAAGTAACAAAGCAGAGACGAGGTAACACGGTAGACAGATTGAGGCACGCACCAGACAGGACACGACACGACAGGGCTTGGTTCAGCAGGTACACAGGTACGTAACCTATGGCAATAATCTGACAAAGAACAAAGGACAGGGAAGACTAGAAATAGAGAGTCTAATCAGAGAAAGAGGGAACCAGCTGGGGAGGAGAAGAGGGAGAGTGATGAGGTGATGAGAGACAGCTGAGAGCGGCAGAGATAATGAATGGGAATGTGTGTGTGTAAATGGATGTAATAAAGAGTGTGACCAGGAGAGGGTGGTAGAGTGTAAGAGGAGGATACCGGGATCATGACAGTTATATGGATGAAATTGGTATCGAAAAAAGTATCGTTCAGGAACCGGTATCGAAGTCAAGGTATCGGTATCGGTATCGAAAATTTTGTTACGATACCCAGCCCTAGACGTGACTCATGTAATGTAACCTTAGCCTAATAATTATTTTACTGTCATTGTGAGGGGACAAGACACATTAACCAGGGTACCTGTGGGATCTTAAAAGCATTGAAAAATAATCTCAATTTAAGGCCTTACAAACCTTGAATTTGGTATACAAAGTCTTGGATTTCATTACAAAAGTATTATATATTTTTTGCCTTTACTAGGATTTACTAGGATTAAGTTCACCATAACAAAATTAACTGTAACTAAAGATTCATGCAACGTTGAGTGCACCTCGCACTCCACGTCATAGCAGAAAGCGCGAAAGCGTGCGCACCGTTACGGTTATGGTTACTAGGCAAGTGAGTTACAGAACAAGATAGTAACTAGGGATGCACCTAGGGCTGGGTATCGTAAAAATTTTCGATTCCGATATCTTGACTTCGATACCGGTTCCTGAACGATACTTTTTTCGATACCAATTTTATCAATATAACATTACCTAAAAAAAAAAAAACTTATTTTTTCATTTTGTTGACTTTTTTACACTCATATTTTGAGTCTGTAAAAAAGCACCAATGCTAAAGTTTTCTATGTTTCCTAATCATTTAACAACATGTATTCTTTACTTCAATGAGCTCATTGTTTCTGCCTTAACTTAATGCATTGTTTAACAATGAAACTGAATGAAAATCAATTGAAATGCATTACACACAGTCACCCCTGATAACAGATCACTCTAAATTGTAATTTAGACACATGCATTTTCTGTAAAGCTCCTTTGAAACGATATGTTTTGTGAAAAATGCTATACAAATAAATGTGAATTGAATTAAATATAGGCTACTGGGGTGCGGGATATATGCCTCACGCTCAGCACACATGAAGCTTGCGCAAAGCACTGGCAAAAGTAGCCTAATGATCATGGATGTGTCGGGAAACGATAGCAAGGAGATATTTAAATTGTTTATTAATGAACAAGTGTTTAAATACGTGTTAGCTGCAAAGATGATTATCGCGAATTTGCGATGCTGACTCGTCATCCCCGCAGTAGTGAACGCGCGCGCGCGTGCCTATATGGATTAGGTAATCAAACTATTTATTTCTAATTGTTTTGTTTAAAAGTAGACATATTTTGAACATATATAGAACTATTTCTCATGTCTGTGAGGCAAGTATCCTATACGCTGAGTTTCGGTTCATTTGTGACACGCTCCAGTTCTTGTAGTCGAAGGCGGATAAACTTTCTACTCTCGAGTGTATTCTGTGCGCTTTTAAGTGCCTTATCAGATTTACCGTGTTACCGGTCTTGGCAGCAATTATCTTGTCAAAAATATTGCATCGTGTGCTTATGGCATCGTCGGGTAGCCTACATAGGTACACTTTTGATCATTTCCACATATTTTCTATCTATCTGGGTTGGACGCTTACGCTTAAACAACACACACACACACACACACACACACTACAGCCTCACGTGCGACGAGCCACGTCTCTGGGCAGCCGCGTAAACTAGTGTTTTTCCGCCACAGCCAATCATGCTGAATGTTTATTGTTTAACTGACGTTGACGAGATTAACCACTTAGGTACCGAAACTTGGTACCGAAAAACAAGACATGTTTCGATACTCGGTAGTATCGAGGCAATTCGGTCGGTACCTAAAAATTACCGAACTCGGTACCCAGCCCTAGATGCACCGATGTTCGGCAACCGAAATTATTCGGCCGAATAAGTAAAAAGTTTTTGAAACAATGACGTTTTTGATGACGCGATCAAATAGTAACCAGCGTAGAGTGAGAGGCGCGCGCTTTATAAATGCAGCCAACATGCCCCCTTTGAGCAGATAACAAAAGAGAAGCTCATCTGATGCGTCTGTGGCAGACGTTATACCCTTACTTGCAGCACTAAAGCGTCTTTTAACCCTCTGTAGTTGACAAACGCGCCGCTGCGTTTTGCTGGATTTTTTTCACATAGCAGCAAAATAGACTTAAATACTCCGTCATTTATGGTCACTTAAATGCAGACTTAAGAAATATGAAGAATAAACTGTTAAATGTCTACTTGTGTCCACTTACAATCGAAACAAAACTGTGCTTTTGTAAAATAAAGAAAATAAACAGGGTGTGCTTTCTGCCTCTCCTTCTCCGTTAACTTTTTTTCGCGAGCACATCTCTAAACTTAAACAAAACTCTGCCATTACTAGTCACACAGGCAAAAGCAATATATTTTTATAATCATTTAATTGTCTACTTTTAAATGATCTAATTTAAAACGAAAACAAATATTCTCTGTTTATGTAATCTGTATGAAAAGAGAGAGAGATGTCAGTCGTTCTCATGGCAACTCCTTATCTGCTAATCGCCACGGAGAGCGCGCGCTATATCGAAATGATCTGAGGCAATCCATGCAAACCTGTCAACGCCCATGATAAAGTGTATGTAAACCATGTCTTATGTGTAGGACAGTTATTCATTTGTTGTGGGTTCATCCACATTTTTTTTTCACTTTTCAATGCACTTTTTTTGTTACATTCTTTCAGCAGTCAGTTATAGGCCTAACATAGGCTATTCAAGAAGGGGGGCTTAAAAGATGGCCAAATAAAAATACATTTTTTATTTTACTAATTTATTTTTTTAAGTTATATTGTGCTTTGTTTAAATATCTGCAGGAATGTTAAAAAAAATCAGTGTTAAATAAATTGTATTTTTGCAATTTGATTCTTTTCT
Source organism: Siphateles boraxobius (assembly GCF_051911475.1). Classification (NCBI taxonomy): domain Eukaryota; kingdom Metazoa; phylum Chordata; class Actinopteri; order Cypriniformes; family Leuciscidae; genus Siphateles; species Siphateles boraxobius. The sequence goes on along the minus strand of NW_027509186.1, from coordinate 39,702,962 downwards.
CTGAAAAGCAAGACAAAATAGTAAAAAAAGCATATTTTTACTATTTAATTAAATGCAATGGTGAAAAAATTGGCAAAATAAATGGAAAAAATGTTGAAACACCACGTTCAGTGTTCGGCCTTCGGCCAAGCGTTTCATTATTATTCGGCTTCGGCCAAGAATTTTCATTTCGGTGCATCCCTAATAGTAACGTTAGCCAAGCGTAGTTTGTCGTCTGAAATAGGAATGTCGTCTGAAAGTTTCAGTTTAATCCGCTGTGGCCACAAATGCCAGAATTCAATAATTTAACCCCCAAATCAGAGCTTTTCTGTTAAAAGAACTTGTTTTCTACCCGGTCTTTTCAATACTAGCCTGCAACCATGCGCGCGCGCTCTCTTCACAGCTCAAGAAGCGCGGATGATCTGAAAACACAGACAAGCTGGAGTTCAGCAATCTTCATTTGAGATTTTCAACTTAAATTGAAGTGTCATTCAGCCGGTCTGTGTTCTGTCACGAGCCGCCTGCGCTGTTTGTGCGAAAAAAAATGCAGGCTGATATCCAGCAGTGTTTTTAATGTTGATGCAATGTTTCCCTAATATCCACACCATTTCAAATGTGACATTGATTTTATACAACAGTTAAAAAACAAAACAAAAGGGTAACATTAAGTGATTTACTACATTTATAGGCTTATTGTTATTGCTCTATTTTGCAACGAAATCTGTGGCTTTGAACGAATCGCGAGATTCAATGAATGACTCGATGACTCACACATAAAGACAATGAGTTACCGCCACCTACTGGCGATTTTAATATAATATTTTTATTAATATTAAACGATTTTTAACATTGCCTATTTATTGAACATTGTTTTATTTAAGGAATTATTTATTTTTTAAAGGTATTACAAAAAGTAAAAAAATTAAATGGAAAAATTGATTAAAGGGGGCAAATATTGTCCCTTAATGGAAAAGGTGTGACTGCAGTCTAAGTGGAAGAGGGGTATGGCACTCTGAAAAATTGGTTATGCAATTCCAACTCCAAAAATACATCGACCTGTTGGCAGAAAAGCGCATACATAAACGTGTTCCGTTTTTTTTACACTTCCGTTATTAAAATAAACCTAAAAATTAACTTAATACAGCATATTTTCACTCTTTAATGCAGAGACCTACCTGATTGACTCTCTCCAGTCACGGGCTGTTCTGACTGAGCCGGTCCATTACAAATGACGTCACTCACAGAACGAACTCAAAATATTATTCATAAACAAAAATATATTTTTTCCTTCTGTCGGCACAGCAAAATAAAGATGATATACATTAAGCAAAAAAAATTTTCGCAAAAAAAAAAAACATTTTAAAGCATTTCAGTTTTCAAAAGCATAATTGTTTCAGAATCGGAACAGTTACAAAAAAAAACCTTCTCAACACTAAAAATTCATTATTTGCACACACTTGCAACTTACTACAGCAGTTTAACCCTTAAAATCAAGAAAACAATCAACTCTATTTTTCAGTATGTTTAACATTTTACAGCTTTATTATTTTCTAACTACAGCAAATGACTCATGTACAATCAGGAAATAATATAGTCAACATTGGTTAAGTAAATAACATGAATATGTCTTATTCAAAATACAAATAATTATTATAATATATATATATATATATATATATATATATATATATATATATACAGGTCCTTCTCAAAAAATTTGCATATTGTGATAAAGTTCATTATTTTCCATAATGTAATGATAAAAATTAAACTTTCATATATTTTAGATTCATTGCACACCAACTGAAATATTTCAGGTCTTTTATTGTTTTAATACTGATGATTTTCGCATACAGCTCATGAAAACCCAAAATTCCTGTCTCAAAAAATTAGCATATCATGAAAAGGGTCTCTAAACGAGCTATTAACCTAATCATCTGAATCAACTAATTAACTCTAAACACACTCTAAAAGATTCCTGAGGCTTTTAAAAACTCCCAGCCTGTTTCATTACTCAAAACCGCAATCATGGGTAAGACTGCCGACCTGACTGCTGTCCAGAAGGCCATCATTGACACCCTCAAGCAAGAGGGTAAGACACAGAAAGACATTTCTGAACAAATAGGCTGTTCCCAGAGTGCTGTATCAAGGCACCTCAGTGGGAAGTCTGTGGGAAAGAAAAAGTGTGGCAAAAAAACGCTACCCAACGAGAAGAGGTGACCGGACCCTGAGGAAGATTGTGGAGAAGGACCGATTCCAGACCTTGGGGGACCTGCGGAAGCAGTGGACTGAGTCTGGAGTAGAAACATCCAGAGCCACCGTGCACAGGCGTGTGCAGGAAATGGGCTACAGGTGCCGCATTCCCCAGGTCAAGCCACTTTTGAACCAGAAACAGCGGCAGAAGCGCCTGACCTGGGCTACAGAGAAGCAGCACTGGACTGTTGCTCAGTTTTGCATGTCATTCGGAAATCAAGGTGCCAGAGTCTGGAGGAAGACTGGGGAGAAGGAAATGCCAAAATGCCTGAAGTCCAGTGTCAAGTACCCACAGTCAGTGATGGTCTGGGGTGTCATGTCAACTGCTGGTGTTGGTCCACTGTGTTTTATCAAGGGCAGGGTCAATGCAGCTAGCTATCAGGAGATTTTGGAGCACTTCATGCTTCCATCTGCTGAAAAGCTTTATGGAGATGAAGATTTCATTTTTCAGCACGACCTGGCACCTGCTCACAGTGCCAAAACCACTGGTAAATGGTTTACTGACCATGGTATTACTGTGCTCAATTGGCCTGCCAACTCTCCTGACCTGAAGCCCATAGAGAATCTGTGGGATATTGTGAAGAGAAAGTTGAGAGACGCAAGACCCAACACTCTGGATGAGCTTAAGGCCGCTATCGAAGCATCCTGGGCCTCCATAACACCTCAGCAGTGCCACAGGCTGATTGCCTTCATGCCACGCCGCATTGAAGCAGTCATTTCTGCAAAAGGATTCCCGACCAAGTATTGGCTATTGAGTGCATAACTGAACATAATTATTTGAAGGTTGACTTTTTTTTTTGTATTAAAAACACTTCTTTTATTGGTCGGATGAAATATGCTAATTTTTTGAGACAGGAATTTTGGGTTTTCATGAGCTGTATGCCAAAATCATCAGTATTAAAACAATAAAAGACCTGAAATATTTCAGTTGGTGTGCAATGAATCTAAAATATATGAAAGTTTAATTTTTATCATTACATTATGGAAAATAATGAACTTTATCACAATATGCTAATTTTTTGAGAAGGACCTGTATATATATATATATATATATATATATATATATATATATATATTATATTATTAAATATATAATTATAGATCAGTCAGGTCACCTTCATATATATATATAGCGCTTTTAACAATATAGATTGTTTCAAAGCAGCTTTACAGTGATAATAGGAAATTAAAGTAACAGAGATTGTTTTGGCTTTACAGCAGCTCTAGAATAAAGTTATTGTCCAGCTAAAGTTAGTTTTGATCAGTGGTTCTCAACTGGGACATTTTACCATGGTCATTAAGCTGCAACTGAGTGTGTGTATGTGTACACACACATGAACACGCACATAAAATTAGCCTATAAAAATAATAAATTTGGTTTTGAGAACCAAATAAATTTATTTCACAAATATGGTTCACACACTCAAATAACACACGAATAATAAGAATGTAATAACAGTATAAATGTAAGGCTTTTAAAGTACCAAACTACACTGTAAAAAAAATCAGCCTTAAATTTAAGTACAATCAACAAGTCATTTGAACTTAAATTACATTAAACTGACTTAAATTGCATGTTGTATAACTTAAAAAATAAACTAACTTATTTTGATGAGTTGAAGTCATGTAAAAACATATGTTGTCGACTTACAGATCATGTAGTTTTTTGTTAATACAAAAAAGTTGGTAGAGCCACCAAAAATAAAATGTACAAAATAATACTAACATGAACTATTAATGAAACATAAGGAAACTTGAACATCATTCCTGCATGCAAATCCTTCCCAGTTAACACACTAAATTACATAAGTCATTGGTACTTTTTGGTAATTTCATGACTTACTAATTGACAACAGAACTACGACACTCCGTGCGTCATTTATTATTATTTATAATGAAGTGATAATATACAGCGCGCCGTATTTGCAGTATAACGGCTGTTTAGGGTATGGACCAATCAGACACATACTAATTATTCATTATATACAAAGGTTTATGAAACTCCTCACACAGCCCAAATGAACAAACACAAGGGCAGAAACAGTGTCATGTTACAGGGCATGATAAGGAGATTTTACGACCTCCGAGGAATGTGGCCACATACTCAAGAGAGAGACTATGAAACAGAAACCCTCTTTAAAACAGACTTTGCTGCATTAATCATAGACTAACTGATCTATAAATGAACATGCATAAAACTGTGAAAGAAACAGTGTAAATGGTTTACTGTCTCGTGTACTATTAGGTATATATTATGGTATGTATCCTGGTATACAACCAACTAACGATCAATGTAACCTCACCTGTATCATGCCTCCTACCTAAATAATCCTCATTTAATGACTCACACTTTGATGTACATCACCTTCTTCTAGAATGCAGTGTGGATGTGTTATAGCTATCTGAGCATTAATGAAGGTATAATCATGCTAGGGACAAAGATCCGTAAATCAACTAAGAGCCACTTTCCCTCTCAGACATGTCACCTTTCTGATTGGTCGAGTTCAACCCTTAGGGGAGGATCTTTTCCAGGCCTTATTAGAGACAGTCCACATGTGACCTCCCTCTCTTAGTTCTTTCATCCAGCCGCAACACTGTTCTGGTGATTCTGGGGAACCCCCTCCCCCTCCACGGGGGCTCCAGGGCCCAGCAGGCCTCGATTCCAACCAGATATGGGCTCAGGCAGGAGAGAGATGACTCTCTCACAAAGAACCAAGGACAATCTCAAGAGTTTTGGAACAAAGACTCCAACCAACAACGACTCCAATCACCCATCCTTCCGACTTCCTCACTTCTCCTGGGTGCTCGGCGTGGCCTCAACAGAGTCCCAGGCCTTGACCAAACCAGCCATGCGTTCCTGGAGAAAGAGAACGCTCAACCAACTTCCACTTGACACTGCCGGAACCATCAACGGCTTCAATTTTCAACAACTTCAAGAATTGTTCCCATTACAAATGCAAGTATTCAATTCAATGAAATGTGAAAATGAAATTCTGATGGTTCTTCTCATAGACCCTCTTCCGGTTTCCAATTTCATCCTATCACTAACCTATTTATGTATTCATGTGTGTATGTTGTTTAGTTTATTTATATTCATATAAAGATCTATATTTGGTTAATAAAACTTGCACATAATATGTATTTGGTTCTGTTTTGTTTGCAATACAAGTCACTTTACGATCACGGTTTTTGCTACTGGCTCAAAGTACTGTACAGGCGAAGAAATAATTATTCTTCTGTGGCCATGGAAGATACCCTTTTCTTAGAATAAATTAATAATCAAAAGAGTTCGTTGGAAGAACTGATTAATTGATTGTAATATTAATTCAGCCACATCAAGTTAATCCAATTAACTGACCCAAATATTTATAATTAATAATAACAAGATATTATTGATTATTAATATTTCCAAAAAGCTGAGTTCCTTACAGCTGACAACAGTGACAAGACAGGAAAGTGTGTATTCCTAAGGTGAGAGACTTTTTATTTCATGACAAGTTATGAAAATAACATTATAATAATGACAATAATGTGACCGCAGATATTGAATCAGGAAAACAACTCGGTTACTAACGTAACCTCGGTTCCCTGAGAGGAGGGAACGAGTATTGCGTAAGTAGCTTACGCTATGGGAAAACTCCTTTTCTCGAGAATATTGAAGTCTTTATGTAAAACGCATTGCAGCTGCACAGCAGACAGCAATGAGCGAAGGAGCTCGGTCACTGGCTGTGCTGCGGCAACTTGCTCGAACCAATGACGGGGCGACTCTGAATGCGCGACCAATGAGCGCGCCTCGCGCCCGCGCGCGTCAGAGCCCGCCAAGATGGGCGTGGCCAAGAGCTATATATTGGGCGCCCCATCATGAGAGTTCTTTAGGTTAAAACGACTGAAGCGAAATAACCAAGCACAAGCACGGCAGCTTACGCAATACTCGTTCCCTCCTCTCAGGGAACCGAGGTTACTTTAGTAACCGAGTCGTTCCCTTTCGAGAGGTCTCTCCTATTGCGTAAGTAGCTTACGCTATGGGAACACCATGCAAAACGCTGTGCGTGCTGAACTTCGCCTTATGATAGCCAGAGGCAGGTGCCTGAGCTAAAAGCAAAGTTATCATCCAACCAGCCGGCAGAGGCGAGCTTTATATGTGGGAAAAAAGTAAAGAGCGGCCAGAAGGCGCTCAGTGTGACACAAGCACATACATAATCTAGATACGAACTCATAGTTCTACAGCACATTGGAATGCATTGTCGGGACCTGTAGGTTGTAAAACCTGATAAATGTGGACGTGAGGCCCAGCCTGCCGCCGCACAAATATCCTCGATCGGTATCCCGCTCGACCACGCCCAGGAAGAAGCCACACTCCTGGTGGAGTGTGCTTTGACTCCCCAGGGGCATTGAAGTCCCTTGGCTTCATAAGCCAGAGCTATAGCCTCAACTATCCAGTGAGAGATTCTCTTCCGGATGGCTCAGTAGGATGGCGTTCGAAGGCGGCTGAAGATGCCGACGTCCTCGTAGCAATCCCGCTTGTATGCTTTTCCACGGCGGCGAAGGCTTTCAATAATCCGGATGATCCAGCGAAGAATGTGTTCGCTGAAGGAGATTAAATCTAAAGAACTCTCATGATGGGGCGCCCAACATATAGCTCTTGGCCACGCCCATCTTGGCGGGCTCTGACACGCGCGGGCGCGAGGCGCGCTCATTGGTCGCGCATTCAGAGTCGCCCCGTCATTGGTTCGAGCAAGTTGCCGCAGCACAGCCAATGACCGAGCTCCTTCGCTCATTTCTGTCTGCTGTGCAGCTGCAATGCGTTTTACATAAAGACTTCAATATTCTCGAGAAAAGGAGTTTTCCCATAGCGTAAGCTACTTACGCAATAGGAGAGACCTCTCGAAAGGGAACACGTTTTCCTCAGTTGCTTTAAACAGGGTTCGTACAGACTCTGTCAAATGAAATTCCAGGACTTTCAAGGACTTTTCAAGCACTACTTTTTTGGATTTCAAGGACTTCAATTAGCACTTATCAAACAATATCTTTATTATTATTTTTATTCATTTAATTTAATTTTTTTACTCAAATTAAATATATATGGTATCTGATGTTTCACTTCATAGAGGTCAATCCATCGACCAGCGCTGTCAGGCATGGGAAATCCCCATTGAAAGCATATTGAATATATGATTGACCTGAAGAATGAAAGTTGTATTATATACTTATCATATACTTAAGATCATGCTCATAGCCATGCGAAATAGCTCTATATCTCAGATGGACTGCAGTGTTGATTTAGCGTGAAACAATGAATTTTTTCAAAAAAAAAAAAAAAAAATCACAATATTTTGAATTAGAACTTTTTGTAGAACGCGATATCGATACCGTAACCGATCCCTGATTTTTCACTGCGTTTGTAATTTTTTAATGTAATAGTAGATAAACCAAAAGAATATAAATCATATTAGTTGGCTTAATTTGTTCATCAAATATATATTTCTTTCAATTATTTTCATGCTTAAGCCTGCTAAAATGCATTGTATGAGCTTCTGTTACCGTACATTCTATTGCTCTATCATATTTTATCTTTCATTGAATAGCACAGCACATATGTAGACTAGAGCAGCTCAAGAAGGGTCAGTGCTGAGGTTTGGGTCAGTGGTACAAATGTTTAGACATCAGTGAAATATCAATTATTTAATCAAATCTTGATACTACAACAAAAACTAATTAATCAGGCTAATTAGTGTGAATTTAAAACATTATTCAAGGTAAGCAGTCAGCAACAAAATAAGAACGAATAATCAACTTACAAATAAATACAATACAACAAAGAAAGGCTACAAATGAATAAACAGTGTTTTTAGAGTTTTTCGGGTAGATCTAACAGGTACAGAAATTTGAATAAAGTAGCCTAATCAAATGTGAAAAAATTGCATAGCCTATTCATTACTGGATAAATTAAATATAGATGCATCTTTTTGTAAAGTTGAAAAGGGTAACCTATTTACTCGCCAAGATTTTTTACATAATTTTGTGTGAATTCGTCCGTACAACGTGAAAGACAATTTAATTCAGTATTCGCGCGCGGAGACGGTGCTTTGCGGGGCGCGCACTGATGTTTGCGTTCATGGAACTTCTTGACTGTAAACGTCCAGTATTAATGTAGGGAATCACTCGTTATACATAAATCAGGTAACAGTTCATGTTTTACTTTACTTACATATACGATTTAGTTTCCATCCAAGTAACACGTGCTGAGTGAACGATCAGCAATCAAGAGCATTCAACAGAACTGCGCTCTCTCTCGACAGTTAACGTGAATAATAAGCTAACGTTACATGCCTCGTTTTATTTTCTTTGCCATTGACATCCGACTGAACTACAAACCTTCCACTGATGTCTGTTTAGAGGGATGTACTAGACCAGCTTGCGTGTGTGTCTGTGCCACTGCGTGCTCAATCCACTGTGCGGTTTTCTCTGATCAGCTCACGCACCACAGCTGTGTTATATACCTGGTAGGCCTATCGGTTGTTGGTATCGGAGTATTTTTACGAGTACATGAGCTCGGTATCGGTGCATCCCTATTTTTAATAATTCAAGCACTTTTCAAGTACCTCTTGAAAAATATGACTGTTTTCAAGGGTTTTCCAGGACTTAAATTTCAAATTCAAGTACTTCAAGCACTTTAAGCACCTTGTTCGAACCCTGTTTAAATGAGTCTGACAGAAGTCTCAATAGCTTTCATGCTAGTCTTTCAAAATAAAACCTCCCATCAGAAATAGATCATAAAATTAAGTTTGTTGTTATTTCTTTGACTGTAAACTCCACGACCCTCTTGAAACGGTCTTGCGACCCACCAGTTGAGAAACACTGAAATAGCAACATGACATCATGACTTTGCGTAAACATACACGCCACAAGTGGCGTGTTATCTATACGCATTTTGAGCTATCCGCGTGTATGTCCACGCCGAAATCTTTTGCGTGTATGTCTACGCCATTAAATGTCCGAGTGATTCCGCGTGTATGTGTACGCCGTTAAATGTCCGAGCGAAACGAAGCAAAATCTATATCTACATCTGTGGAGCGATCTTTTTTTTCCTAGGATGGTAGGAGAACACTCATAAATGGTATTAACCCCAGTGACGGGTAGGTTTAGGGACGGGGTTGGGGTAGGTCATATATCTATATATACATAATACAGTAATATAACGTTAAGTCAAAGGCGTTGATAAACACGCTGAAAAGCGATTATGCGTGTTGATAGCACGCCAAAAATGGAAATACGAATTGGCGTGTCATACATACGCCATTTCATGAGATCAGTCTGGAAATAGATGATACTGTGCTTTTGGAAGCGACTCATTTTGTTCATCTCACACCATTTATTAGAATGTATTTGACATGAAAATGAAATGTTGCTCATTGTGACGACTCCTTACGACATATCTTCATGTGAGTCAGAAGTCTTCTTTTATGTTTAAAGCTCTTCTCACACTGAGTACAGTCGTACGGCTTCTCTACAGTATGAACTCGGTTGTGTTCTTTCAGAGATCCAGACTGAGTGAAACTCTTGTCACAATATGAGCACTTTCTCCAGTATGAATTCGTTGGTGCGCTTTCAGATAGGCAGATCTAGTAAAGCTCTTCCCACAGTCAAAGCACATATAATCTCTCACTTCATTATGTGTTTTCTGGTGCCGTTTAAAACTGTCCAGCCGTGAAAAACTCTTTTCACAGAGAGAACACGCATAAGGCCTCTCATCTGAATGAACTTTCAGGTGTTGTTTTAGATATGATGATGAAATAAAATCTTTACCACACTGAACACAGTTAAATGTTTTTTCTCCAGAGTGACGGAGCAGATGATAACTGAGAGTTGATGCATGAGAAAAACTCTTTCCACACTGAGTGCATGTATACGGTTTCTCTCCAGTGTGAATTCTCATGTGTTTGTCAAGGCTTCCTTTGTGTGTGAAACTATTTCCACACTGAGTGCATGTATACGGTCTCTCACCAGTGTGAATTCTCATGTGTGTGTTAAGGTTTACTTTGTGTGTGAAACTCTTTCCACACTGAGTGCATGTACACGGCTTCTCTCCAGTGTGAATTCTCATGTGTTTGTCAAGGCTTCCTTTGTGTCTGAAACTCTTTCCACACTGAGTGCATGTACACGGCTTCTCTCCAGTGTGAATTCTCATGTGTAGTTCAAGGTTTCCTTTCCGTGTGAAACTCTTTCCACACTGAGTGCATGTATACGGCTTCTCACCAGTGTGAATTCTCATGTGTAGTTCAAGGTTTCCTTTCCGTGTGAAACTCTTTCCACACTGAGTGCAGGTGTGCGTCTTTTTGGCTTTTGTTCTTTGAATTGAAAAGTTATGATGTTCCTCCTCCACTTCATTCAGTTCTTGTCTTTGCTCTTTCACTCTCATCTGGTCTAAAATACACATCAAGTTAGAATCAGTTCAAGTGAACCATTATTTATTAACAGAAAGCAACAGAGATCAGATCTTTCACTTTTTGTTCTGTCATTCACTTGTTTATAGTAAAAATATGTGTGACAACTGCTGGTTATGATCATTTAAATGCATTTCTCCATCATCATCCATATACTGCTTAATAATTCACATCTACCAAAGCAGTCAACAATGAAGAAACAAGAATGGACACCAACCTATTTGTTCCTCAGTATCTTCATGTTTGATTCTGGATGGTTCTGGATCACTCATGTCTTCAATCTCCTCTTTAATAAACTCCATCTTTAACAGTCACACAGATTTCAGCTGCTACTCCTGGAGTTTGTCCTTCTCTTGTAGGATGATGGGAATATTCCCAGTATTTATTGGTGAATTGTTGTGGGAGGGGCTTCACTGCAGGTGTGAACTGTGATCACTGTGTTTTTATCCAATCTGCATTTAAAAAGTACATGGCCATCATGTTTAACTGAGCTGCTAAAAAACCTCTTTGTCTATAAAAGTTACCTATTTTCAGCTCATTCATTATGGTGATGTCTGAGATCTTCAGTAAATTGGCACATTAAATCGTTTTATTGGTGTCAACAGGCTGAAACAAACTACAGCATCATCACCTTTAACTTCAGTTCTTGTTTTTGCTCTTTCACTTCCATCGGGTCTGAAACATTAATAGCGTGTTATTAAGTTGTTAGAATGAGTTCTAGAGGATAAATGTGAATATTGAACCCTGATTTAATAACAGAAAACAAGTGAGATCTGTTTATCAAATATTATATTTTTGATGTACCAAAGGTTAGTTTTGTCATCCTCGTTCAGAGCCGGTCCGAGCTATGATTTAGGGGACCCCTCCGACTACGCGAAGTCACCTGTGCTTGACGATTATTGACACAAATGCCACGCAATAATGATACATTATAAATGAATACAGTGAGGTTATGTATTAATACAAAATAAATACTTAATAAAAAATAGATGCCTACTTAAAGGGATAGTTCACCCAAAAATGAAAATTCTGTCAGTATTTACTCACCCTCATGCACTGTAAAAAAATATATGTGACCCGTCACAGAAACCAGGGACACAAGTCGGCAGCACAACTTTCGAGCAAAATGAGAAAGAAGAGTTTTTTTTCAAAATTGGTGATTTTCAATTTTTTGGAGAATCTGTTCATTGAAATCACGAAGAAGCCTCTCAATGTTTGAGATAGCAGTATTGGTATATTTAAAAGCTTACATTTTGAGGTTGAAATCGGCTTGTTTTCGGAGATTCTAGCATGCAGTGGGGGCGTGGCGTGTCATTGTCTGTGTGTATTTCCATACTGAATAACCCGGCGCTTTTGCCCCCGCCCTCCAAGTGAACCGCATGGCTACTTATTATGCTGTGCTCGGGCCGGCTCTATCTGATTTCAAAATTCAATGAAGATGGATGCCGCAAAGATTGTCGCAGACGAGCTGAACCGTCTGGCAGTTACACCGAAAATGTTTTCGCCGCACTTCGTGGGCTCGGGAAACTGAACCGGAGGTATGGGTGCGGCGCGCGCGCCCTCAGTGCTTGAATACGGCGGCTCGGCTCGCTGACAGCGGTGGCTGGCTGTTTCATATGTGACATCCCGATTGCTTTGAATGCGGAACGTTTTGTGAACAGGGAACAGAGTTAATGGACTGGCAACAATCTCCATAGAACATGAACTGGCACAGAGAATCGAAATAGATGATGCAGTTAAGACCCTTGCTGCGATGAAGGCCTGCCGTGCGTGTTTCTGAAATGTAAGTTAAGCTTCATTTGCTCTTTAGTCGTTATTTAAGATGCTGAAGCTGCTGATGATATAATGTGCTTGCGGACATTTCATTTGTGTGTGTATACGCACATAAGAAAGTGGTGTAAAGAGATTTGCAACAGTCATTTGAGGAGGTGAAATGTGATTATTTGGAAAATTCCTGTCATGACTGCTTAAAGAAAAATGCCAGCAGGCATTTGCCTCCTGCATAAACTTTAATATTGTTGACATTTTGGGCACACGAGCGTTGCGCACTATTTGCGTTGTATGTAGGCCTATATGGCTTACTGGTCTTTGTGTGTTGTTGCTGGTTTTGCGTTATATGTATATGGCATATTGGTCTTTTTGTGTTGTTGCTGGTTTTGCGTTATATGTATATGGCATATTGGTCTTTCTGTGTTGTTGCTGGTTTTGCGTTATATGTAGGCTAAACAGCATATTGGTCTTTGTGTGTTGTTGCTGGTACGTTGCAAATAGAGGGGCAGCACAATTGTTTTTCGCCTAGTGCGGCAGAAGTGCACTCATTCGAAGTGCAAAAAAAGCTGTAAAGCACATGGAGGAGCTTTACAGGGGGTATGGCTTATCTAAATGAGATGTAAATGAGCCCTATTGTCACCCCCAGCAGCAGAGACAGGTGAGAACTGCACAATCTTTAGAGGTCGTTTTCTCATCTTTGAGCTTTTTTAAGTGCCTACTTTAAAATGGCCACAACTTCTCCAAATATTATCAGATTTCCACATGTTACACATCGTTGGAAAGCTTGGAGATTACACTTTCAGAATCTATGAATAACTCAAAATGCCCCAGAACCGACTTGTGTCCCTAGTTTCCGTGACCGGTCACATTTTTGTAATTGTATCGTTTTATTGTGATGTTGGTTAAAGGGTTTGAGTGATAGTGTTTGTTTGTATTGTTTGTTTTGCTGTAGCTCTTACGGTGTCTCCATGAGTGTCACGAATAAAACGCTAATGGAAACATCAGTTTAAGGAGTACTTGACCATCATTGCAGTGGGGTAGCTACAGTAAGAGCTTGGCCATTCGTCGTTCGAGTCTGCTGTGTTAATGACTGGTGTCCATGCCGACGGGTCTGTGAGAACACGGGCAGCAGGTCGATTTCCGATGGTCAAATGTGGTTCGTTTATGGATAACTATGGCTGAAAACGAGGATTAAACTTACACTATGGATTGAGAAAGACTGTGTTCTTCTTCAGGTGACATTTATCCTTCGACGCACTTCTAAAGCAGTAAAAAGACATTAACAGACCTGCCAACCTTGAAAATATTTTTATATTTATCATCGGGGGGGGGGGGGGCATTATTTATTCATGATTAATAACTAGTCTAAAATAAAGAAACCCCTAGAAAACAGTAAAAAAAACAACAAATAGATGTGCACATTTTAGATAGGCTACTTAATTTATTATTCCGATATCCAAATATGATACTAAATCACACAGAAAAAAGGACTTTTATTTGTGACGTGCTGTTTTTGCATTTGAACATTGCACATTATAAACAGGACACGCATTAGCTGAATAAACGTTAGCCAATACGAACATATTTATAGAAAATAGTTGACAATGAATAGACAGGAGTCCAATAATAGCAAAACGAATCACTTATTCTAAAAAGAATATCAAGTATATAAGTTTAGATGAATCCGAAATATGGGGCTGTGTTAACAGTAAAACGTCTGTCTTTTAATGAATTTTAAAAACACGGATGGATAATACAAAATGCTTTCTGACATGTTGACAGAAAAAAACACAACCTAAAACAAAATTTAAACTTAGCCCGTCAATTTACAATTATCTTCTCTCTCTGTGCGCGCGGTCTGTGCTTGTGAGGGAGAGCTCGCACAGCACTGATACAACGGTACTTTTTAATCCATAAGTAACTAATACGCTAGTATCCATACAAAATAATTATGTAACATAATTAGTTACTTTAGTTATTATTAACACAATAACATAACACATGCAGACTACGTTTCTCAGCACTTAGAATGAATAAATAAACGCCTGTTTCTCCAGACACGTGCTTATCAGTAATCCACAAATTACAAAACTTTCATAATCACTATGCCATAGCGATTTTAATTTTATTTAGATTTATTGTTCATTTAGATTTAAAATGCATACTTAAGCATTTTATAATTTGCATGGCTGAATGATGTTTTCCTCTTATCTGAGTGACCATGAATGAAGGAGTATTTTAATCCATGCGATCACTCCCGTATGATCATCGAATCCAGATTAAGTTAACTAAAAACAATATTTCAACTTTCCACATCCACCCCAGCCCGTTTACCTTCAGGAGTCAGAAGTGCTGTGACTACTGTACTGTCCTCGCTTATAAACTCAGTCAGACGTCGGGCCGCGGGAGTGGAAGAGGATCGGTCTTGCTGCCGATTTTCAGTCTCTTTTTAGTGATAGGCCTTACGCATCTGTCAATCATCCCCGCTTGGTATTTGGGGAATGAACCCAGCGCTATGATTGGTCGAACTCCGCTTCTTTTGCTGTTGCTTGATTTGAGGACTGCGCGTGCACAGAAGCGTCACCAGGTTTTTGCGTAGTTTAGAGTGACAAATCGTACCACCGTACTTTGAGGTCAAAATGCGTACCCGCTACGCAAAATGCGTACAGGTTGGCAGGTCTGCATTAAGCTTAAAACAAGGGTTTGAAATGTTTAAAGCATTTTGAAAGACCAAATAATTTATTGTGTTTGAAGTGATATATATATATATATATATATATATATATATATATATATATATATATATATATATATATACATATATATATATATATATATATATATATATATATATATATATATATATATATATTAGGGCTGTCAAAATAACGCGTTAATTTCGATTAATTAATCTGAGAAGAAATAACGCGTTAAAAAAAATAACGCAGATTAATCCATTCCGTTTTGACCTTTGCGGAGCCGTTCTAGCATTCGTGTAAAAAGAAGGAGGGAGACAAGAACGCGCAGCTTGGATCATTGTTTGGAACATTTACTTATAACAAACAGAGTTCGTCAAGCTCTAAAGTACCACATCAATGCAAAGCATCCAGGAGTGTGTGCGTGAGTCGGTGAGTGTGTCTGAGAGAAAGCGCGCTTGTGTGTGTGTGTGTGTGTTGTAACTTTTCACGCGCTCTCACGTCACACAACCATTTTCTCACGCACAGAAAAATCGCGCACCAAAGAGAGGACACGGAAACAGACAAGACAGAGCACGTTACTTATGATATTAAAAAAATCTCAGCTCTCAGATTCTGTTAATTTTATTACGAAAATCAAACAATACCATTTTGGCGCTTGTAAATGTGACATGACAGATCCCTATACCGGCACATGAGCCGATCATCTCTAGCTAATAGTAAATAAACACGAATGACCAATGTTGAAAGATACAGTAGGGCAGCCTAAAACTTACCGAAATGTATATTCCTCGATCAATCCGTGTTTTTCAACCGCGAAAAGAGGTCAATAAAACAGCTGGAGAACAATTATGTCACATAACATTTAGCCCTAAGTTTCCTCAGGAAAGCCATTTCATGACCATATAGCATGTTATAGTTGGCTATAAAAAAGAGCTATAGAGTATTTTTCAAAATGTATGCCTAATAGTATATTACGTATGTATTATATTTTTACTTATATCAAAGTTGTTATTTGTAATAAACACGCATTATATTTAATTTGAGCTATTTTTTAACCTTAAATACTACCAGCTGATATGGCTCTCTGTATTTTTACAGCATTGGGTGAGATTTTTTTTTTCTTGAGAAAAATGAATGCCTATCTTGTGTACCTAATATTTATCCAAATGAGTCAATATTGCATCAAATCACAATAATTAAATTAAATTGAAATCGTGAAATTTGTGTCAAGCAATAATAATAAATACGTAGCTTACCAGAAATTGTACCATGTAAACATTGTAAGATTGTGTATGCGATTAATTTAGATTAATTAATTACAGAGTATGTAATTAATTAGATTAAAAAATGTAATCGATTGACAGCCCTAATATATATATATATATATATATACACACAAGTTTTAAAGGAAATATTTGTCTCTACAAAGGGTTGTTTTAAAAACACAAAAACACTTGATATTAATGTTTGAGGCTTCATGATTATTGTTTGGAAATTTGAATAACGTTTTAACTGTGCTGAACATTTTTATTACTGTGTGTGTTAATCTGGTAATTTTAAAATGATTGAGTCAAATTGTTCCTTTGATAATGTTGAATGTGAAGGGCTGATTAATAGTCTCCAACATGATATTGAAACCATTAATAATGAGTATCAAACATCAACAGAGAGTTTAAAGCGACAACAGATAATAGTGACAATTGAGGCTAAAGAACAATCTTTGAGTGAACTTAAAAGTAAACTCCGAGAAGATTTAGCAGAATCTCAAGGTCCCCGACGTTCTGTTCGTCCACGAAATCCCACAGAAAAAATGCTTGCATTTCAAAAAGATGAAATTCAGAAGAAAGAAAGAAAGATTATTTCCATGTACGAACAATGGAAAATGTTGGCACGTAAGGCTAGAGATCAACTCTAACATAAATGTTAAACGAATCACAAAAATAATCAGGCAAACTAATAAACTTTTGTCTATTTTCGCCATTTTGAACTGAAAATAGACCACTATGTGACGTGACTAGGGCTGCAACTAACGATTATTTTGATAATCGATTAATCGGACGATTATTTTTTCGATTAATCGATTAATCGGATAGAAATTAAATTCGATTTTTTTATTTATTATAACTAAATAAAACCGTAAATCAGGGTATTTATGTGTAAAAGTGTACTTTAAAAAGTGCAAAAGCCACACATTGAGTTTTACTAATATCAATATTTGCATTGTTTTTATTGATAATTGCTGATGGCAAGTTGACAAACATGATTATTGTTAAAAAAAATGATATCCAACATATTATGTTTTAACACAATTTTTGTTAAAACAAATTTACACAGACATGTTGTTCAGATGTGAATATCTGAACTAAAAACATCTAAAATATATAATTCATTTAATTTTTATTTAAAATTAATTATATATAAGGAATATAAGGATAAAGAATATAATATATATTATATATATAATATATAAAAGAATATAATATAAGGATAAATTGATTAAATAAATATAGAAAGACTGAAAACAATTGTGTGAATGTAGAGCCGCAGTAGATCGCGTTTGAAAAACAATTAAAAATTAGTAGACAAATGCTATAAAAAGAGAACGGAATGGAGGTAACGTTACCCAGCAAGCTAACAGGCTTGAGTAAAGGACAGGAGAAATTATGCATTAGTGCACAAGCATTCGCTGAAAACCACTGAGTACAGTGACTAAAAAACAATATTTTACTGCTGCTGTTATTAACTGCCTTTATATTTAGTGCTTCACTTTGTAAACACCGTTTTAATTTAACCTATTTCTGCGGTAGCGCTATTTTAATCCATCACTTACGTTGCGAGCGAACTGATTGCACAACCTGATGATCGAGACAAAATACAGACATCCCGGAAGTCCCGGGAGTCTCCCGCATATTGATTGCGGCTCCCTGATGCCCGCGAATTAGTTCAAACTCTCGAAATCTAGAGCGCGCAAGCAAGAGCGTGCATGCGAGACAGAAGAGACTGCTCCAAACCGTGTAGCGCGCGCGCTCGGCAGAGCGCCTGAGGGAGAGAGACCTTGCGTGTGTGTGCGTACCAGTAAACGCTCCCCGTGACGTAAGCAGACCAACTAATCGATAATGACATTCGTTGACAACGATTTTCATAATCGATTATAATCGATTTTATCGATTAGTTGTTGCAGCCCTAGACGTGACTAGGGCTGGGTACCGAGTTCGGTACTTTTTAGGTACCGACCGAATTGCCTCGATACTACCGAGTACCGAAACATGTCTTGTTTTTCGGTACCAAGTTTCAGTACCTAAGTGGTTAATCTCGTCAACGTCAGTGAAACAAACATGCAGCATGATTGGCTGCGGTGGAAAAACACTAGTTTACCTGGCTGCCCAGAGACGTGCCTCTGCCTCGTCGCACGTGAGGCTGTAGTGTGTGTGTATGTGTGTGTGTAAGCGTCCAACCCAGATAGATAGAAAATATGTAAAAATGATCAAAAGTGTACCCATGTACCCGACTCGATGCCATAAGCACACAATGCAATATTTTCGACAAGATATTTGCTGCCAAGACCGGCAACACTGTAAATCTGCACTTAAAAGCGCACAGAATACACTCGAGAGTAGAACGTTTATCAGCCTTCGACTACAAGAACTGGAGCGCGTCACATATAAACCAAAACTCAGCTTATAGGATAGGCCTACTTGCCTCACAGACATGAGAAATAGTTTCATGTTACATACGAGTTACATATCGTTTCAAATGAGCTTTACAGAAAATGCATGTGTCTAAATTACAATTTAGAGTGATCTGTTATCAGGGGTGACTGTAATGCAATTCAATTAATTTTCATTCAGTTTCATTGTTAAACAATGCATTAAGTTAAGGCAGAAACAATGAGCTCATTGAAGTAAAGAATACATGTTGTTAAATGATTAGGAAACATAGAAAACTTTAGCACTGGTGCTTTTTTACAGACTCAAAATATGAGTGTAAAAAATAAAAGTTTTTTTTTTTAGGTAATGTTATATGGATGAAATTGGTATCGAAAAAAGTATCGTTCAGGAACCGGTATCGAAGTCAAGGTATCGGTATCGGTATCGAAAATTTTGTTACGATACCCAGCCCTAGACGTGACTCATGTAATGTAACCTTAGCCTAATAATTATTTTACTGTCATTGTGAGGGGACAAGACACATTAACCAGGGTACCTGCGGGATCTTAAAAGCATTGAAAAATAATCTCAATTTAAGGCTTTACAAACCTTGAATTTGGTATACAAAGTCTTGGATTTCATTACAAAAGTATTATATATTTTTTGCCTTTACTAGGATTTACTAGGATTAAGTTCACCATAACAAAATTAACTGTAACTAAAGATTCATGCAACGTTGAGTGCACCTCGCACTCCACGTCACAGCAGAAAGCGCGAAAGCGTGCGCACCGTTACGGTTATGGTTACTAGGCAAGTGAGTTACAGAACAAGATAGTAAGTAGGGATGCACCTAGGGCTGGGTATCGTAAAAATTTTCGATTCCGATATCTTGACTTCGATACCGGTTCCTGAACGATACTTTTTTCGATACCAATTTTATCAATATAACATTACCTAAAAAAAAAAAACGTATTTTTTCATTTTGTTGACTTTTTTACACTCATATTTTGAGTCTGTAAAAAAGCACCAATGCTAAAGTTTTCTATGTTTCCTAATCATTTAACAACATGTATTCTTTACTTCAATGAGCTCATTGTTTCTGCCTTAACTTAATGCATTGTTTAACAATGAAACTGAATGAAAATCAATTGAAATGCATTACACACAGTCACCCCTGATAACAGATCACTCTAAATTGTAATTTAGACACATGCATTTTCTGTAAAGCTCCTTTGAAACGATATGTTTTGTGAAAAATGCTATACAAATAAATGTGAATTGAATTAAATATAGGCTACTGGGGTGCGGGATATATGCCTCGGGCTCAGCACACATGAAGCTTGCGCAAAGCACTGGCAAAAGTAGCCTAATGATCATGGATGTGTCGGGAAACGATAGCAAGGAGATATTTAAATTGTTTATTAATGAACAAGTGTTTAAATACGTGTTAGCTGCAAAGATGATTATCGCGAATTTGCGATGCTGACTCGTCATCCCCGCAGTAGTGAACGCGCGCGCCTATATGGATTAGGTAATCAAACTATTTATTTCTAATTGTTTTGTTTAAAAGTAGACATATTTTGAACATATATAGAACTATTTCTCATGTCTGTGAGGCAAGTATCCTATACGCTGAGTTTCGGTTCATTTGTGACACGCTCCAGTTCTTGTAGTCGAAGGCGGATAAACTTTCTACTCTCGAGTGTATTCTGTGCGCTTTTAAGTGCCTTATCAGATTTACCGTGTTACCGGTCTTGGCAGCAATTATCTTGTCAAAAATATTGCATCGTGTGCTTATGGCATCGTCGGGTAGCCTACATAGGTACACTTTTGATCATTTCCACATATTTTCTATCTATCTGGGTTGGACGCTTACGCTTAAACAACACACACACACACACACTACAGCCTCACGTGCGACGAGCCACGTCTCTGGGCAGCCGCGTAAACTAGTGTTTTTCCGCCACAGCCAATCATGCTGAATGTTTATTGTTTAACTGACGTTGACGAGATTAACCACGTAGGTACCGAAACTTGGTACCGAAAAACAAGACATGTTTCGATACTCGGTAGTATCGAGGCAATTCGGTCGGTACCTAAAAATTACCGAACTCGGTACCCAGCCCTAGATGCACCGATGTTCGGCAACCGAAATTATTCGGCCGAATAAGTAAAAAGTTTTTGAAACAATGACGTTTTTGATGACGCGATCAAATAGTAACCAGCGTAGAGTGAGAGGTGCGCGCTTTATAAATGCAGCCAACATGCCCCCTTTGAGCAGATAACAAAAGAGAAGCTCATCTGATGCGTCTGTGGCAGACGTTATACCCTTACTTGCAGCACTAAAGCGTCTTTTAACCCTCTGTAGTTGACAAACGCGCCGCTGCGTTTTGCTGGATTTTTTTCACATAGCAGCAAAATAGACTTAAATACTCCGTCATTTATGGTCACTTAAATGCAGACTTAAGAAATATGAAGAATAAACTGTTAAATGTCTACTTGTGTCCACTTACAATCGAAACAAAACTGTGCTTTTGTAAAATAAAGAAAATAAACAGGGTGTGCTTTCTGCCTCTCCTTCTCCGTTAACTTTTTTTCGCGAGCACATCTCTAAACTTAAACAAAACTCTGCCATTACTAGTCACACAGGCAAAAGCAATATATCTTTATAATCATTTAATTGTCTACTTTTAAATGATCTAATTTAAAACGAAAACAAATATTCTCTGTTTATGTAATCTGTATGAAAAGAGAGAGAGATGTCAGTCGTTCTCATGGCAACTCCTTATCTGCTAATCGCCACGGAGAGCGCGCGCTATATCGAAATGATCTGAGGCAATCCATGCAAACCTGTCAACGCCCATGATAAAGTGTATGTAAACCATGTCTTATGTCTAGGACAGTTATTCATTTGTTGTGGGTTCATCCACATTTTTTTTTTCACTTTTCAATACACTTTTTTTGTTACATTCTTTCAGCAGTCAGTTATAGGCCTAACATAGGCTATTCAAGAAGGGGGGCTTAAAAGATGGCCAAATAAAAATACATTTTTTATTTTACTAATTTATTTTTTTAAGTTATATTGTGCTTTGTTTAAATATCTGCAGGAATGTTAAAAAAAAATCAGTGTTAAATAAATTGTATTTTTGCAATTTGATTCTTTTCTCTGAAAAGCAAGACAAAATAGTAAAAAAAGCATATTTTTACTATTTAATTAAATGCAATGGTGAAAAAATTGGCAAAATAAATGGAAAAAATGTTGAAACACCACGTTCAGTGTTCGGCCTTCGGCCAAGCGTTTCATTATTATTCGGCTTCGGCCAAGAATTTTCATTTCGGTGCATCCCTAATAGTAACGTTAGCCAAGCGTAGTTTGTCGTCTGAAATAGGAATGTCGTCTGAAAGTTTCAGTTTAATCCGCTGTGGCCACAAATGCCAGAATTCAATAATTTAACCCCCAAATCAGAGCTTTTCTGTTAAAAGAACTTGTTTTCTACCCGGTCTTTTCAATACTAGCCTGCAACCATGCGCGCGCGCTCTCTTCACAGCTCAAGAAGCGCGGATGATCTGAAAACACAGACAAGCTGGAGTTCAGCAATCTTCATTTGAGATTTTCAACTTAAATTGAAGTGTCATTCAGCCGGTCTGTGTTCTGTCACGAGCCGCTTGCGCTGTTTGTGCGAAAAAAAATGCAGGCTGATATCCAGCAGTGTTTTTAATGTTGATGCAATGTTTCCCGAATATCAACACCATTTCAAATGTGACATTGATTTTATACAACAGTTAAAAAACAAAACAAAAGGGTAACATTAAGTGATTTACTACATTTATAGGCTTATTGTTATTGCTCTATTTTGCAACGAAATCTGTGGCTTTGAACGAATCGCGAGATTCAATGGATGACTCGATGACTCACACATAAAGACAATGAGTTACCGCCACCTACTGGCGATTTTAATATAATATTTTTATTAATATTAAACGATTTTTAACATTGCCTATTTATTGAACATTGTTTTATTTAAGGAATTATTTATTTTTTAAAGGTATTACAAAAAGTAAAAAAATTAAATGGAAAAATTGATTAAAGGGGGCAAATATTGTCCCTTAATGGAAAAGGTGTGACTGCAGTCTAAGTGGAAGAGGGCACTCTGAAAAATTTGTTATGCAATTCCAACTCCAAAAATACATCGACCTGTTGGCAGAAAAGCGCATACATAAACGTGTTCCGTTTTTTTTACACTTCCGTTATTAAAATAAACCTAAAAATTAACTTAATACAGCATATTTTCACTCTTTAATGCAGAGACCTACCTGATTGACTCTCTCCAGTCACGGGCTGTTCTGACTGAGCCGGTCCATTACAAATGACGTCACTCACAGAACGAACTCAAAATATTATTCATAAACAAAAATATATTTTTTCCTTCTGTCGGCACAGCAAAATAAAGATGATATACATTAAGCAAAAAAAAATTTCGCAAAAAAAAACATTTTAAAGCATTTCAGTTTTCAAAAGCATAATTGTTTCAGAATCGGAACAGTTACAAAAAAAACCCTTCTCAACACTAAAAATTCATTATTTGCACACACTTGCAACTTACTACAGCAGTTTAACCCTTAAAATCAAGAAAACAATCAACTCTATTTTTCAGTATGGTTAACATTTTACAGCTTTTATTATTTTCTAACTACAGCAAATGACTCGTGTACAATCAGGAAATAATATAGTCAACATTGGTTAAGTAAATAACATGAATATGTCTTATTCAAAATGCAAATAATTATTATAATATATATATATATATATATATATATATATATATATATATATATATATATATATATATATATATATATATATATACAGGTCCTTCTAAAAAAATTAGCATATTGTGATAAAGTTAATTATTTTCCATAATGTAATGATCAAAATTAAACTTTCATATATTTTAGATTCATTGCACACCAACTGAAATATTTCAGGTCTTTTATTGTTTTAATACTGATGATTTTGGCATACAGCTCATGAAAACCCAAAATTCCTATCTCAAAAAATTAGCATATTTCATCCGACCAATAAAAGAAGTGTTTTTAATACAAAAAAAAAAGTCAACCTTCAAATAATTATGTTCAGTTATGCACTCAATCGTCAATACTTGGTCGGGAATCCTTTTGCAGAAATGACTGCTTCAATGCGGCGTGGCATGGAGGCAATCAGCCTGTGGCACTGCTGAGGTGTTATGGAGGCCCAGGATGCTTCGATAGCGGCCTTAAAATATATGAAAGTTTAATTTTTATCATTACATTATGGAAAATAATGAACTTTATCACAATATGCTAATTTTTTGAGAAGGACCTGTATATATATATATATATATTATATTATTAAATATATAATTATAGGTCAGTCAGGTCACCTTCATATATATATTTTAACAATATAGATTGTTTCAAAGCAGCTTTACAGTGATAATAGGAAATTAAAGTAACAGAGATTGTTTTGGCTTTACAGCAACTCTAGAATAAAGTTATTGTCCAGCTAAAGTTAGTTTTGATCAGTGGTTCTCAACTGGGACATTTTACCATGGTCATTAAGCTGCAACTGAGTGTGTGTATGTGTACACATGAACACGCACATAAAATTAGCCTATAAAATTAATAAATTTGGTTTTGAGAACCAAATAAATTTATTTCACAAATATGGTTCATACACTCAAATAACACACGAATAATAAGAATGTAATAACAGTATAAATGTAAGGCTTTTAAAGTACCAAACTACACTGTAAAAAAAATCAGCCTTAAATTTAAGTACAATCAACAAGTCATTTGAACTTAAATTACATTAAACTGACTTAAATTGCATGTTGTATAACTTAAAAAATAAAGTAACTTATTTTGATGAGTTGAAGTCATGTAAAAACATATGTTGTCGACTTACAGATCATGTAGTTTTTTGTTAATACAAAAAAGTTGGTAGAGCCACCAAAAATAAAATGTACAAAATAATACTAACATGAACTATTAATGAAACATAAGGAAACTTCTTGAACATCATTCCTGCATGCAAATCCTTCCCAGTTAACACACTAAATTACATAAGTTATTGGTACTTTTTGGTAATTTCATCACTTACTAATTGACAACAGAACTACGACACTCCGTGCGTCATTTATTATTATTTATAATGAAGTGATAATATACAGCGCGCCGTATTTGCAGTATAATGGCTGTTTAGGGTATGGACCAATCAGACACATACTAATTATTCATTATATACAAAGGTTTATGAAACTCCTCACACAGCCCAAATGAACAAACACAAGGGCAGAAACAGTGTCATGTTACAGGGCATGATAAGGAGATTTTACGACCTCCGAGGAATGTGGCCACATACTCAAGAGAGAGACTATGAAACAGAAACCCTCTTTAAAACAGACTTTGCTGCATTAATCATAGACTAACTGATCTATAAATGAACATGCATAGAACTGTGAAAGAAACAGTGTAAATGGTTTACTGTCTCGTGTACTATTAGGTATATATTATGGTATGTATCCTGGTATACAACCAACTAACGATCAATGTAACCTCACCTGTATCATGCCTCCTACCTAATTAATCCTCATTTAATGACTCACACTTTGATGTACATCACCTTCTTCTAGAATGCAGTGTGGATGTGTTATAGCTATCTGAGCATTAATGAAGGTATAATCATGCTAGGGACAAAGATCCGTAAATCAACTAAGAGCCACTTTCCCTCTCAGACATGTCACCTTTCTGATTGGTCGAGTTCAACCCTTAGGGGAGGATCTTTTCCAGGCCTTATTAGAGACAGTCCACATGTGACCTCCCTCTCTTAGTTCTTTCATCCAGCCGCAACACTGTTCTGGTGATTCTGGGGAACCCCCTCCCCCTCCACGGGGGCCCCAGGGCCCAGCAGGCCTCGATTCCAACCAGATATGGGCTCAGGCAGGAGAGAGATGACTCTCTCACAAAGAACCAAGGACAATCTCGAGAGTTTTGGAACAAAGACTCCAAACAACAACGACTCCAATCACCCATCCTTCCGACTTCCTCACTTCTCCTGGGTGCTCGGCGTGGCCTCAACAGAGTCCCAGGCCTTGACCAAACCAGCCATGCGTTCCTGGAGAAAGAGAACGCTCAACCAACTTCCACTTGACACTGCCGGAACCATCAACGGCTTCAATTTTCAACAACTTCAAGAATTGTTCCCATTACAAATGCAAGTATTAAATTCAATGAAATGTGAAAATGAAATTCTGATGGTTCTTCTCATAGACCCTCTTCCGGTTTCCAATTTCATCCTATCACTAACCTATTTATGTATTCATGTGTGTATGTTGTTTAGTTTATTTATATTCATATAAAGATCTATATTTGGTTAATAAAACTTGCACATAATATGTATTTGGTTCTGTTTTGTTTGCAATACAAGTCACTTTACGATCACGGTTTTTGCTACTGGCTCAAAGTACTGTACAGGCGAAGAAATAATTATTCTTCTGTGGCCATGGAAGATACCCTTTTCTTAGAATAAATTAATAATCAAAAGAGTTCGTTGGAAGAACTGATTAATTGATTGTAATATTAATTCAGCCACATCAAGTTAATCCAATTAACTGACCCAAATATTTATAATTATTAATAACAAGATATTATTGATTATTAATATTTCCAAAAAGCTGAGTTCCTTACAGCTGACAACAGTGACAAGACAGGAAAGTGTGTATTCCTAAGGTGAGAGACTTTTTATTTCATGACAAGTTATGAAAATAACATTATAATAATGACAATAATGTGACCGCAGATACTGAATCAGGAAAACAACTCGGTTACTAACGTAACCTCGGTTCCCTGAGAGGAGGGAACGAGTATTGCGTAAGTAGCTTACGCTATGGGAAAACTCCTTTTCTCGAGAATATTGAAGTCTAGTGTAAAACGCATTGCAGCTGCACAGCAGACAGCAATGAGCGAAGGAGCTCGGTCACTGGCTGTGCTGCGGCAACTTGCTCGAAC
Organism: Siphateles boraxobius; assembly: GCF_051911475.1. Taxonomy (NCBI): domain Eukaryota; kingdom Metazoa; phylum Chordata; class Actinopteri; order Cypriniformes; family Leuciscidae; genus Siphateles; species Siphateles boraxobius. The sequence goes on along the minus strand of NW_027509186.1, from coordinate 39,676,124 downwards.
CAATGATGGGGTGACTCTGAATGCGCGACCAATGAGCGCGCCTCGCGCCCGCGCGCGTCAGAGCCCGCCAAGATGGGCGTGGCCAAGAGCTATATATTGGGCGCCCCATCATGAGAGTTCTTTAGGTTAAAACGACTGAAGCGAAATAACCAAGCACAAGCACGCCAGCTTACGCAATACTCGTTCCCTCCTCTCAGGGAACCGAGGTTACTTTAGTAACCGAGTCGTTCCCTTTCGAGAGGTCTCTCCTATTGCGTAAGTAGCTTACGCTATGGGAACACCATGCAAAACGCTGTGCGTGCTGAACTTCGCCTTATGATAGCCAGAGGCAGGTGCCTGAGCTAAAAGCAAAGTTATCATCCAACCAGCCGGCAGAGGCGAGCTTTATATGTGGGAAAAAAGTAAAGAGCGGCCAGAAGGCGCTCAGTGTGACACAAGCACATACATAATCTAGATACGAACTCATAGTTCTACAGCACATTGGAATGCATTGTCGGGACCTGTAGGTTGTAAAACCTGATAAATGTGGACGGTGAGGCCCAGCCTACCGCCGCACAAATATCCTCGATCGGTATCCCGCTCGACCACGCCCAGGAAGAAGCCACAGTCCTGGTGGAGTGTGCTTTGACTCCCCAGGGGCATTGAAGTCCCTTGGCTTCATAAGCCAGAGCTATAGCCTCAACTATCCAGTGAGAGATTCTCTGCTTTGAAACGGCGGAACCCTTCGTACGGCCGCCAAAGGATACAAACAGTTGTTCTGTCTGTCTGAATAGGGCAGAACGCTCCAAATACACTCTGAGAGCCCTAACGGGGCAGAGTAGGTTAGCGTCGTGTTCGTCTGCTGGAGACGATAGCGCAGTTAGGGAGATAACCTGTGCTCTGAAGGGAGTGGTGAGCACTTTAGGAATATACCCATGTTTTGGCCTAAGGACGACCCTGCAGTCGTTAGGTCCGAATTCCAAGCAGGCAGCGCTTGCCGAAAGCGCGTGCAGATCGCCCACTCTATTGACAGAGGCGAGTGCCAGCAAGAGCGCAGTTTTAAGCGACAGCTGCTTAAGGTGCACGGTTCGGAGTGGTTCGAACGGGGGCCCTTTAAGAGCGTCTAGGACAGTAGCTAGGTCCCAGATCGGCACTGAGGGGGGGCGTGAAGGGTTCATCCTCCTAGCGCCCCTTAGGAAACGAATAATTAGGTCGTTTCTTCCCAATGGACGTTCCATCACAGGGTCGTGTGACGCTGTGATGGCCGCCACATATACTTTGAGCGTGGAGGGGGAGCGGCCCGCCTCCAGAAGCCCTTGTAGAAAAGCGAGTACGTTCGTAATCTCGCATGTTTCAGGGTTCAGGCCCTCGGCGTTACACCAGTCACTGAACACTTTCCATTTCTGGGCATATAAGCGTCTCGTGGAGGGCGCCCGCGCCTCAGCGATGGTTTTTAGCGCTCCACTCGTGAGGTTCCTGGGAACCCGTTGAGGGGCCATGCATGAAGGGCCCACAGATCGGGGCGGGGATGAAATATCATCCCGCTGGCCTGACTGAGGAGGTCTGGCCTCAGTGGAATCGGCCGTGGTGCAGATTGCATTTGCATCAATTCTGGAAACCATGTTTGGTTCTTCCAGGCGCACTGCGGAGCACTGCGTTTTTCTCCTCTCTGACCCGACTGATGACCTGTGGCAGCATCGCGATCGGGGGAAAAGCATATAAGGGGCGGCTCGGCCAGCTCTGGGCGAGCGCGTCCGTGCTTTTCGTGAAGAAAAGAGAGCAGTGTGCATTCTCCTTGGAGGCGAAGAGGTCGACCTCCGCCTCGCCAAAGATTTTCCATAACCACTGAATCGTCAGCGGGTTGAGAGCCCATTCTCCTGGGAGAATCTTGTCTCTGGATAGCATGTCTGCCCCTTGGTTCAGCGCGCCTGGCACATGCGCTGCTCTCAGCGAGCGCAAGTTGTGCTGGGACCATAAGATGAGTCTCCTGGCCATTGTAATGCATGGAGCTCGACCTGAGTCCACCCTGGCGATTTATGTACGACACTACCGTCATGTTGTCCGTTCGGACCAGGACGTGTTCGTTTTTTAGATGTGGAAGCAGGGCTCTGAGAGTCAAAGCGACCGCTTTCATCTCCAGACAGTTTATGTGTAGGCGCTTCTCCGTGTTTGACCAAAAGCCGGAGACAGGCCTGCCCTCGTAAAGGGACCCCCAACCTATTTTGGAGGCATCTGTTGTGATCATCTTTCTCCTTGTGTTCACACCCAGGCTCACGCCTGACTGGTACCAGTCGGCGGCTTTCCAGTGCGTCAGGGCTTTTATACAGCCGTGGTTCGCTCTGATTAAAAAGTGGCCCGAACGCCACGCGTGAGCAGGGACATGGCTCTTTAGCCAGCGTTGGAGAGGACGAATATGCAACAATCCTAGCTGGAGTACGGCTGATGCTGAGGCCATGAGACCCAGCATCCTCTGAAACCGCTTGACGGGGGCGCGCACGCCCACCCTGAAGGATGTTGCAAGGCGCCGGATGGTGAGCGCGCGCTCTGATGAGAGACGAGCTGTCATTTGCATCGAGTCTAGAACTATTCCCAGGAAAGAAATCTTCTGGCAGGGAGATAGTATACTTTTTGCAAAATTTAGTCTTAGACCCAGGCATTCTAGATGGCTGATAATCCAAGATCTGTGTGTTATTAACTGACTCTCTGATTGTGCTAGAACCAGCCAATCGTCGAGATAATTCAGTATTCGCACTCCCCTTCGTCTCAAGGGGGAAAGTGCTGCATCCATACATTTTGTGAATGTACGGGGAGCCAGGGACAGGCCGAACGGGAGTACTGTGTACTGGTAAGACTGTCCCTCGAAAGCGAATCTCAGAAAAGGCCTGTGATGAGGCGCTATTGGAATGTGAAAGTAAGCATCTTTCAGATCCACTGAGAGAAACCAATCTCCTGGGCGTACTTGCGCGAGGATATGTTTGGTTGTTAACATTCTGAACGAGCGAATCATTAGTGCTTTGTTCAGGCGTCTGAGATCTAGGATGGGGCGGAGACCGCCATCCTTTTTCGGGACGAGAAAATAGCGGCTGTAAAAACCTGCCCCGCTCATATAGGGGGAAACAGTTTCCACAGCGCACTTTTCTATTAATTTGCGCACCTCGTGGCGTAGAACATGCGAACACTCCTTTCTCACTTTCCTCTCGACCACAGTCGTAAAACGTGGTGGTCTGCGAGCGAACTGGAGCGAGTATCCGTGTTTTATTATATTCAACACCCATTTTGGCATATCTGGAATGTTTTCCCATGCCGCTGCGTGTACAGATATGGGCTGAATATGGGCTAGGGGCGGGCCGCTGTGACGTAGGGACCCGGCCAGCGAATTGCCTGAGCTCGTGGCTCTCAGAGGCGCGCGCGCGCGCTGAGCAGCCGAGTGAATGGGCGCGTGTGTGATTACTACAGGGCGCTATGTCTGTAAGACTCGCAGCCTGAGCGGGGGTTGTGTTTGACACTGTAGGGACAGTGTTTATAAGTGGGGGTGCATAGACAGTGGTAGGCACACGCGTCACTTTTATAATGTTTCCCGCTTTTACTGGGGATTAATTCATAACTGTGTGAACAGTGCTTGTGTGTAGTGGTGCGTACATGACCCTAGGCACGTGATCTACATCCATGGGGCGTGCAGCCTGAGCTGGGAATGAATTTGGCACTGTTTTGACAGTATCTGGGAATGCACACTTTGTGGACATGTGAACCCTTAGTGACACAGGCAGAAAAAGACTCTTTTTGTGTTTTCTGTGTGTCGCCGTAAAAACGGCGTTTGTTTGCAGGTGACCGAGCTCTGTGACTGGCCCATTGACTGCTGTATAGACATTTCCAGCCGCCTGTACGGGGCCTGGGTAATGTTTGAGATTTTGCAGAGAGAGTGGTCCGGCTTTTGCGAGACACGCACTCTCTCTTCTCATTCCTGTGGCTAGGAAGGCTTTCTAGGCTCAGGGTTCAGCACGATCCTTGCCCGAGGACCCCGTCGCTCAGGAGGCGGCTTGCGGTTGTGGGAGCGCGAGCGTCAGTCTGAGGCGCGGGCTGAGAGGCGGTGGGGGCTGCTCTAGCCCGCTGCGGCTGTGGCGGCCTGTCTGCTCTGCGATGAGCTGGAGCGTTTAGGCAGGAAATGGCGCATAGCTTGTGAAGCTTTCTGGGCCTCAGTGAAGCGTTCGGCGAAACCTTTAACTGCCGGTCCAAACAGCCCGCTGGTGGAGATAGGCGCGTCGAGAAACGGGGCCTTATCCACGTCTTTCATCTCCGTCAGAGTCAGCCACAAATGGCGCTCGAGAACACTCAAATTAGCCATGGCGCGGCCAATAGACTGGGCGGTGGCCTTCGTGGCTCGCAGGGCTATGTCAGTCGCGCTGCGTAAGTCCTTGAAGGCTTCGGGTTCGGTGCCAGACTCGTCCAGGGAGCGGAGAAGCTTGGCTTGGAACACTTGAAGTACCGCCATTGAGTGAAGCGCTGACGCAGCTTGGCCGGCGGCGGCGTAGGCGCGACCAGCGAGAGCCGAAGTAGTGCGGCAGGGATTCGAGGGGTGGGAAGCCTTGGCTTTCCATCCGGTGGTGGAGGGCGGGCAGAGATGATTGGCCACGGCCTCCTCCAGGGGCGGCGTTCCCTCGTAGCCTCTTTCCTTCGTGCCGTCCACAGAGGAGAGCGACGAAGAAAAAGAAGGCTTCAATCGAGCCCGAGGTCCTCCACGGCCTTAGAGAGGATGCGGACAATCTCTGTATCCATAGAGGATCCCCCACTCGTGTTAGTTAGCGTCGACGGGGCGGGGTCGAAAGTGGAGCCCGGCCAGTCGTCAGATGCAGCGTCGATGGACAAAGAGTCATCTACTCCCCCGTCGTCCTCGGACGCGCCGAAAGTCACAAGGCCCACCGCTCTGCTAGAGGGGTGTGGGTCCGGCTGAGTGAACTGAACCGGCGGTGGGGAAGACACGAGCGGCGGTGAAGCACGCGGAGACTGGCTCGGCGTGACGTCACTGAGCTCAGGTTCAGGAAGCCTCTGTGAGCGGCGCTTTTTCTTAACACGCGGCTCCAACAGAGGGGTGTCGGCGATGGGCTCGCTCGCGGTGAAAGCGGCGAAGCGAGCCCGCGGTGCGGAGAGACCCAGGTCGTCACTTTCCGGGCATCCGCCCTTGGTCAAAGCAGCTTCTGCGTGGTCCCGGCCCAGGCAGCGAGCGCAGATGATGTGACGATCCCCGTCTGGAAGAAGGTCTCTGCACGACGCGCAGGAAGGCATTTGGAACAATGCCTCAGAAAATTGCTCTTTTACAAATGTCGCGGGGCGAACAGATGTAAATACTTGCGTGTAGCGCGCCGGATGGCTCAGTAGGATGGCGTTCGAAGGCGGCTGAAGATGCCGACGTCCTCGTAGCAATCCCGCTGGTATGCTTTTCCACGGCGGCGAAGGCTTTCAATAATCCGGAGGATCCAGCGAAGAAGGTGTTCGCTGAAGGAGATTAAATCTAAAGAACTCTCATGATGGGGCGCCCAATATATAGCTCTTGGCCACGCCCATCTTGGCGGGCTCTGACGCGCGCGGGCGCGAGGCGCGCTCATTGGTCGCGCATTCAGAGTCGCCCCGTCATTGGTTCGAGCAAGTTGCCGCAGCACAGCCAATGACCGAGCTCCTTCGCTCATTTCTGTCTGCTGTGCAGCTGCAATGCGTTTTACATAAAGACTTCAATATTCTAGAGAAAAGGAGTTTTCCCATAGCGTAAGCTACTTACGCAATAGGAGAGACCTCTCGAAGGGGAACACGTTTTCCTCAGTTGCTTTAAACAGGGTTCGTACAGACTCTGTCAAATGAAATTCCAGGACTTTCAAGGACTTTTCAAGCACTACTTTTTTGGATTTCAAGGACTTCAATTAGCACTTATCAAACAATATCTTTATTATTATTTTTATTCATTTAATTTAATTTTTTTACTCAAATTAAATATATATGGTATCTGATGTTTCACTTCATAGAGGTCAATCCATCGACCAGCGCTGTCAGGCATGGGAAATCCCCATTGAAAGCATATTGAATATATGATTGACCTGAAGAATGAAAGTTGTATTATATACTTATCATATACTTAAGATCATGCTCATAGCCATGAGAAATAGCTCTATATCTCAGATGGACTGCAGTGTTGATTTAGCGTGAAACAATGTATTTTTTCAACAACAAAAAAACAAAAAAATCACAATATTTTGAATTAGGGATGCACCGATACCACTTTTTGTAGAACGCGATATCGATACCGTAACCGATCCCTGAATTTTCACTGCGTTTGTAATTTTTAAATGTAATAGTAGATAAACCAAAAGAATATAAATCATATTAGTTGGCTTAATTTGTTCATCAAATATATATTTCTTTCAATTATTTTCATGCTTAAGCCTGCTAAAATGCATTGTATGAGCTTCTGTTACCGTACATTCTATTGCTCTATCATATTTTATCTTTCATTGAATAGCACAGCACATATGTAGACTAGAGCAGCTCAAGAAGGGTCAGTGCTGAGGATTGGGTCAGTGGTACAAATGTTTAGACATCAGTGAAATGTCAATTATTTAATCAAATCTTGATACTACAACAAAAACTAATTAATCAGGCTAATTAGTGTGAATTTAAAACATTATTCAAGGTAAGCAGTCAGCAACAAAATAAGAACGAATAATCAACTTACAAATAAATACAATACAACAAAGAAAGGCTACAAATGAATAAACAGTGTTTTTAGAGTTTTTCGGGTAGATCTAACAGGTACAGAAATTTGAATAAAGTAGCCTAATCAAATGTGAAAAAATTGCATAGCCTATTCATTACTGGATAAATTAAATATAGATGCATCTTTTTGTAAAGTTGAAAAGGGTAACCTATTTACTCGCCAAGATTTTTTACATAATTTTGTGTGAATTCGTCCGTACAACGTGAAAGACAATTTAATTCAGTATTCGCGCGCGGAGACGCTGCTTTGCGGGGCACGCGCTGATGTTTGCGTTCATGGAACTTCTTGACTGTAAACGTCCAGTATTAATGTAGGGAATCACTCGTTATACATAAATCAGGTAACAGTTCAATGTTTTACTTTACTTACATATACGATTTAGTTTCCATCCAAATAACACGTGCTGAGTGAACGATCAGCAATCAAGAGCATTCAACAGAACTGCGCTCTCTCTCGACAGTTAACGTGAATAATAAGCTAACGTTACATGCCTCGTTTTATTTTCTTTGCCATTGACATCCGACTGAACTACAAACCTTCCACTGATGTCTGTTTAAAGGGATGTACTAGACCAGCTTGCGTGTGTGTCTGTGCCACTGCGTGCTCAATCCACTGTGCGGTTTTCTCTGATCAGCTCACGCACCACAGCTGTGTTATATACCTGGTAGGCCTATCGGTTGTTGGTATCGGAGTATTTTTACGAGTACATGAGCTCGGTATCGGTGCATCCCTATTTTTAATAATTCTAGCACTTTTCAAGTACTTCTTGAAAAATATGACTGTTTTCAAGGGTTTTCCAGGACTTAAATTTCAAATTCAAGTACTTCAAGCACTTTAAGCACCTTTTTCGAACCCTGTTTAAATGAGTCTGACAGAAGTCTCAATAGCTTTCATGCTAGTCTTTCAAAATAAAACCTCCCATCAGAAATAGATCATAAAATTAAGTTTGTTGTTATTTCTTTGACTGTAAACTCCAGACCCTCTTGAAACGGTCTTGCGACCCACCAGTTGAGAAACACTGAAATAGCAACATGACATCATGACTTTGCGTAAACATACACGCCACTTTCAAGTCAAGTGGCGTGTTATCTATACGCATTTTGAGCTATCCGCGTGTATGTCCACGCCGAAATCTTTTGCGTGTATGTCTACGCCATTAAATGTCCGAGTGATTCCGCGTGTATGTGTACGCCGTTAAATGTCCGAGCGAAACGAAGCAAAATCTATATCTACATCTGTGGAGCGATCTTTTTTTTCCTAGGATGGTAGGAGAACACTCATAAATGGTATTAACCCCAGTGACGGGTAGGTTTAGGGACGGGGTTGGGGTAGGTCATATATCTATATATACATAATACAGTAATATAACGTTAAGTCAAAGGCGTTGATAAACACGCTGAAAAGCGATTATGCGTGTTGATAGCACGCCAAAAATGGAAATACGAATTGGCGTGTCATACATACGCCATTTCATGAGATCAGTCTGGAAATAGATGATACTGTGCTTTTGGAAGCGACTCATTTTGTTCATCTCACACCATTTATTAGAATGTATTTGACATGAAAATGAAATGTTGCTCATTGTGACGACTCCTTACGACATATCTTCATGTGAGTCAGAAGTCTTCTTTTATGTTTAAAGCTCTTCTCACACTGAGTACAGTCGTACGGCTTCTCTACAGTATGAACTCGGTTGTGTTCTTTCAGAGATCCAGGCTGAGTGAAACTCTTGTCACAATATGAGCACTTTCTCCAGTATGAATTCGTTGGTGCGCTTTCAGATAGGCAGATCTAGTAAAGCTCTTCCCACAGTCAAAGCACATATAATCTCTCACTTCATTGTGTGTTTTCTGGTGCCGTTTAAAACTGTCCAGCTGTGAAAAACTCTTTTCACAGAGAGAACACGCATAAGGCATCTCATCTGAATGAACTTTCAGGTGTTGTTTTAGATATGATGATGAAATAAAATCTTTACCACACTGATCACAGTTAAATGTTTTTTCTCCAGAGTGAATGTGCAGATGATGCCTGAGAGTTGATGCTTGAGAAAAACTCTTTCCACACTGAGTGCATGTATACGGTTTCTCTCCAGTGTGAATTCTCATGTGTTTGTCAAGGCTTCCTTTGTGTGTGAAACTATTTCCACACTGAGTGCATGTATACGGTCTCTCACCAGTGTGAATTCTCATGTGTGTGTTAAGGTTTACTTTGTGTGTGAAACTCTTTCCACACTGAGTGCATGTACACGGCTTCTCTCCAGTGTGAATTCTCATGTGTTTGTCAAGGCTTCCTTTGTGTGTGAAACTCTTTCCACACTGAGTGCATGTACACGGCTTCTCTCCAGTGTGAATTCTCATGTGTAGTTCAAGGTTTCCTTTCCGTGTGAAACTCTTTCCACACTGAGTGCAGGTGTGCGTCTTTTTGGCTTTTGTTCTTTGAATCGAAAAGTTATGATGTTCCTCCTCCACTTCATTCAGTTCTTGTCTTTGCTCTTTCAGTCTCATCTGGTCTAAAATACACATCAAGTTAGAATCAGTTCAAGTGAACCATTATTTATTAACAGAAAGCAACAGAGATCAGATCTTTCACTTTTTGTTCTGTCATTCACTTGTTTATAGTGAAAATATGTGTGACAACTGCTGGTTATGATCATTTAAATGCATTTCTCCATCATCATCCATATACTGCTTAATAATTCACATCTACCAAAGCAGTCAACAATGAAGAATCAAGAATGGACACCAACCTATTTGTTCCTCAGTATCTTCATGTTTGATTCTGGATGGTTCTGGATCACTCATGTCTTCAATCTCCTCTTTAATAAACTCCATCTTTAACAGTCACACAGATTTCAGCTGCTACTCCTGGAGTTTGTCCTTCTCTTGTAGGATGATGGGAATATTCCCAGTATTTATTGGTGAATTGTTGTGGGAGGGGCTTCACTGCAGGTGTGAACTGTGATCACTGTGTTTTTATCCAATCTGCATTTAAAAAGTACATGGCCATCATGTTTAACTGAGCTGCTAAAAAACCTCTTTGTCTACAAAAGTTACCTATTTTCAGCTCATTCATTATGGTGATGTCTGAGATCTTCAGTAAATTGGCACATTAAATCGTTTTATTGGTGTCAACAGGCTGAAACAAACTACAGCATCATCACCTTTAACTTCAGTTCTTGTTTTTGCTCTTTCACTTCCATCGGGTCTGAAACATTAATAGCGTGTTAATAAGTTGTTAGAATGAGTTCTAGAGGATAAATGTGAATATTGAACCCTGATTTAATAACAGAAAACAAGTGAGATCTGTTTATCAAATATTATATTTTTGATGTACCAAAGGTTAGTTTTGTCATCCTCTTGTTCAGAGCCGGTCCGAGCTATGATTTAGGGGACCCCTCCGACTACGCGAAGTCACCTGTGCTTGACGATTATTGACACAAATGCCACGCAATAATGATACATTATAAATGAATACAGTGAGGTTATGTATTAATACAAAATAAATACTTAATAAAAAATAGATGCCTACTTAAAGGGATAGTTCACCCAAAAATGAAAATTCTGTCAGTATTTACTCACCCTCATGCACTGTAAAAAAATATATGTGACCCGTCACAGAAACCAGGGACACAAGTCGGCAGCACAACTTTCGAGCAAAATGAGAAAGAAGAGTTTTTTTTTCAAAATTGGTGATTTTCAATTTTTTGGAGAATCTGTTCATTGAAATCACGAAGAAGCCTCTCAATGTTTGAGATAGCAGTATTGGTATATTTAAAAGCTTACATTTTGAGGTTGAAATCGGCTTGTTTTCGGAGATTCTAGCATGCAGTGGGGGCGTGGCGTGTCATTGTCTGTGTGTATTTCCATACTGAATAACGCGGCGCTTTTGCCCCCGCCCTCCAAGTGAACCGCATGGCTACTTATTATGCTGTGCTCGGGCCGGCTCTATCTGATATCAAAATTCAATGAAGATGGATGCCGCAAAGATTGTCGCAGACGAGCTGAACCGTCTGGCAGTTACACCGAAAATGTTTTCGCCGCACTTCGTGGGCTCGGGAAACTGAACCGGAGGTATGGGTGCGGCGCGCGCGCCCTCAGTGCTTGAATACGGCGGCTCGGCTCGCTGACAGCGGTGGCTGGCTGTTTCATATGTGACATCCCGATTGCTTTGAATGCGGAACGTTTTGTGAACAGGGAACAGAGTTAATGGACTGGCAACAATCTCCATAGAACATGAACTGGCACAGAGAATCGAAATAGATGATGCAGTTAAGACCCTTGCTGCGATGAAGGCCTGCAGTGCGTGTTTCTGAAATGTAAGTTAAGCTTCATTTGCTCTTTAGTCGTTATTTAAGATGCTGAAGCTGCTGATGATATAATGTGCTTGCGGACATTTCATTTGTGTGTGTATACGCACATAAGAAAGTGGTGTAAAGAGATTTGCAACAGTAATTTGAGGAGGTGAAATGTGATTATTTGGAAAATTCCAGAAATGACTGCTTAAAGAAAAATGCCAGCAGGCATTTGCCTCCTGCATAAACTTTAATATTGTTGACATTTTGGGCACACGAGCGTTGCGCACTATTTGCGTTGTATGTAGGCCTATATGGCTTACTGGTCTTTGTGTGTTGTTGCTGGTTTTGCGTTATATGTATATGGCATATTGGTCTTTTTGTGTTGTTGCTGGTTTTGCGTTATATGTATATGGCATATTGGTCTTTCTGTGTTGTTGCTGGTTTTGCGTTATATGTAGGCTAAACAGCATATTGGTCTTTGTGTGTTGTTGCTGGTACGTTGCAAATAGAGGGGCAGCACAATTGTTTTTCGCCTAGTGCGGCAGAAGTGCACTCATTCGAAGTGCAAAAAAAGCTGTAAAGCACATGGAGGAGCTTTACAGGGGGTATGGCTTATCTAAATGAGATGTAAATGAGCCCTATTGTCATCCCCAGCAGCAGAGACAGGTGAGAACTGCACAATCTTTAGAGGTCGTTTTCTCATCTTTGAGCTTTTTTAAGTGCCTACTTTAAAATGGCCACAACTTCTCCAAATATTATCAGATTTCCACATGTTACACATCGTTGGAAAGCTTGGAGATTACACTTTCAGAATCTATGAATAACTCAAAATGCCCCAGAACCGACTTGTGTCCCTAGTTTCCGTGACCGGTCACATTTTTGTAATTGTATCGTTTTATTGTGATGTTGGTTAAAGGGTTTGAGTGATAGTGTTTGTTTGTATTGTTTGTTTTGCTGTAGCTCTTACGGTGTCTCCATGAGTGTCACGAATAAAACGCTAATGGAAACATCAGTTTAAGGAGTACTTGACCATCATTGCAGTGGGGTAGCTACAGTAAGAGCTTGGCCATTCGTCGTTCGAGTCTGCTGTGTTAATGACTGGTGTCCATGCCGACGGGTCTGTGAGAACTGGATGTTCACGGGCAGCAGGTCGATTTCCGATGGTCAAATGTGGTTCGTTTATGGATAACTATGGCTGAAAACGAGGATTAAACTTACACTATGGATTGAGAAAGACTGTGTTCTTCTTCAGGTGACATTTATCCTTCGACGCACTTCTAAAGCAGTAAAAAGACATTAACAGACCTGCCAACCTTGAAAATATTTTTATATTTATCATCAGGGGGGGGGGGGGGGGGCATTATTTATTCATGATTAATAACCAGTCTAAAATAAAGAAACCCCTAGAAAACAGTAAAAAAAACAACAAATAGATGTGCACATTTTAGATAGGCTACTTAATTTATTATTCCGATATCCAAATATGATACTAAATCACACAGAAAAAAGGACTTTTATTTGTGACGTGCTGTTTTTGCATTTGAACATTGCACATTATAAACAGGACACGCATTAGCTGAATAAACGTTAGCCAATACGAACATATTTATAGAAAATAGTTGACAATGAATAGACAGGAGTCCAATAATAGCAAAACGAATCACTTATTCTAAAAAGAATATCAAGTATATAAGTTTAGATGAATCCGAAATATGGGGCTGTGTTAACAGTAAAACGTCTGTCTTTTAACGAATTTTAAAAACACGGATGGATAATACAAAATGCTTTCTGACATGTTGACAGAAAAAAACACAACCTAAAACAAAATTTAAACTTAGCCCGTCAATTTACAATTATCTTCTCTCTCTGTGCGCGCGGTCTGTGCTTGTGAGGGAGAGCTCGCACAGCACTGATACAACGGTACTTTTTAATCCATAAGTAACTAATACGCTAGTATCCATACAAAATAATTATGTAACATAATTAGTTACTTTAGTTATTATTAACACAATAACATAACACATGCAGACTACGTTTCTCAGCACTTAGAATGAATAAATAAACGCCTGTTTCTCCAGACACGTGCTTATCAGTAATCCACAAATTACAAAACTTTCATAATCACTATGCCATAGCGATTTTAATTTTATTTAGATTTATTGTTCATTTAGATTTAAAATGCATACTTAAGCATTTTATAATTTGCATGGCTGAATGATGTTTTCCTCTTATCTGAGTGACCATGAATGAAGGAGTATTTTAATCCATGCGATCACTCCCGTATGATCATCGAATCCAGATTAAGTTAACTAAAAACAATATTTCAACTTTCCACATCCACCCCAGCCCGTTTACCTTCAGGAGTCAGAAGTGCTGTGACTACTGTACTGTCCTCGCTTATAAACTCAGTCAGACGTCGGGCCGCGGGAGTGGAAGAGGATCGGTCTTGCTGCCGATTTTCAGTCTCTTTTTAGTGATAGGCCTTACGCATCTGTCAATCATCCCCGCTTGGTATTTGGGGAATGAACCCAGCGCTATGATTGGTCGAACTCCGCTTCTTTTGCTGTTGCTTGATTTGAGGACTGCGCGTGCACAGAAGCGTCACCAGGTTTTTGCGTAGTTTAGAGTGACAAATCGTACCACCGTACTTTGAGGTCAAAATGCGTACCCGCTACGCAAAATGCGTACAGGTTGGCAGGTCTGCATTAAGCTTAAAACAAGGGTTTGAAATGTTTAAAGCATTTTGAAAGACCAAATAATTTATTGTGTTTGAAGTGATATATATATATATATATATATATATATATATATATATATATATATATATATATATATATTAGGGCTGTCAAAATAACGCGTTAATTTCGATTAATTAATCTGAGAAGAAATAACGCGTTAAAAAAAATAACGCAGATTAATCCATTCCGTTTTGACCTTTGCGGAGCCGTTCTAGCATTCGTGTAAAAAGAAGGAGGGAGACAAGAACGCGCAGCTTGGGTCATTGTTTGGAACATTTACTTATAACAAACAGAGTTCGTCAAACTCTAAAGTACCACATCAATGCAAAGCATCCAGGAGTGTGTGCGTGAGTCGGTGAGTGTGTCTGAGAGAAAGCGCGCTTGTGTGTGTGTGTGTGTTGTAACTTTTCACGCGCTCTCACGTCACACAACCATTTTCTCACGCACAGAAAAATCGCGCACCAAAGAGAGGACACGGAAACAGACAAGACAGAGCACGTTACTTATGATATTAAAAAAATCTCAGCTCTCAGATTCTGTTAATTTTATTACGAAAATCAAACAATACAATTTTGGCGCTTGTAAATGTGACATGACAGATCCCTATACCGGCACATGAGCCGATCATCTCTAGCTAATAGTAAATAAACACGAATGACCAATGTTGAAAGATACAGTAGGGCAGCCTAAAACTTACCGAAATGTATATTCCTCGATCAATCAGTGTTTTTCAACCGCGAAAAGAGGTCAATAAAACAGCTGGAGAACAATTATGTCACATAACATTTAGCCCTAAGTTTCCTCAGGAAAGCCATTTCATGACCATATAGCATGTTATAGTTGGCTATAAAAAAGAGCTATAGAGTATTTTTCAAAATGTATGCCTAATAGTATATTACGTATGTATTATATTTTTACTTATATCAAAGTTGTTATTTGTAATAAACACGCATTATATTTAATTTGAGCTATTTTTTAACCTTAAATACTACCAGCTGATATGGCTCTCTGTATTTTTACAGCATTGGGTGAGATTTTTTTTTTCTTGAGAAAAATGAATGCCTATCTTGTGTACCTAATATTTATCCAAATGAGTCAATATTGCATCAAATCACAATAATTAAATTAAATTGAAATCGTGAAATTTGTGTCAAGCAATAATAATAAATACGTAGCTTACCAGAAATTGTACCATGTAAACATTGTAAGATTGTGTATGCGATTAATTTAGATTAATTAATTACAGAGTATGTAATTAATTAGATTAAAAAATGTAATCGATTGACAGCCCTAATATATATATATATATATACACACAAGTTTTAAAGGAAATATTTGTCTCTACAAAGGGTTGTTTTAAAAACACAAAAACACTTGATATTAATGTTTGAGGCTTCATGATTATTGTTTGGAAATTTGAATAACGTTTTAACTGTGCTGAACATTTTTATTACTGTGTGTGTTAATCTGGTAATTTTAAAATGATTGAGTCGAATTGTTCCTTTGATAATGTTGAATGTGAAGGGCTGATTAATAGTCTCCAACATGATATTGAAACCATTAATAATGAGTATCAAACATCAACAGAGAGTTTAAAGCGACAACAGATAATAGTGACAATTGAGGCTAAAGAACAATCTTTGAGTGAACTTAAAAGTAAACTCCGAGAAGATTTAGCAGAATCTCAAGGTCCCCGACGTTCTGTTCGTCCACGAAATCCCACAGAAAAAATGCTTGCATTTCAAAAAGATGAAATTCAGAAGAAAGAAAGAAAGATTATTTCCATGTACGAACAATGGAAAATGTTGGCACGTAAGGCTAGAGATCAACTCTAACATAAATGTTAAACGAATCACAAAAATAATCAGGCAAACTAATAAACTTTTGTCTATTTTCGCCATTTTGAACTGAAAATAGACCACTATGTGACGTGACTAGGGCTGCAACTAACGATTATTTTGATAATCGATTAATCGGACGATTATTTTTTCGATTAATCGATTAATCGGATAGAAATTAAATTCGATTTTTTTATTTATTATAACTAAATAAAACCGTAAATCAGGGTATTTATGTGTAAAAGTGTACTTTAAAAAGTGCAAAAGCCACACATTGAGTTTTACTAATATCAATATTTGCATTGTTTTTATTGATAATTGCTGATGGCAAGTTGACAAACATGATTATTGTTAAAAAAAATGATATCCAACATATTATGTTTTAACACAATTTTTGTTAAAACAAATTTACACAGACATGTTGTTCAGATGTGAATATCTGAACTAAAAACATCTAAAATATATAATTCATTTAATTTTTATTTAAAATTAATTATATATAAGGAATATAAGGATAAAGAATATAATATATATTATATATATAATATATAAAAGAATATAATATAAGGATAAATTGATTAAATAAATATAGAAAGACTGAAAACAATTGTGTGAATGTAGAGCCGCAGTAGATCGCGTTTGAAAAACAATTAAAAATTAGTAGACAAATGCTATAAAAAGAGAACGGAATGGAGGTAACGTTACCCAGCAAGCTAACAGGCTTGAGTAAAGGACAGGAGAAATTATGCATTAGTGCACAAGCATTTGCTGAAAACCACTGAGTACAGTGACTAAAAAACAATATTTTACTGCTGCTGTTATTAACTGCCTTTATATTTAGTGCTTCACTTTGTAAACACCGTTTTAATTTAACCTATTTCTGCGGTAGCGCTATTTTAATCCATCACTTACGTTGCAAGCGAACTGATTGCACAACCTGATGCTCGAGACAAAATACAGACATCCCGGAAGTCCCGGGAGTCTCCCGCATATTGATTGCGGCTCCCTGATGCCCGCGAATTAGTTCAAACTCTCGAAATCTAGAGCGCGCAAGCAAGAGCGCGCATGCGAGACAGAAGAGACTGCTCCAAACCGTGTAGCGCGCGCGCTCGGCAGAGCGCCTGAGGGAGAGAGACCTTGCGTGTGTGTGCGTACCAGTAAACGCTCCCCGTGACGTAAGCAGACCAACTAATCGATAATGACATTCGTTGACAACGATTTTCATAATCGATTATAATCGATTTTATCGATTAGTTGTTGCAGCCCTAGACGTGACTAGGGCTGGGTACCGAGTTCGGTACTTTTTAGGTACCGACCAAATTGCCTCGATACTACCGAGTACCGAAACATGTCTTATTTTTCGGTACCAAGTTTCAGTACCTAAGTGGTTAATCTCGTCAATGTCAGTGAAACAAACATGCAGCATGATTGGCTGCGGCGGAAAAACACTAGTTTACCTGGCTGCCCAGAGACGTGCCTCTGCCTCGTCGCACGTGAGGCTGTAGTGTGTGTGTATGTGTGTGTGTAAGCGTCCAACCCAGATAGATAGAAAATATGTAAAAATGATCAAAAGTGTACCCATGTACCCGACTCGATGCCATAAGCACACAATGCAATATTTTCGACAAGATATTTGCTGCCAAGACCGGCAACACGGTAAATCTGCACTTAAAAGCGCACAGAATACACTCGAGAGTAGAACGTTTATCAGCCTTCGACTACAAGAACTGGAGCGCGTCACATATAAACCAAAACTCAGCTTATAGGATAGGCCTACTTGCCTCACAGACATGAGAAATAGTTTCATGTTACATACGAGTTACATATCGTTTCAAATGAGCTTTACAGAAAATGCATGTGTCTAAATTACAATTTAGAGTGATCTGTTATCAGGGGTGACTGTAATGCAATTCAATTAATTTTCATTCAGTTTCATTGTTAAACAATATATTAAGTTAAGGCAGAAACAATGAGCTCATTGAAGTAAAGAATACATGTTGTTAAATGATTAGGAAACATAGAAAACTTTAGCACTGGTGCTTTTTTACAGACTCAAAATATGAGTGTAAAAAATAAAAGGTTTTTTTTTTAGGTAATGTTATTGTCACGTGTAGGAGAGAGGACCCAAAAGCAAAGGGCAGTTTGACAAAGTTTATTAGTTCAGGCAAAATAACACAGGTGGCACATAAGGCGAATAAATCCAACTGAAGAAAGTCTCATCCAAAGGAAAACGGAAAGTCTCTCAGTAATAGAACAGAAATGTACGGTCAGGACCGGCAACGGGAAATCCCCGGAGGATGAGACAGGCTGGGTCCGTAGAGAGCACGGGAACGCCAATCCTTGACCACTCACGTTAGCTGAAGAAGTAACAAAGCAGAGACGAGGTAACACGGTAGACAGATTGAGGCACGCACCAGACAGGACACGACACGACAGGGCTTGGTTCAGCAGGTACACAGGTACGTAACCTATGGCAATAATCTGACAAAGAACAAAGGACAGGGAAGACTAGAAATAGAGAGTCTAATCAGAGAAAGAGGGAACCAGCTGGGGAGGAGAAGAGGGAGAGTGATGAGGTGATGAGAGACAGCTGAGAGCGGCAGAGATAATGAATGGGAATGTGTGTGTGTAAATGGATGTAATAAAGAGTGTGACCAGGAGAGGGTGGTAGAGTGTAAGAGGAGGATACCGGGATCATGACAGTACCCCCCCCCTCAAGGAGCGCCTCCTGGCGCAACGGAGGAGGAGGACTGGCGGGAGCGGTAGAAGTCATCGATCAACGAGCGGTCCACGACGTCCCGGGAAGGAATCCAACTTCTCTCCTCAGGACCGTATCCTTCCCAATCAACCAGAAACTGATGACCCCGACCCCGGGGGCGCACGTCGAGAAGTTTGCGAACCCTGTAGATGGGAGCGCCTTCAACACGGATAGGGGTAGTGACAGGACGGGGAGGAACACGAGTAACGGGTTTAATACATGATACGTGAAAAACCGGGTGAACGCGTCGAAGATTGGCAGACAATTTGAGTCTGACTGAGACAGGACTGAGTATCTTAAGGACGCGGAAAGGCCCGATGAATTTAGGGGCCAGTTTACGCGAAGAGGATTGGAGAGGAAGATTAAGGGTAGACAGCCAAACCCTCTGCCCAACGGAATAACGGGGGCTTTTGACACGACGTCTATTAGCGGCCCGCCGGGTGCGAGCACGAGACTTCAATAGAGCAGACCTGACCCCTCTCCAAGTACGCTTAGCACGTTGAATGAAGGCTTGTACCGACGGCATCTTAGAGTCTGTATCTTGTGACGAAAAAAGCGGAGGCTGGTAGCCGAGACAACACTGAAAAGGGGATAGACCAGTGGCAGAAGACGGAGCGGAATTAAGTGCGTACTCCGCCCAGGGGAGCTGCTCTGACCAGGAAGCCGGATTGCGGAAAGCGAGGCTACGGAGAATGCGACCGATTATCTGGTTTGCTCGTTCGGCTTGGCCATTGGTCTGTGGGTGAAAACCGGAGGAGAGACTAGCCGACGCTCCAATAAGGCGACAAAACTCCCTCCAGAACAGGGAAGAGAACTGGGGACCCCTATCGGAAACGACGTCGGAGGGAAGACCATGTATCTTAAAGATCTTGTCGACGACAATCTGGGCGGTCTCCCTAGCAGACGGGAGTTTAGGTAAAGGAATAAAGCGGGCGGTCTTAGAAAAACGATCAACGACAGTAAGTATCACGGTGTTCCCCTCAGAGGAGGGGAGACCCGTGATAAAGTCCATGGCGACGTGAGACCATGGGCGAGACGGTAACGGAAGGGGACGCAGCAACCCGGCCGGGGGAGAATTACCAGATTTAGTCTGAGCGCAAACGGCACACGAAGCGACGAAACGGCGAATGTCGCGCTCACGAGAGGGCCACCAGAACCTTTGGCGGACCGCGGCGAGCGTGCCCCTAACGCCGGGATGGGCAAACAGTTTGGATGAATGGCCCCACTGAAAGACCGCGAGACGAGCAGAAGGAGGAACGTACAAAAGACCCTTAGGACAAAGACGAGGAGTAACGGCGTGGGCCAGAGAGCGCTTGACCAAACGTTCTATTCCCCAGACAGCTGCGCCCACCACCACGCCCTGAGGAAGGATCTCCTCCTTATTGGGAACAACCTCTGGGGAAGCAAACTGTCGCGAAAGAGCATCAGGCTTCAGGTTCTTAGACCCGGGGCGGAAGGAGATGGAAAAATCGAAACGCGTAAAGAAAAGTGCCCAACGAGCCTGACGAGCGCAGAGCCTCTTCGCGGAACGAATGTACTCTAAATTTCTATGGTCCGTCCAGACAACGAACGGGACTGAGGCACCCTCAAGCCAGTGACGCCACTCTCCGAGAGCTAAACGGATGGCCAATAACTCGCGATTGCCAACATCATAATTTCGTTCGGCGGGCGAAAGACGATGCGAATAGTAGGCGCAGGGATGAACCTTCTCATCAGAAGATGAGCGTTGGGAGAGAATAGCTCCAACGCCCACCTCTGATGCATCAACTTCAACAATGAACTGTCTAGAGATATCAGGAGTTCGTAAGATCGGGGCGGAGGAAAAAAGGGACTTGAGGCGATCAAAAGCTGTCTGAGCCCCCTCCGACCAGGAAAATCGGACCCTGGCGGACGTGAGGGCAGAGAGAGGGGCGGCGATCTGACTAAAGTTACGGATAAACCGACGATAAAAATTTGCAAAGCCTAAAAAACGTTGAAGAGCAACGCGCGACTCAGGCACTGGCCATTCCGTGACCGCACGGACCTTGGAGGAATCCATGCTAACGCCCTCAGCGGAAATTACCGAACCAAGAAATGAGATGGACTGCGCGTGGAAGGTACATTTCTCGGCCTTAACAAACAGTCGGTTCTCGAGGAGACGTTGGAGAACTTGTCGAACGTGTAGAGTGTGTACTTGGAGAGAGGGAGAGAAAATTAAAATATCGTCAAGGTAGACAAAAACGAAAATGTTCAACATGTCTCTGAGCACGTCGTTAATTAACGCCTGGAACACGGCGGGAGCGTTGACCAGCCCGAAAGGAAGAACGCGATATTCAAAGTGTCCTAAGGGGGTGTTAAACGCCGTCTTCCACTCGTCCCCCTCCCTAATGCGGACAAGGTGGTAAGCATTACGAAGATCTAGTTTAGAAAAGATCTTGGCCCCCTGCAAGATTTCGAAGGCAGAAGACATGAGAGGCAAGGGATAACGGTTCTTGACCGTGATGTCATTCAAGCCTCGATAATCTATGCAGGGGCGTAATGTACCATCCTTCTTTTTAACGAAGAAAAAACCCGCACCGGCAGGGGAGGAGGAAGACACAATGGTACCAGCTTCGAGCGAGTCAGAAAGATACTTCTCTAGAGCTTCGCGTTCGGGGGCGGAGAGAGAGTAAAGTCTACCCCGGGGAGGGGTGGTGCCAGGAAGGAGGTCGATAGCGCAGTCATACGGTCGATGGGGAGGAAGAGAAGTGGCCCTGGAACGACTGAAGACCGCTCGAAGATCATGGTACTCCCGCGGGACCCCGGACAAATCACCCGGCTCCTCCTGAAAGACAGAGACAGAAGAGACAGGAGAAACAGCAGACATCAAACACTTGACATGACACGACAAATTCCATGAAAGAATTGAACCTCTAGACCAGTTAATCTGAGGATTATGCTCGACTAACCAGGGATGTCCTAAAACAACAGGGTTAAAAGGAGAATGCAAAACTAGAAAAGAAATTGTCTCTTGATGATTACCAGAGATGGTGAGACTCACCGGAGCAGTGGCAAAGCGCACTCTAGAGAGGATACTACCATCAAGGGCGTGGACAGGGGTGGAGTCTTTACGTTCAATGAGGGCAATCCCCTGTTCTCGAGCCCAAGTCTCATCCACAAAATTTCCCTCGGCTCCCGAATCGATCAAAACCGGACAGGAGGTGGAAAACCCTGGCCAGCGGAGAAGAGCAGAGAAAGTAGTGCGTGCGCGTGACGGAGGGTCTAGGGTTGAAGCGCTCACCAGTAACCCTCTCTCTACTGGTGAGCCTTGGCTTTTACCGGGCAGGAGGCGACACGATGGGAGGCGGAAGCGCAGTACATGCAGAGACGAGCCGTTATACGGCGCTGGCGTTCGGCCGCGGAGATTCGTAAACCACCCAGCTGCATAGGCTCGGAGTCAGTGAAAAGCGGCGGTGTAGAAGAGCGAGCCGGGGTAGAGAAAAGTGCCCTCTCAAGGCTGCGGCTGCGGCGGCGCATGTCGAAGCGCCTCTCCACACGAATGGCCATATCAATAAGAGGATCCAGTCGAGTGGGTGATTCACGGGCGAGGATCTCATCCTTAATGTCAGCATTGAGCCCTTCGAGGAAACGGGCTACTAACGCAGACTCGTTCCAGTCACATGAAGCAGATAAGGTACGAAATTCAATCGAAAAATCTGCTGCTGACCTTCTCCCTTGACGAAGCGTAGACAAAGGACGGGAAGCCTCCGCTCCGAATGCAGAACGGTCAAAAACCCGCAGCATCTCCTCCTTGAAGGAGGAATAACGGCTGAGACAGTCAGCCTCCGAACTCCACACAGCTGTTCCCCACTCCCGCGCCCGGCCAGCCAGCAAGGAGATGACGAAGGCGATGCGAGAGCGATCCTCAGCGTATGTGGAAGTCTGTAGTGAAAAGACAACCTCACACTGAGTCAAAAAGGATCTACATTCCTTGGGCTCACCGGAATAGCACGGCGGGTTGTTCACTCTCGGCTCAGGCGTGTCACGGCTTCTAGAGGTGGAGGATTCCACTCGGAGGTGATTAAGCTGTTGTGAGATATCGGTCATGCGAGTAGCAAGAGAATCCATGGCATGGTGAGCGGCGGCCAGTTCATCCTCATGACGGCCCAGCATGGCTCCCTGGATCTCAAGTGCAGATTGAAGAGGACTCTCCCTTGCTGGGTCCATTTCTGGTCAGATTATTCTGTCAAGTGTAGGAGAGAGGACCCAAAAGCAAAGGGCAGTTTGACAAAGTTTATTAGTTCAGGCAAAATAACACAGGTGGCACATAAGGCGAATAAATCCAACTGAAGAAAGTCTCATCCAAAGGAAAACGGAAAGTCTCTCAGTAATAGAACAGAAATGTACGGTCAGGACCGGCAACGGGAAATCCCCGGAGGATGAGACAGGCTGGGTCCGTAGAGAGCACGGGAACGCCAATCCTTGACCACTCACGTTAGCTGAAGAAGTAACAAAGCAGAGACGAGGTAACACGGTAGACAGATTGAGGCACGCACCAGACAGGACACGACAGGGCTTGGTTCAGCAGGTACACAGGTACGTAACCTATGGCAATAATCTGACAAAGAACAAAGGACAGGGAAGACTAGAAATAGAGAGTCTAATCAGAGAAAGAGGGAACCAGCTGGGGAGGAGAAGAGGGAGAGTGATGAGGTGATGAGAGACAGCTGAGAGCGGCAGAGATAATGAATGGGAATGTGTGTGTGTAAATGGATGTAATAAAGAGTGTGACCAGGAGAGGGTGGTAGAGTGTAAGAGGAGGATACCGGGATCATGACAGTTATATGGATGAAATTGGTATCGAAAAAAGTATCGTTCAGGAACCGGTATCGAAGTCAAGGTATCGGTATCGGTATCGAAAATTTTGTTACGATACCCAGCCCTAGACGTGACTCATGTAATGTAACCTTAGCCTAATAATTATTTTACTGTCATTGTGAGGGGACAAGACACATTAACCAGGCTACCTGTGGGATCTTAAAAGCATTGAAAAATAATCTCAATTTAAGGCCTTACAAACCTTGAATTTGGTATACAAAGTCTTGGATTTCATTACAAAAGTATTATATATTTTTTGCCTTTACTAGGATTTACTAGGATTAAGTTCACCATAACAAAATTAACTGTAACTAAAGATTCATGCAACGTTGAGTGCACCTCGCACTCCACGTCATAGCAGAAAGCGCGAAAGCGTGCGCACCGTTACGGTTATGGTTACTAGGCAAGTGAGTTACAGAACAAGATAGTAACTAGGGATGCACCTAGGGCTGGGTATCGTAAAAATTTTCGATTCCGATATCTTGACTTCGATACCGGTTCCTGAACGATACTTTTTTCGATACCAATTTTATCAATATAACATTACCTAAAAAAAAAAAAACTTATTTTTTCATTTTGTTGACTTTTTTACACTCATATTTTGAGTCTGTAAAAAAGCACCAATGCTAAAGTTTTCTATGTTTCCTAATCATTTAACAACATGTATTCTTTACTTCAATGAGCTCATTGTTTCTGCCTTAACTTAATGCATTGTTTAACAATGAAACTGAATGAAAATCAATTGAAATGCATTACACACAGTCACCCCTGATAACAGATCACTCTAAATTGTAATTTAGACACATGCATTTTCTGTAAAGCTCCTTTGAAACGATATGTTTTGTGAAAAATGCTATACAAATAAATGTGAATTGAATTAAATATAGGCTACTGGGGTGCGGGATATATGCCTCACGCTCAGCACACATGAAGCTTGCGCAAAGCACTGGCAAAAGTAGCCTAATGATCATGGATGTGTCGGGAAACGATAGCAAGGAGATATTTAAATTGTTTATTAATGAACAAGTGTTTAAATACGTGTTAGCTGCAAAGATGATTATCGCGAATTTGCGATGCTGACTCGTCATCCCCGCAGTAGTGAACGCGCGCGCGTGCCTATATGGATTAGGTAATCAAACTATTTATTTCTAATTGTTTTGTTTAAAAGTAGACATATTTTGAACATATATAGAACTATTTCTCATGTCTGTGCGGCAAGTATCCTATACGCTGAGTTTCGGTTCATTTGTGACACGCTCCAGTTCTTGTAGTCGAAGGCGGATAAACTTTCTACTCTCGAGTTTATTCTGTGCGCTTTTAAGTGCCTTATCAGATTTACCGTGTTACCGGTCTTGGCAGCAATTATCTTGTCAAAAATATTGCATCGTGTGCTTATGGCATCGTCGGGTAGCCTACATAGGTACACTTTTGATCATTTCCACATATTTTCTATCTATCTGGGTTGGACGCTTACGCTTAAACAACACACACACACACACACACACACACACTACAGCCTCACGTGCGACGAGCCACGTCTCTGGGCAGCCGCGTAAACTAGTGTTTTTCCGCCACAGCCAATCATGCTGAATGTTTATTGTTTAACTGACGTTGACGAGATTAACCACTTAGGTACCGAAACTTGGTACCGAAAAACAAGACATGTTTCGATACTCGGTATTATCGAGGCAATTCGGTCGGTACCTAAAAATTACCGAACTCGGTACCCAGCCCTAGATGCACCGATGTTCGGCAACCGAAATTATTCGGCCGAATAAGTAAAAAGTTTTTGAAACAATGACGTTTTTGATGACGCGATCAAATAGTAACCAGCGTAGAGTGAGAGGCGCGCGCTTTATAAATGCAGCCAACATGCCCCCTTTGAGCAGATAACAAAAGAGAAGCTCATCTGATGCGTCTGTGGCAGACGTTATACCCTTACTTGCAGCACTAAAGCGTCTTTTAACCCTCTGTAGTTGACAAACGCGCCGCTGCGTTTTGCTGGATTTTTTTCACATAGCAGCAAAATAGACTTAAATACTCCGTCATTTATGGTCACTTAAATGCAGACTTAAGAAATATGAAGAATAAACTGTTAAATGTCTACTTGTGTCCACTTACAATCGAAACAAAACTGTGCTTTTGTAAAATAAAGAAAATAAACAGGGTGTGCTTTCTGCCTCTCCTTCTCCGTTAACTTTTTTTCGCGAGCACATCTCTAAACTTAAACAAAACTCTGCCATTACTAGTCACACAGGCAAAAGCAATATATCTTTATAATCATTTAATTGTCTACTTTTAAATGATCTAATTTAAAACGAAAACAAATATTCTCTGTTTATGTAATCTGTATGAAAAGAGAGAGAGATGTCAGTCGTTCTCATGGCAACTCCTTATCTGCTAATCGCCACGGAGAGCGCGCGCTATATCGAAATGATCTGAGGCAATCCATGCAAACCTGTCAACACCCATGATAAAGTGTATGTAAACCATGTCTTATGTGTAGGACAGTTATTCATTTGTTGTGGGTTCATCCACATTTTTTTTTTCACTTTTCAATACACTTTTTTTGTTACATTCTTTCAGCAGTCAGTTATAGGCCTAACATAGGCTATTCAAGAAGGGGGGCTTAAAAGATGGCCAAATAAAAATACATTTTTTATTTTACTAATTTATTTTTTTAAGTTATATTGTGCTTTGTTTAAATATCTGCAGGAATGTTAAAAA
Source organism: Siphateles boraxobius (assembly GCF_051911475.1). Lineage (NCBI taxonomy): Eukaryota > Metazoa > Chordata > Actinopteri > Cypriniformes > Leuciscidae > Siphateles > Siphateles boraxobius. The sequence continues at coordinate 39,650,194 of NW_027509186.1, read as the reverse complement.
AAAATCAGTGTTAAATAAATTGTATTTTTGCAATTTGATTCTTTTCTCTGAAAAGCAAGACAAAATAGTAAAAAAAGCATATTTTTACTATTTAATTAAATGCAATGGTGAAAAAATTGGCAAAATAAATGGAAAAAATGTTGAAACACCACGTTCAGTGTTCGGCCTTCGGCCAAGCGTTTCATTATTATTCGGCTTCGGCCAAGAATTTTCATTTCGGTGCATCCCTAATAGTAACGTTAGCCAAGCGTAGTTTGTCGTCTGAAATAGGAATGTCTTCTGAAAGTTTCAGTTTAATCCGCTGTGGCCACAAATGCCAGAATTCAATAATTTAACCCCCAAATCAGAGCTTTTCTGTTAAAAGAACTTGTTTTCTACCCGGTCTTTTCAATACTAGCCTGCAACCATGCGCGCGCGCTCTCTTCACAGCTCAAGAAGCGCGGATGATCTGAAAACACAGACAAGCTGGAGTTCAGCAATCTTCATTTGAGATTTTCAACTTAAATTGAAGTGTCATTCAGCCGGTCTGTGTTCTGTCACGAGCCGCTTGCGCTGTTTGTGCGAAAAAAAATGCAGGCTGATATCCAGCAGTGTTTTTAATGTTGATGCAATGTTTCCCGAATATCAACACCATTTCAAATGTGACATTGATTTTATACAACAGTTAAAAAACAAAACAAAAGGGTAACATTAAGTGATTTACTACATTTATAGGCTTATTGTTATTGCTCTATTTTGCAACGAAATCTGTGGCTTTGAACGAATCGCGAGATTCAATGAATGACTCGATGACTCACACATAAAGACAATGAGTTACCGCCACCTACTGGCGATTTTAATATAATATTTTTATTAATATTAAACGATTTTTAACATTGCCTATTTATTGAACATTGTTTTATTTAAGGAATTATTTATTTTTTAAAGGTATTACAAAAAGTAAAAAAATTAAATGGAAAAATTGATTAAAGGGGGCAAATATTGTCCCTTAATGGAAAAGGTGTGACTGCAGTCTAAGTGGAAGAGGGCACTCTGAAAAATTTGTTATGCAATTCCAACTCCAAAAATACATCGACCTGTTGGCAGAAAAGCGCATACATAAACGTGTTCCGTTTTTTTTACACTTCCGTTATTAAAATAAACCTAAAAATTAACTTAATACAGCATATTTTCACTCTTTAATGCAGAGACCTACCTGATTGACTCTCTCCAGTCACGGGCTGTTCTGACTGAGCCGGTCCATTACAAATGACGTCACTCACAGAACGAACTCAAAATATTATTCATAAACAAAAATATATTTTTTCCTTCTGTCGGCACAGCAAAATAAAGATGATATACATTAAGCAAAAAAGAATTTCGCAAAAAAAAACATTTTAAAGCATTTCAGTTTTCAAAAGCATAATTGTTTCAGAATCGGAACAGTTACAAAAAAAACCCTTCTCAACACTAAAAATTCATTATTTGCACACACTTGCAACTTACTACAGCAGTTTAACCCTTAAAATCAAGAAAACAATCAACTCTATTTTTCAGTATGGTTAACATTTTACAGCTTTTATTATTTTCTAACTACAGCAAATGACTCGTGTACAATCAGGAAATAATATAGTCAACATTGGTTAAGTAAATAACATGAATATGTCTTATTCAAAATGCAAATAATTATTATAATATATATATATATATATATATATATATATATATATATATATATATATATATATATATATATATATATACAGGTCCTTCTAAAAAAATTAGCATATTGTGATAAAGTTAATTATTTTCCATAATGTAATGATCAAAATTAAACTTTCATATATTTTAGATTCATTGCACACCAACTGAAATATTTCAGGTCTTTTATTGTTTTAATACTGATGATTTTGGCATACAGCTCATGAAAACCCAAAATTCCTATCTCAAAAAATTAGCATATTTCATCCGACCAATAAAAGAAGTGTTTTTAATACAAAAAAAAAGTCAACCTTCAAATAATTATGTTCAGTTATGCACTCAATCGTCAATACTTGGTCGGGAATCCTTTTGCAGAAATGACTGCTTCAATGCGGCGTGGCATGGAGGCAATCAGCCTGTGGCACTGCTGAGGTGTTATGGAGGCCCAGGATGCTTCGATAGCGGCCTTAAAATATATGAAAGTTTAATTTTTATCATTACATTATGGAAAATAATGAACTTTATCACAATATGCTAATTTTTTGAGAAGGACCTGTATATATATATATATATTATATTATTAAATATATAATTATAGGTCAGTCAGGTCACCTTCATATATATATTTTAACAATATAGATTGTTTCAAAGCAGCTTTACAGTGATAATAGGAAATTAAAGTAACAGAGATTGTTTTGGCTTTACAGCAACTCTAGAATAAAGTTATTGTCCAGCTAAAGTTAGTTTTGATCAGTGGTTCTCAACTGGGACATTTTACCATGGTCATTAAGCTGCAACTGAGTGTGTGTATGTGTACACACACATGAACACGCACATAAAATTAGCCTATAAAATTAATAAATTTGGTTTTGAGAACCAAATAAATTTATTTCACAAATATGGTTCATACACTCAAATAACACACGAATAATAAGAATGTAATAACAGTATAAATGTAAGGCTTTTAAAGTACCAAACTACACTGTAAAAAAAATCAGCCTTAAATTTAAGTACAATCAACAAGTCATTTGAACTTAAATTACATTAAACTGACTTAAATTGCATGTTGTATAACTTAAAAAATAAAGTAACTTATTTTGATGAGTTGAAGTCATGTAAAAACATATGTTGTCGACTTACAGATCATGTAGTTTTTTGTTAATACAAAAAAGTTGGTAGAGCCACCAAAAATAAAATGTACAAAATAATACTAACATGAACTATTAATGAAACATAAGGAAACTTCTTGAACATCATTCCTGCATGCAAATCCTTCCCAGTTAACACACTAAATTACATAAGTTATTGGTACTTTTTGGTAATTTCATCACTTACTAATTGACAACAGAACTACGACACTCCGTGCGTCATTTATTATTATTTATAATGAAGTGATAATATACAGCGCGCCGTATTTGCAGTATAATGGCTGTTTAGGGTATGGACCAATCAGACACATACTAATTATTCATTATATACAAAGGTTTATGAAACTCCTCACACAGCCCAAATGAACAAACACAAGGGCAGAAACAGTGTCATGTTACAGGGCATGATAAGGAGATTTTACGACCTCCGAGGAATGTGGCCACATACTCAAGAGAGAGACTATGAAACAGAAACCCTCTTTAAAACAGACTTTGCTGCATTAATCATAGACTAACTGATCTATAAATGAACATGCATAAAACTGTGAAAGAAACAGTGTAAATGGTTTACTGTCTCGTGTACTATTAGGTATATATTATGGTATGTATCCTGGTATACAACCAACTAACGATCAATGTAACCTCACCTGTATCATGCCTCCTACCTAATTAATCCTCATTTAATGACTCACACTTTGATGTACATCACCTTCTTCTAGAATGCAGTGTGGATGTGTTATAGCTATCTGAGCATTAATGAAGGTATAATCATGCTAGGGACAAAGATCCGTAAATCAACTAAGAGCCACTTTCCCTCTCAGACATGTCACCTTTCTGATTGGTCGAGTTCAACCCTTAGGGGAGGATCTTTTCCAGGCCTTATTAGAGACAGTCCACATGTGACCTCCCTCTCTTAGTTCTTTCATCCAGCCGCAACACTGTTCTGGTGATTCTGGGGAACCCCCTCCCCCTCCACGGGGGCCCCAGGGCCCAGCAGGCCTCGATTCCAACCAGATATGGGCTCAGGCAGGAGAGAGATGACTCTCTCACAAAGAACCAAGGACAATCTCGAGAGTTTTGGAACAAAGACTCCAAACAACAACGACTCCAATCACCCATCCTTCCGACTTCCTCACTTCTCCTGGGTGCTCGGCGTGGCCTCAACAGAGTCCCAGGCCTTGACCAAACCAGCCATGCGTTCCTGGAGAAAGAGAACGCTCAACCAACTTCCACTTGACACTGCCGGAACCATCAACGGCTTCAATTTTCAACAACTTCAAGAATTGTTCCCATTACAAATGCAAGTATTAAATTCAATGAAATGTGAAAATGCAATTCTGATGGTTCTTCTCATAGACCCTCTTCCGGTTTCCAATTTCATCCTATCACTAACCTATTTATGTATTCATGTGTGTATGTTGTTTAGTTTATTTATATTCATATAAAGATCTATATTTGGTTAATAAAACTTGCACATAATATGTATTTGGTTCTGTTTTGTTTGCAATACAAGTCACTTTACGATCACGGTTTTTGCTACTGGCTCAAAGTACTGTACAGGCGAAGAAATAATTATTCTTCTGTGGCCATGGAAGATACCCTTTTCTTAGAATAAATTAATAATCAAAAGAGTTCGTTGGAAGAACTGATTAATTGATTGTAATATTAATTCAGCCACATCAAGTTAATCCAATTAACTGACCCAAATATTTATAATTATTAATAACAAGATATTATTGATTATTAATATTTCCAAAAAGCTGAGTTCCTTACAGCTGACAACAGTGACAAGACAGGAAAGTGTGTATTCCTAAGGTGAGAGACTTTTTATTTCATGACAAGTTATGAAAATAACATTATAATAATGACAATAATGTGACCGCAGATACTGAATCAGGAAAACAACTCGGTTACTAACGTAACCTCGGTTCCCTGAGAGGAGGGAACGAGTATTGCGTAAGTAGCTTACGCTATGGGAAAACTCCTTTTCTCGAGAATATTGAAGTCTTTATGTAAAACGCATTGCAGCTGCACAGCAGACAGCAATGAGCGAAGGAGCTCGGTCACTGGCTGTGCTGCGGCAACTTGCTCGAACCAATGATGGGGTGACTCTGAATGCGCGACCAATGAGCGCGCCTCGCGCCCGCGCGCGTCAGAGCCCGCCAAGATGGGCGTGGCCAAGAGCTATATATTGGGCGCCCCATCATGAGAGTTCTTTAGGTTAAAACGACTGAAGCGAAATAACCAAGCACAAGCACGCCAGCTTACGCAATACTCGTTCCCTCCTCTCAGGGAACCGAGGTTACTTTAGTAACCGAGTCGTTCCCTTTCGAGAGGTCTCTCCTATTGCGTAAGTAGCTTACGCTATGGGAACACCATGCAAAACGCTGTGCGTGCTGAACTTCGCCTTATGATAGCCAGAGGCAGGTGCCTGAGCTAAAAGCAAAGTTATCATCCAACCAGCCGGCAGAGGCGAGCTTTATATGTGGGAAAAAAGTAAAGAGCGGCCAGAAGGCGCTCAGTGTGACACAAGCACATACATAATCTAGATACGAACTCATAGTTCTACAGCACATTGGAATGCATTGTCGGGACCTGTAGGTTGTAAAACCTGATAAATGTGGACGGTGAGGCCCAGCCTACCGCCGCACAAATATCCTCGATCGGTATCCCGCTCGACCACGCCCAGGAAGAAGCCACAGTCCTGGTGGAGTGTGCTTTGACTCCCCAGGGGCATTGAAGTCCCTTGGCTTCATAAGCCAGAGCTATAGCCTCAACTATCCAGTGAGAGATTCTCTGCTTTGAAACGGCGGAACCCTTCGTACGGCCGCCAAAGGATACAAACAGTTGTTCTGTCTGTCTGAATAGGGCAGAACGCTCCAAATACACTCTGAGAGCCCTAACGGGGCAGAGTAGGTTAGCGTCGTGTTCGTCTGCTGGAGACGATAGCGCAGTTAGGGAGATAACCTGTGCTCTGAAGGGAGTGGTGAGCACTTTAGGAATATACCCATGTTTTGGCCTAAGGACGACCCTGCAGTCGTTAGGTCCGAATTCCAAGCAGGCAGCGCTTGCCGAAAGCGCGTGCAGATCGCCCACTCTATTGACAGAGGCGAGTGCCAGCAAGAGCGCAGTTTTAAGCGACAGCTGCTTAAGGTGCACGGTTCGGAGTGGTTCGAACGGGGGCCCTTTAAGAGCGTCTAGGACAGTAGCTAGGTCCCAGATCGGCACTGAGGGGGGGCGTGAAGGGTTCATCCTCCTAGCGCCCCTTAGGAAACGAATAATTAGGTCGTTTCTTCCCAATGGACGTTCCATCACAGGGTCGTGTGACGCTGTGATGGCCGCCACATATACTTTGAGCGTGGAGGGGGAGCGGCCCGCCTCCAGAAGCCCTTGTAGAAAAGCGAGTACGTTCGTAATCTCGCATGTTTCAGGGTTCAGGCCCTCGGCGTTACACCAGTCACTGAACACTTTCCATTTCTGGGCATATAAGCGTCTCGTGGAGGGCGCCCGCGCCTCAGCGATGGTTTTTAGCGCTCCACTCGTGAGGTTCCTGGGAACCCGTTGAGGGGCCATGCATGAAGGGCCCACAGATCGGGGCGGGGATGAAATATCATCCCGCTGGCCTGACTGAGGAGGTCTGGCCTCAGTGGAATCGGCCGTGGTGCAGATTGCATTTGCATCAATTCTGGAAACCATGTTTGGTTCTTCCAGGCGCACTGCGGAGCACTGCGTTTTTCTCCTCTCTGACCCGACTGATGACCTGTGGCAGCATCGCGATCGGGGGAAAAGCATATAAGGGGCGGCTCGGCCAGCTCTGGGCGAGCGCGTCCGTGCTTTTCGTGAAGAAAAGAGAGCAGTGTGCATTCTCCTTGGAGGCGAAGAGGTCGACCTCCGCCTCGCCAAAGATTTTCCATAACCACTGAATCGTCAGCGGGTTGAGAGCCCATTCTCCTGGGAGAATCTTGTCTCTGGATAGCATGTCTGCCCCTTGGTTCAGCGCGCCTGGCACATGCGCTGCTCTCAGCGAGCGCAAGTTGTGCTGGGACCATAAGATGAGTCTCCTGGCCATTGTAATGCATGGAGCTCGACCTGAGTCCACCCTGGCGATTTATGTACGACACTACCGTCATGTTGTCCGTTCGGACCAGGACGTGTTCGTTTTTTAGATGTGGAAGCAGGGCTCTGAGAGTCAAAGCGACCGCTTTCATCTCCAGACAGTTTATGTGTAGGCGCTTCTCCGTGTTTGACCAAAAGCCGGAGACAGGCCTGCCCTCGTAAAGGGACCCCCAACCTATTTTGGAGGCATCTGTTGTGATCATCTTTCTCCTTGTGTTCACACCCAGGCTCACGCCTGACTGGTACCAGTCGGCGGCTTTCCAGTGCGTCAGGGCTTTTATACAGCCGTGGTTCGCTCTGATTAAAAAGTGGCCCGAACGCCACGCGTGAGCAGGGACATGGCTCTTTAGCCAGCGTTGGAGAGGACGAATATGCAACAATCCTAGCTGGAGTACGGCTGATGCTGAGGCCATGAGACCCAGCATCCTCTGAAACCGCTTGACGGGGGCGCGCACGCCCACCCTGAAGGATGTTGCAAGGCGCCGGATGGTGAGCGCGCGCTCTGATGAGAGACGAGCTGTCATTTGCATCGAGTCTAGAACTATTCCCAGGAAAGAAATCTTCTGGCAGGGAGATAGTATACTTTTTGCAAAATTTAGTCTTAGACCCAGGCATTCTAGATGGCTGATAATCCAAGATCTGTGTGTTATTAACTGACTCTCTGATTGTGCTAGAACCAGCCAATCGTCGAGATAATTCAGTATTCGCACTCCCCTTCGTCTCAAGGGGGAAAGTGCTGCATCCATACATTTTGTGAATGTACGGGGAGCCAGGGACAGGCCGAACGGGAGTACTGTGTACTGGTAAGACTGTCCCTCGAAAGCGAATCTCAGAAAAGGCCTGTGATGAGGCGCTATTGGAATGTGAAAGTAAGCATCTTTCAGATCCACTGAGAGAAACCAATCTCCTGGGCGTACTTGCGCGAGGATATGTTTGGTTGTTAACATTCTGAACGAGCGAATCATTAGTGCTTTGTTCAGGCGTCTGAGATCTAGGATGGGGCGGAGACCGCCATCCTTTTTCGGGACGAGAAAATAGCGGCTGTAAAAACCTGCCCCGCTCATATAGGGGGAAACAGTTTCCACAGCGCACTTTTCTATTAATTTGCGCACCTCGTGGCGTAGAACATGCGAACACTCCTTTCTCACTTTCCTCTCGACCACAGTCGTAAAACGTGGTGGTCTGCGAGCGAACTGGAGCGAGTATCCGTGTTTTATTATATTCAACACCCATTTTGGCATATCTGGAATGTTTTCCCATGCCGCTGCGTGTACAGATATGGGCTGAATATGGGCTAGGGGCGGGCCGCTGTGACGTAGGGACCCGGCCAGCGAATTGCCTGAGCTCGTGGCTCTCAGAGGCGCGCGCGCGCGCTGAGCAGCCGAGTGAATGGGCGCGTGTGTGATTACTACAGGGCGCTATGTCTGTAAGACTCGCAGCCTGAGCGGGGGTTGTGTTTGACACTGTAGGGACAGTGTTTATAAGTGGGGGTGCATAGACAGTGGTAGGCACACGCGTCACTTTTATAATGTTTCCCGCTTTTACTGGGGATTAATTCATAACTGTGTGAACAGTGCTTGTGTGTAGTGGTGCGTACATGACCCTAGGCACGTGATCTACATCCATGGGGCGTGCAGCCTGAGCTGGGAATGAATTTGGCACTGTTTTGACAGTATCTGGGAATGCACACTTTGTGGACATGTGAACCCTTAGTGACACAGGCAGAAAAAGACTCTTTTTGTGTTTTCTGTGTGTCGCCGTAAAAACGGCGTTTGTTTGCAGGTGACCGAGCTCTGTGACTGGCCCATTGACTGCTGTATAGACATTTCCAGCCGCCTGTACGGGGCCTGGGTAATGTTTGAGATTTTGCAGAGAGAGTGGTCCGGCTTTTGCGAGACACGCACTCTCTCTTCTCATTCCTGTGGCTAGGAAGGCTTTCTAGGCTCAGGGTTCAGCACGATCCTTGCCCGAGGACCCCGTCGCTCAGGAGGCGGCTTGCGGTTGTGGGAGCGCGAGCGTCAGTCTGAGGCGCGGGCTGAGAGGCGGTGGGGGCTGCTCTAGCCCGCTGCGGCTGTGGCGGCCTGTCTGCTCTGCGATGAGCTGGAGCGTTTAGGCAGGAAATGGCGCATAGCTTGTGAAGCTTTCTGGGCCTCAGTGAAGCGTTCGGCGAAACCTTTAACTGCCGGTCCAAACAGCCCGCTGGTGGAGATAGGCGCGTCGAGAAACGGGGCCTTATCCACGTCTTTCATCTCCGTCAGAGTCAGCCACAAATGGCGCCCGAGAACACTCAAATTAGCCATGGCGCGGCCAATAGACTGGGCGGTGGCCTTCGTGGCTCGCAGGGCTATGTCAGTCGCGCTGCGTAAGTCCTTGAAGGCTTCGGGTTCGGTGCCAGACTCGTCCAGGGAGCGGAGAAGCTTGGCTTGGAACACTTGAAGTACCGCCATTGAGTGAAGCGCTGACGCAGCTTGGCCGGCGGCGGCGTAGGCGCGACCAGCGAGAGCCGAAGTAGTGCGGCAGGGATTCGAGGGGTGGGAAGCCTTGGCTTTCCATCCGGTGGTGGAGGGCGGGCAGAGATGATTGGCCACGGCGGGGTCGAAAGTGGAGCCCGGCCAGTCGTCAGATGCAGCGTCGATGGACAAAGAGTCATCTACTCCCCCGTCGTCCTCGGACGCGCCGAAAGTCACAAGGCCCACCGCTCTGCTAGAGGGGTGTGGGTCCGGCTGAGTGAACTGAACCGGCGGTGGGGAAGACACGAGCGGCGGTGAAGCACGCGGAGACTGGCTCGGCGTGACGTCACTGAGCTCAGGTTCAGGAAGCCTCTGTGAGCGGCGCTTTTTCTTAACACGCGGCTCCAACAGAGGGGTGTCGGCGATGGGCTCGCTCGCGGTGAAAGCGGCGAAGCGAGCCCGCGGTGCGGAGAGACCCAGGTCGTCACTTTCCGGGCATCCGCCCTTGGTCAAAGCAGCTTCTGCGTGGTCCCGGCCCAGGCAGCGAGCGCAGATGATGTGACGATCCCCGTCTGGAAGAAGGTCTCTGCACGACGCGCAGGAAGGCATTTGGAACAACGCCTCAGAAAATTGCTCTTTTACAAATGTCGCGGGGCGAACAGATGTAAATACTTGCGTGTAGCGCGCCGGATGGCTCAGTAGGATGGCGTTCGAAGGCGGCTGAAGATGCCGACGTCCTCGTAGCAATCCCGCTGGTATGCTTTTCCACGGCGGCGAAGGCTTTCAATAATCCGGAGGATCCAGCGAAGAAGGTGTTCGCTGAAGGAGATTAAATCTAAAGAACTCTCATGATGGGGCGCCCAATATATAGCTCTTGGCCACGCCCATCTTGGCGGGCTCTGACGCGCGCGGGCGCGAGGCGCGCTCATTGGTCGCGCATTCAGAGTCGCCCCGTCATTGGTTCGAGCAAGTTGCCGCAGCACAGCCAATGACCGAGCTCCTTCGCTCATTTCTGTCTGCTGTGCAGCTGCAATGCGTTTTACATAAAGACTTCAATATTCTAGAGAAAAGGAGTTTTCCCATAGCGTAAGCTACTTACGCAATAGGAGAGACCTCTCGAAGGGGAACACGTTTTCCTCAGTTGCTTTAAACAGGGTTCGTACAGACTCTGTCAAATGAAATTCCAGGACTTTCAAGGACTTTTCAAGCACTACTTTTTTGGATTTCAAGGACTTCAATTAGCACTTATCAAACAATATCTTTATTATTATTTTTATTCATTTAATTTAATTTTTTTACTCAAATTAAATATATATGGTATCTGATGTTTCACTTCATAGAGGTCAATCCATCGACCAGCGCTGTCAGGCATGGGAAATCCCCATTGAAAGCATATTGAATATATGATTGACCTGAAGAATGAAAGTTGTATTATATACTTATCATATACTTAAGATCATGCTCATAGCCATGAGAAATAGCTCTATATCTCAGATGGACTGCAGTGTTGATTTAGCGTGAAACAATGTATTTTTTCAAAAACAAAAAAATCACAATATTTTGAATTAGGGATGCACCGATACCACTTTTTGTAGAACGCGATATCGATACCGTAACCGATCCCTGAATTTTCACTGCGTTTGTAATTTTTAAATGTAATAGTAGATAAACCAAAAGAATATAAATCATATTAGTTGGCTTAATTTGTTCATCAAATATATATTTCTTTCAATTATTTTCATGCTTAAGCCTGCTAAAATGCATTGTATGAGCTTCTGTTACCGTACATTCTATTGCTCTATCATATTTTATCTTTCATTGAATAGCACAGCACATATGTAGACTAGAGCAGCTCAAGAAGGGTCAGTGCTGAGGATTGGGTCAGTGGTACAAATGTTTAGACATCAGTGAAATATCAATTATTTAATCAAATCTTGATACTACAACAAAAACTAATTAATCAGGCTAATTAGTGTGAATTTAAAACATTATTCAAGGTAAGCAGTCAGCAACAAAATAAGAACGAATAATCAACTTACAAATAAATACAATACAACAAAGAAAGGCTACAAATGAATAAACAGTGTTTTTAGAGTTTTTCGGGTAGATCTAACAGGTACAGAAATTTGAATAAAGTAGCCTAATCAAATGTGAAAAAATTGCATAGCCTATTCATTACTGGATAAATTAAATATAGATGCATCTTTTTGTAAAGTTGAAAAGGGTAACCTATTTACTCGCCAAGATTTTTTACATAATTTTGTGTGAATTCGTCCGTACAACGTGAAAGACAATTTAATTCAGTATTCGCGCGCGGAGACGCTGCTTTGCGGGGCACGCGCTGATGTTTGCGTTCATGGAACTTCTTGACTGTAAACGTCCAGTATTAATGTAGGGAATCACTCGTTATACATAAATCAGGTAACAGTTCATGTTTTACTTTACTTACATATACGATTTAGTTTCCATCCAAATAACACGTGCTGAGTGAACGATCAGCAATCAAGAGCATTCAACAGAACTGCGCTCTCTCTCGACAGTTAACGTGAATAATAAGCTAACGTTACATGCCTCGTTTTATTTTCTTTGCCATTGACATCCGACTGAACTACAAACCTTCCACTGATGTCTGTTTAAAGGGATGTACTAGACCAGCTTGCGTGTGTGTCTGTGCCACTGCGTGCTCAATCCACTGTGCGGTTTTCTCTGATCAGCTCACGCACCACAGCTGTGTTATATACCTGGTAGGCCTATCGGTTGTTGGTATCGGAGTATTTTTACGAGTACATGAGCTCGGTATCGGTGCATCCCTATTTTTAATAATTCTAGCACTTTTCAAGTACTTCTTGAAAAATATGACTGTTTTCAAGGGTTTTCCAGGACTTAAATTTCAAATTCAAGTACTTCAAGCACTTTAAGCACCTTTTTCGAACCCTGTTTAAATGAGTCTGACAGAAGTCTCAATAGCTTTCATGCTAGTCTTTCAAAATAAAACCTCCCATCAGAAATAGATCATAAAATTAAGTTTGTTGTTATTTCTTTGACTGTAAACTCCAGACCCTCTTGAAACGGTCTTGCGACCCACCAGTTGAGAAACACTGAAATAGCAACATGACATCATGACTTTGCGTAAACATACACGCCACTTTCAAGTCAAGTGGCGTGTTATCTATACGCATTTTGAGCTATCCGCGTGTATGTCCACGCCGAAATCTTTTGCGTGTATGTCTACGCCATTAAATGTCCGAGTGATTCCGCGTGTATGTGTACGCCGTTAAATGTCCGAGCGAAACGAAGCAAAATCTATATCTACATCTGTGGAGCGATCTTTTTTTTCCTAGGATGGTAGGAGAACACTCATAAATGGTATTAACCCCAGTGACGGGTAGGTTTAGGGACGGGGTTGGGGTAGGTCATATATCTATATATACATAATACAGTAATATAACGTTAAGTCAAAGGCGTTGATAAACACGCTGAAAAGCGATTATGCGTGTTGATAGCACGCCAAAAATGGAAATACGAATTGGCGTGTCATACATACGCCATTTCATGAGATCAGTCTGGAAATAGATGATACTGTGCTTTTGGAAGCGACTCATTTTGTTCATCTCACACCATTTATTAGAATGTATTTGACATGAAAATGAAATGTTGCTCATTGTGACGACTCCTTACGACATATCTTCATGTGAGTCAGAAGTCTTCTTTTATGTTTAAAGCTCTTCTCACACTGAGTACAGTCGTACGGCTTCTTTACAGTATGAACTCGGTTGTGTTCTTTCAGAGATCCAGACTGAGTGAAACTCTTGTCACAATATGAGCACTTTCTCCAGTATGAATTCGTTGGTGCGCTTTCAGATAGGCAGATCTAGTAAAGCTCTTCCCACAGTCAAAGCACATATAATCTCTCACTTCATTGTGTGTTTTCTGGTGCCGTTTAAAACTGTCCAGCCGTGAAAAACTCTTTTCACAGAGAGAACACGCATAAGGCTTCTCATCTGAATGAACTTTCAGGTGTTGTTTTAGATATGATGATGAAATAAAATCTTTACCACACTGATCACAGTTAAATGTTTTTTCTCCAGAGTGAATGTGCAGATGATGCCTGAGAGTTGATGCTTGAGAAAAACTCTTTCCACACTGAGTGCATGTATACGGTTTCTCTCCAGTGTGAATTCTCATGTGTTTGTCAAGGCTTCCTTTGTGTGTGAAACTATTTCCACACTGAGTGCATGTATACGGTCTCTCACCAGTGTGAATTCTCATGTGTGTGTTAAGGTTTACTTTGTGTGTGAAACTCTTTCCACACTGAGTGCATGTACACGGCTTCTCTCCAGTGTGAATTCTCATGTGTTTGTCAAGGCTTCCTTTGTGTCTGAAACTCTTTCCACACTGAGTGCATGTACACGGCTTCTCTCCAGTGTGAATTCTCATGTGTAGTTCAAGGTTTCCTTTCCGTGTGAAACTCTTTCCACACTGAGTGCATGTACACGGCTTCTCTCCAGTGTGAATTTTCATGTGTAGTTCAAGGTTTCCTTTCTGTGTGAAACTCTTTCCACACTGAGTGCATGTATACGGTCTCTCACCAGTGTGAATTCTCATGTGTAGTTCAAGGTTTCCTTTCCGTGTGAAACTCTTTCCACACTGAGTGCAGGTGTGCGTCTTTTTGGCTTTTGTTCTTTGAATTGAAAAGTTATGATGTTCCTCCTCCACTTCATTCAGTTCTTGTCTTTGCTCTTTCAGTCTCATCTGGTCTAAAATACACATCAAGTTAGAATCAGTTCAAGTGAACCATTATTTATTAACAGAAAGCAACAGAGATCAGATCTTTCACTTTTTGTTCTGTCATTCACTTGTTTATAGTAAAAATATGTGTGACAACTGCTGGTTATGATCATTTAAATGCATTTCTCCATCATCATCCATATACTGCTTAATATTTCACATCTACCAAAGCAGTCAACAATGAAGAATCAAGAATGGACACCAACCTATTTGTTCCTCAGTATCTTCATGTTTGATTCTGGATGGTTCTGGATCACTCATGTCTTCAATCTCCTCTTTAATAAACTCCATCTTTAACAGTCACACAGATTTCAGCTGCTACTCCTGGAGTTTGTCCTTCTCTTGTAGGATGATGGGAATATTCCCAGTATTTATTGGTGAATTGTTGTGGGAGGGGCTTCACTGCAGGTGTGAACTGTGATCACTGTGTTTTTATCCAATCTGCATTTAAAAAGTACATGTCCATCATGTTTAACTGAGCTGCTAAAAAACCTCTTTGTCTACAAAAGTTACCTATTTTCAGCTCATTCATTATGGTGATGTCTGAGATCTTCAGTAAATTGGCACATTAAATCGTTTTATTGGTGTCAACAGGCTGAAACAAACTACAGCATCATCACCTTTAACTTCAGTTCTTGTTTTTGCTCTTTCACTTCCATCGGGTCTGAAACATTAATAGCGTGTTAATAAGTTGTTAGAATGAGTTCTAGAGGATAAATGTGAATATTGAACCCTGATTTAATAACAGAAAACAAGTGAGATCTGTTTATCAAATATTATATTTTTGATGTACCAAAGGTTAGTTTTGTCATCCTCTTGTTCAGAGCCGGTCCGAGCTATGATTTAGGGGACCCCTCCGACTACGCGAAGTCACCTGTGCTTGACGATTATTGACACAAATGCCACGCAATAATGATACATTATAAATGAATACAGTGAGGTTATGTATTAATACAAAATAAATACTTAATAAAAAATAGATGCCTACTTAAAGGGATAGTTCACCCAAAAATGAAAATTCTGTCAGTATTTACTCACCCTCATGCACTGTAAAAAAATATATGTGACCCGTCACAGAAACCAGGGACACAAGTCGGCAGCACAACTTTCGAGCAAAATGAGAAAGAAGAGTTTTTTTTTCAAAATTGGTGATTTTCAATTTTTTGGAGAATCTGTTCATTGAAATCACGAAGAAGCCTCTCAATGTTTGAGATAGCAGTATTGGTATATTTAAAAGCTTACATTTTGAGGTTGAAATCGGCTTGTTTTCGGAGATTCTAGCATGCAGTGGGGGCGTGGCGTGTCATTGTCTGTGTGTATTTCCATACTGAATAACCCGGCGCTTTTGCCCCCGCCCTCCAAGTGAACCGCATGGCTACTTATTATGCTGTGCTCGGGCCGGCTCTATCTGATATCGGAATTCAATGAAGATGGATGCCGCAAAGATTGTCGCCGACGAGCTGAACCGTCTGGCAGTTACACCGAAAATGTTTTCGCCGCACTTCGTGGGCTCGGGAAACTGAACCGGAGGTATGGGTGCGGCGCGCGCGCCCTCAGTGCTTGAATACGGCGGCTCGGCTCGCTGACAGCGGTGGCTGGCTGTTTCATATGTGACATCCCGATTGCTTTGAATGCGGAACGTTTTGTGAACAGGGAACAGAGTTAATGGACTGGCAACAATCTCCATAGAACATGAACTGGCACAGAGAATCGAAATAGAGGACGCAGTTAAGACCTTTGCTGCGATGAAGGCCTGCCGTGCGTGTTTCTGAAATGTAAGTTAAGCTTCATTTGCTCTTTAGTCGTTATTTAAGATGCTGAAGCTGCTGATGATATAATGTGCTTGCGGACATTTCATTTGTGTGTGTATACGCACATAAGAAAGTGGTGTAAAGAGATTTGCAACAGTAATTTGAGGAGGTGAAATGTGATTATTTGGAAAATTCCAGAAATGACTGCTTAAAGAAAAATTCCAGCAGGCATTTGCCTCCTGCATAAACTTTAATATTGTTGACATTTTGGGCACACGAGCGTTGCGCACTATTTGCGTTATATGTAGGCCTATGGCTTACTGGTCTTTGTGTGTTGTTGCTGGTTTTGCGTTATATGTATATGGCATATTGGTCTTTGTGTGTTGTTGCTGGTTTTGCGTTATATGTATATGGCATATTGGTCTTTGTGTGTTGTTGCTGGTTTTGGGTTATATGCAGGCTATACAGCATATTGGTCTTTGTGTGTTGTTGCTGGTACGTTGCAAATAGAGGGGCAGCACAATTGTTTTTCGCCTAGTGCGGCAGAAGTGCACTCATTCGAAGTGCAAAAAAAGCTGTAAAGCACATGGAGGAGCTTTACAGGGGGTATGGCTTATCTAAATGAGATGTAAATGAGCCCTATTGTCACCCCCAGCAGCAGAGACAGGTGAGAACTGCACAATCTTTAGAGGCCGTTTTCTCCTCTTTGAGCTTTTTAAGTGCCTACTTTAAAATGGCCACAACTTCTCCAAATATTATCAGATTTCCACATGTTACACATCGTTGGAAAGCTTGGAGATTACACTTTCAGAATCTATGAATAACTCAAAATGCCCCAGAACCGACTTGTGTCCCTAGTTTCCGTGACCGGTCACATATGCCTCTCCAACATAAAAATTTCTAGTGACCCGTTGCACCTACAATTTTTAGTTGGCCCAATTTAAGTTGCGGAAACCAACTTTTTTGTGTTGTGCTGACTACCCCTGCATGTAGACTGAACTTGAAATAGAATAATGTGTCAATTAAATATTTTCTGTTGACTAAACAGCTTGTTGGGCCAACAAGCAGACTGAAATTGAAATAAAATGTTGTATTAATTAAATATTTCATGTTGGCCAAAAAGTATATTTTTCAATAATGTTGGTCAAAAAAAGTCTCTTTTTCATTATTCCAAATAAATTACACACTATGCTCTGATAAAGTACATTTTATGTATTTATTAAAATGCATAAGAACTTGCCTGTTAGGCTCAAGTAAAATATTACACAACACAAGTATTCAACCAGTGCCAAAACAAGATCTGAGAGTTCAAGAAAGTATGGCATATCACTCTTAGTCAATAGCTGTGTACAACAAATATCTGCTTTACAAAATGAAACTCAGTAAAACATGACAACGGCTTTGCCTGTAAACATTTGACATTTTTAGTCAGTTAGTCTAAGACTAAGGGCAATTACATTACATGTAATATAATAAAATACACAGTACTGCCCACTACTTTCAGGTTACATAGATCACTATGTAAATTAAAACAGTTCTATTGGAAAAATAAATCTCTGCTTTAAAAATGAAACATTCTGATATTTCTCAGGGATGACTGCTTTACAAATCAACAGTGTTGGGCAAGCTACTTAGAAAATGTAGTGAGCTAAGCTAGCAGTTACTCTACATTAAATGTAGCGTCACTACACTGAAGCTACCACCCTGGGAAATGTAGCAAGCTAAGCTACAGCAATATGGCAAAAGTAGTTTACTACATCTAAAGCTACTTTTTCAAATTTAATTTTTATATTGAACCAACATAATTCCAAGTCAATGCCATCTCAGTGATCAATAAAATTGTAAATCAAACATATAGGCAGGCATAATTTGTCAGTTCAATTGTTTATTCAATCAGAATCAGAATCAGAATAGACATTTTCAGATATACAGATTATGAACATATATTACAGTGTTTTGAATATTATGAATAAATAAATCTACATATAAGTATCACCTGAGTTGTAGGGTATTGCACTAAACAGTGGGAGTATTGCACTTAAGGCATATGCCTTGGGAGGAGTGTTAACTGTTCAGGAGGGAAATGGCCTGTGGGAAGAAACTGTTCCTGTGCCGAGATGTTCTAGTGGCCAGTGATCTGAGTCGCCGTCTTGACGGTAACAGTTCAAACAGGAGGTGTCCAGGGTGAGTGGAGTCTGTGATGATTTTACCTGCTCTCTTCCTCACTCTGGAAGAGTACAGGTCCTGGAGGGATGGCAGGGGGGCACCAATAATCCTCTCTGCAGTCCGGACTGTCCGTTTTAGTCTCCTGATGTCTGATTTGGTAGCTGAACCAAACCATACAGTGATGGAAGTGCATAAGACAGACTCAATAACGGCTGAGTAGAACTGAATCAGCAGCTCCTGTGGCAGGTTGAACTTCCTCAGCTGGCGAAGGAAGTACAGTCTCTGCTGGGCCTTTTTCACAGTGGAGTCAATGTGATTGTCCCACTTCAGGTCCTGAGAGATGATATTGCCCAGGAACCTGAATGACTCCACTGCTTCCACAGTGCTGTTCATGATGGTGAGTGGGGGAGTGCTGGGCTGTCCCTCCTGAAGTCCACGATCATCTCCACTGTTTTGAGCGTGTTCAGCTCAAGGTTGTTATAACTGCACCAGACAGCCAGCTGTTCAACCTCCAGTCTGTAAGCAGACTCGTCACCGTTTCGAATGAGACCGATGACAGTGTTGTCTTCGGCAAATTTCAGGAGCTTGACAGTGGGGTCTTTAGAAGTGCAGTCATTAGTGTACAGGGAGAAGAGCAGTGGGGAGAGAACGTACCCTTGGGGAGCGCCAGTGCTGATTGTGAGAGTCCTGGATGTGAGTTTCCCCAGTCTCACTCGCTGCTGCCGGTCCGTCAGGAAGCTGGAGATCCACTGACAGATCGAGGATGGTATGGAGAGCTGGGTCAGTTTGGCTGTGAGAAGATCAGGCATGATGGTATTGAAGGCCGAACTGAAGTCCACAAAGAGGATCCTTGCATAAGTCCCAGGTCTGTCGAGATGTTGCAGGATATTATGCAGTCCCATGTTGACTGCATCATCCACAGACCTGTTTGCTCTGTAAGCAAACTGAAAGGGATCCAGCAGGGGTCCAGTGATGTCCTTCAGGTTGGCCAACAACAGTCTTTCAAACGACTTCATGACCACAGACGTGAGAGCGACAGGTCATTAAGTCCAGTGATTTTGGGTTTTTTGGGGACAGGAATGATAGTGGAGCGTTTGAAGCAGCAGGGAACTTCACACTGCTCCAATGATCTATTGAAGATCTGCGTGAAGACCGGGGCCAGTTGGTCAGCGCAGGCTTTTAAACAAGCAGATGAGATGCCGTCTGGGCCTGAGGCTTTCCTAGTCTTCTGTTTTTTGAAGACTCTGCTCACGTCCTCCACACAGACCTTAAGCTCAGGTTGGATGGCAGGAGGGGGGAGTGGGAGTGCAGGAGGTGATGGTGAATTTGTGAAGTGCAGGTTAGAGCCGGTGTGTGGTGTGAATGAGGGCTTTTCAAACCTGCAATAAAATGAGTTCAAATCATCAGCCAGGTGTTGATTGTCCACAGATCGGGGGGATGGTGACTTGTAGTTGGTGATGTTCCTCAGGCCATTCCAGACTGATGATGGGTCGTTGGCTGAAAACTGTTTTTTCAGTTTATCAGAGTAGCTTCTTTTAGCAACTCTGATCTCCTTTGTCAGTCTGTTTCTGGCCTGGTTATACAAGATTTTATCCCCACTTCTGTAGGCATCCTCTTTGGCATGACAAAGGTGTTTGAGTTTCCCAGTAAACCATGGTTTATCATTAGTGAATGATAAGAATGTCCTGGTAGGAATGCATGTATCCTCACAGAAACTTATATATGATGTTACAGTATCTGTGAGCTCATCCAGATCGTTGGTAGCAGCTTCAAAAACAGTCCAATCAGTGCAATCAAATCAGGCCTGTAGATTCTGCTCTGCTTCATTAGTCCATCTTTTTGGAGTCCTTATGACAGGTTTAGCTGATTTCAGTTTCTTTCTGTAGGTCGGTATGAGATGAACCAAACAGTGATCAGAGAGCCCTAAAGCTGCCCGTGAGACGGAGTGATACGCATTTTTTATTGTGGTGAAAACAGTGGTCCAGTATATTACTCTCTCTGGTGGGACATGTAACGTGCTGTCTGTATTTTGGTAGTTCACAGGAAAGATTTGCTTTATTAAAATCCCCAAGAATGATTAAAAGAGAGTCTGGGTACCTTTGTTCTGTTTCAGCTATCTGTTCAGCCAGCTTTTGTAGTGCCGCGCTCACACACGCGTCTGGAGGGATGTAAACATTCACGAGAATGAAAGAGGAAAACTCCCGAGGCGAGTAGAACGGTTTACAGGTTATGAAATGTGCCTCTAAATTAGAAGAGCAGATCTTCTTCAGTGTTGTTACATTTGAACACCAACTTTCGTTAATGTAGAAACACAATCCACCTCCTCTTGTTTTCCCCGTTAGCTCCGCGATGCGATCCGCTCAGAACAGCTGGAAGCCCGGCAGATGTATTGCGTTGTCCGGTATGGCTTCACTCAGCCAGGTTTCAGTGAAGCACAGAGCAGCAGAGTTTAAAAAGTCCTTGTTAGTGTGGGTGAGGAGAAGAAGTTCATCCGTTTTGTTAGGAAGGGATCGGAGATTCGCGAGATGAATACTGGGGAGTGCAGTGCGCAGGCCGCGCTCGCGGAGTTTAACCAGCGCGCCGGCGCGCTTCCCGCGTTTGCGTCTGAACGGGCGTTTGAACAACAACGCTGCCCCTCCGACGAGAATGTCCTGCAAGACGTCCGAATAATCAAAAACTGTAGAAAAGTTATCTGGTGTGTGTTTCCTAATGTCCAGTAGTTCGTCTTTGGTGAAACTGATAGGAAAAGAATTACTAAACGCAGAACAAACGAACAAAAACAACACAATAGCTGGAGAGCTCCACACCGAGGCAGCCGTCTGCGGCGCCATCTTGGATCGACTGTTCCAAACCAATGGTTTGGTTTGGAACAACTGGTTTGGTTTGGAACAACTGTCCAAACCAATTTGGCACAAAAAAAACATAACTATATAAAACCATATAACTATATAAAACTATAACAAAACCAGGTGTCAAGAGTGTGTGCATCTTTTTCCATTTCTCACGTGTCAGCCCAAGGATTGATACTGGTACGTGATATCACACCATACGGAACAGAAGGTGATGGTAATGCACCAAAAAGCTGGTTTGTAGGGTCCTATGAAATCCGTTTTATTTTTTCCCACATTCCAAATTCAGTTTTATTTTGTTTTAATTTTTCTGGACTCCCATTTTAATGGTTAAATAACATTTTAGTAATCAAAAACGTGTAATTAATTGAAATCATGAAACGTATATAATTTAACAATAATTTATTAACATTTTTAAATTACATTTTAAGGGCTCTATAAAATAGTTTTTGTTTTAATGGTTTCAATTGTAATGACCAATTATTTAAAATGTAGGCCTAATGATTTAAGCAAAACTTTCTTCAAATGTTAAATCAACCTTTTATTTTGACAGGGTGCCATGTAGTTAGACCTTTGAGTCTCTGTTTTTTTTTTTTTGATATGACGATAGTTTTTCTCAAATCAAGCTAAAATGCTGCTAAAGTGACTATCAGAGCGGCTGTGTGTAGATGAAGTTCATCGATCCATTACTGAAAACATCGCAAGCGTCATGGGTGCTTAGTGTGTGGTAAATGAATCTGCACGTCTGAGCCATTCATTCACAGAGACACGCAGAACATGCATGATTCCTTTTTAAATAAGTTAGTCTTTAAGCGGTTTAATATTCACAGACACTAGTCTATATCGCGATTTTATTTAAGTTTGCTTACCTTCTTTTCATCCAAGATCTGACGAATTCCGTGAAATTCCGCGTTATACAGTTAATTTTGTTTTTATGCATGGATATCGCAATTCAGTCCATGTTTTCCGTATTGCGATAACTTAATGAAATCATATGGCCCTATGGTTGCCAACCACCGTAAAACAACAAGAAGAAGAAGTCACCGTCACTAACTGATCCAGCATCAGTGATACTTAGCAGTTGCATTTCCGATTTGAGCTTGAGCTTTAGAAATGCTTGGGAAAATGTAACAGTTAGCTTGTGTGGATGCTACCGCACTACTTGATAAAAAAAAGAGCTTCGCTACTGAAAAGCTATTTGATTCAGAAAACAGCGACGCTACCACCACGCTACTGAGAAATGTAGTTAAACTAGTAGTGTCACTACTTGTAGCGACGCTACTGCCCAACACTGCAAATCAAATATCAGCATAAACTCAGATATTATTAAAACAAACTTAGACATTCCCTCTGAAATTCAAATTCCTCACAAATAAACTGCGTGGGGAAAAAAATAATCAACAAGTTCCAGAGCAGTTACAAAAATTCAACAACAAAAAAATCACTGGCATTAACAGAAACTTTTGCATGAAACCTTTGATACCTCAATGGCTGACAATAACATGTAATGACCATTACACCTGTAATAACTTTTTTTCAAGGACTGTATCCTTGCTGTGCACTCTTTTCCCAGGTTTAAGATAATCTTCTGGACTGCCTCGAATGTGTACCTTAAGTCCTTAGGGTACTCCATATTTACAGCATAAAGCAGACCAAAGAGCATCATGAGGGCATTTGTGAAGCTCCCAGATTGTCCATGACAACTTCCTCCTCCAGTACTACAGCCACATTGACCACTGTGGAATATGGTCCTGAGTTGGTAGAACTGTCAGTCACTTCCAGGATCCCCATTTTCATGGCCTTTGTGTGTGGCCCCAGTGCCTCGGTATCCTGTGAAACACAATAAATGACACTTAGTGTCAGACTGAAAGCATAATGTCTTATGCAATCATTACTGCATCTCAAACAGTAATACCATAAAGATATTCAAATTAATTACCTTAATAGTCTTTGAAATTGAAGCTGGCTCTCTCAAGTACAGGGGAAGACCACGAAGAACAGCAGACCTTCTATAAGTAGTTAGATCTGTGGTCTGCCAAAAAGACAGGTCATCAATAAGACATTATTAAGTAATCTAATTCACAAAGAGGTTACACATCTACTCTACCAACAGTTTAGGATCACCTACTCCTTTCACCATTGGGCTTCATTACAACCAACTTCATGAAATAGTTACCTGAAATACATTAAGATTACAATCTGCGAGGGATAATCAGCTAACAAGTGCAGCAAGTATGCAGATCCCTTAAGACTGTTGGAATAACATTCCCAGAGTCTACTTAGGTTAGATACTGAGAGTGGTTTTCTAACAGTCCTAAAATAGATCTCAAACATACAGTGTGCTTGTTGGCTGTTTTTTGTTCAGTCATATTGACCAAAAGCATGTCAGGTGACTTTCATGAGGCTGGTCAAGATGAACCAATGGTGAAATTACCAGTAGTCAATTTTGCACAGTAACTTATGTAGGTGGTGGTGAAACGGAGCTATATGATAGGAGAAAAACAGCTTAATACTACACCACAATATTTCTGTGTAATGCATACATGTTGATCACAAGGTCTTAATCAGGGAAGTTGACTGCTTTGCCCGGTTTCTTATACATACCAATTGAAACAATAAAATAGCACCATAATCAAAGTCTCACCGAGGTTCCATGTACACCCTATGTAAATAAGATAACGTAAACAATACGTGACATGTCCCACAAACAAAAAATAAGCCATCATCTCTGAACACCATTTATGGCATCCATTATATTATGTATTTGTGGGATTTGTACATGTATTGTAGATAATCAACATCAAGTATACATGGAACCTTTTTGACACATTCTGATCATATAATGTAATTCTATTGCTCACATAATGAGCAATGGATAAATGTCACAAGACAAAGTAGCAACTCAACTGACAGAGACCTTGAAATTAAAATGTTGAGTTTTGCAGTTAAGTTTTTGTGGAGCAGTGAGCTGTTGGCAGATTCTTCTCTTAAACAGGTATCAGTAAATTATGTTACACTGTTTAACACTGTTATATTTTATACAAAGTAATGATTAACATACCTGGGCATCCAGTTTCTCCAGAAGTTCATCCAAGTTGTTCCACTTTCCCTGTCTTGCTTTGGCTCTGTACATCTTCAGCAACCCCTGGGTATGATTGTCCAGCGACGTCAAGGAATGTTGATTTCAGGTCAATACGGTTGATGCGGAAGAATTCAGCACAAACCTGTGGGTAATGAAAGATTCAGAAGCAAACAAGTAAAAGCAAAGCAAATTATTTCAAGACATCCAATTCCAATTGTGACAGAGGAAAAACTGACTTACCTCCTCCTCAAAAAACAGTCCTGGCCATCTTTGCTTGATTGTTGACACCAGCGGCTGATCCTGCACAATTTCCGTTCTCCTCAAGGAAAATGTTGTCTCCATCTTTGCATTCAAAACGGTCAAGCTCAAATTTCTCATTTTCACTTCTTCCTCCTTAAATGACCTTTCCTTCTCCAATTCTTCTTCATCCAAACCAACAGGATGGTCGGGAAGAAAGTTGAGTTCAGATCTTCTGGGTCTCTTGAGAGATCCTCGAAATGTCTAGAGTGGGTATTCACAACCATCTCACTGCATCCTGCATTGCGGAGTTTCTGATGATAATTAGCCATTTTAAACTTCAGGCTCATTTTCCATCCTTCACATCCTGTCGTGTCAGATCCTGGGTCTTTGAGACTAGGGTGTTTTTCTACCAAAGCACATGCAACCTTCTCTATTTCAGAGTCTTTTGGGTAAGCTTTGTAAGAGTACACAGTTTCAGCCAATTTGTCCAAGATATTCATTTTCATGTCTCTTGGAACAATCAGGGCTGTTCCATTTTCTTGAAGATCCTCATTAGCTTTTTTCAGCCTCAACTCCACATCATATGAAAAGGTAGGCACTGGAAACATGCTTGGCCACTGCTCAAATCTAGATGTAGAGAGAGGAGAAACTGAAGGGGGTAATGAAGCTGATGACTGAGTGGATGTCATGCTTGCTGTAGGGCATGCGCATGGGCATGCGCGTGCGATCTGTGTTTGTGTTTGGAGCTCCGTCGAATTGATTCATTAATCCCTGATTTTCTTCTTTACCACTCATTTATAAACAAGCACTTTCTATTTTTATATCATGTGAACTTATCCTCGACACTATTCCTTATAGAAAAACAATCGGATTGCTTTGATATCGCTACTTAGATCCAACTTTCCGAATCTCGGCTACTAGCCTTTAGCCCGCTAGCATTTCACGCGTGGCCTCGCGCCTATCGACCCTCTCATTTTACACCCGTTTCACTGAAAGGATACAGGTTATATCCATCATTTCAGTCCTAAATTAGTAGTGATATTGGTAGTATCACTACTAATTTACTGTTCATCTGTTATAATGGCGAACATATCGGATGTGTGTCTAACGTTACCTCTGAGTGCAGGTGAGGACACATTCGAGCAGTTTTCGGTATGATTGGAGCTGGAGTCGGTGGAGAAGCAGATCCGTGTTCTGCTGGTGAAGCAAGCCGAGCTGCGAGATCGGCGATCAGCGCTTGAAACATCACGCGCCGATGCTCACAAGTCAGTGGTTAGTAACTTTTTGACTCCGACTTCGTCTACTCCGTGCGTTTCTCTGCCCAGGAGGACGCGATCATCTCTGCCTTCATTTACTCCGGCACCGAGGCAACACCATGGACCCTGGGTGATCCCACAGCGGAAGACACGAGCCAGGACCAGACCAAGGACTTCCCCGCCCCTCCCGGTCTTCGAGATCTCCACCCGGAACCGCTTCTCCCCTCTTCGCGAGCCGGAACGTGACGCCGCCGTGATCATCGGCACTTCCATGGTCCGTCATGTCCGTGCTACCTCAGGTCAGCGTGAGGTGCGCACTCACTGCTTTCCTGGTGCTCATGTTCTTGATGTCGCTGCACAGATTCCCGAGATCCTGAACGGTGATGAGCACGTCGGAGCTGTGGTGCTACACGCGGGGACGAACGACATCAGGCTGCGGCAGACGGAGGTCCTGAAGAAGGACTACAGAAGCCTGATCGAGACGGTTCGCAGCACATCGCCTGAAGCAACGATCATCGTGTCTGGACCGCTTCCCACGTACCGACTAGGACAAGAAAGGTTCAGTAGATTATTTGCTCTAAATGAATGGTTAATGTCATGGTGTAATGAACAGAAACTGCTCTTTGTAAATAAATGGAATCTGTTCTGGGAGCGACCTAGGCTCTACCGTGCTGATGGCCTGCACCCCAGCAGAATCGGAGCGGCTGTTCTGTCGGACAACATCACCAAGACGTTACACACCATATGACTACTAAGTCAAAGTAAATAAATCTAGTGTAGGATCTAGCAAAAATCTTATTGTAATTAAACCAGAAAATCTAAATATCAGTGAATATCAGTGAACAATGGATTGGCAATTTCAAAATCATCAATATAAAACCCAAGTGAAAGTCTGAAATCTTGACCATTAACAAGCTTGTTAACTTTGAAATACTAACCATCAAAAGGTGAGGTGTTCAATCCTGGTACACCCTCCTTTATGGGAAACATCTTCTCAAGAACGTCAGGTCTCTCCAACAAAGACTTCAAAGTCTTCAAAAGAGGAACATAAACAAATGAGTGATTTTGTACCCTATTGAACACATATTCAACAGGTTCAATTATGCCAAAATTTTTTAGTTTGATTAGTTGAAAGGGGACCTTTGTCAGTGGTGGCACTCAGAAACGGGTTTGTTTTTTGTAATGTGTCAGTAATGTCAGCAACAATAGACTCATTAACATTGCAGTTGTGCTTTAGCAGAATATTCTGAATTGCACACAGTGTATTTGAGTTAGCAATTGACAGAATGTCATTTACATTATCAATAATCTGTTGAGAGGCACTTTGGGACACATGCAACTGTGACTGCATACACAAGAACAAGGCAGCAAGTTTGTGTTCAAGTACTGGCTCACATTCCTCAAGGTTTGAATCTGAAATTCGAGAATCTTCCTGAATGTCATCAGCTTGATCTGATGGACTTTGTGAAACTGAGACTGTGTCAAACTCATTGTCTGTACTGCCTACTGTACAAACAGAAATTGTACTGTACATTTCAGGAATTGATTAAGTGCGCAAATATCTGAGAATTCACATAATTCACACCGAAAACTGGCATGGTCAGTGCCTGTCTGAGTGGGCCTGTCTATTTTAGGATGTGCTCTCCATAAATGGGTTTTTAAGGCCCCTGTTGTTGTAAAAATACAAACACAGTCTGGATGAATGCAGGGAAAAGAACCTTTACCTGCTTGCCAATGATGAAGCCTGTAGTGCTTAAGCAGGGTGTCTTGCTGCAGATGTGAAAATTTACAATAGCGGCACTGCATTTTTAAGTCTGAAAAAATACCTGAAATACAAAAAAATACGAATGCATAAAAAACTCATAGTTCTATACACAGAACCACCATACTTCAGTATTTTTTAGGGTTTTCTTAAACCTAACAATGGCGCATTATCCATCATGCCTCTTCTAGGCTAAGTATAGCTGGGTTCTAGGCTAACAGGGGGTTTGGTGAGGCAAACTGATAACGTTAAACAGCTTACAACACTGGTAACATTAGCAGCTATTCGTTTTCGTGTTAGCACAACTGTTTTATTTATTTATTTATTTTTATCGGATTGAAATGTTATTTCACTCTTGCAAAAGGAGGCTTTTTGCAAAGTACTAGCTGCTAACACGATGGCACACTTGCTTTGAATGGCAACTAACTTCGAACTAGCCTAAATGATCAGTCACTCTGTGATAGCAAAAGCACTAACGTTAGTTGTCAAGACTAGCTGTCTGTTGCAGTCAATTATCATACATATCATAAGCAAGAATGCAAATGGAATTTTAAAATATTGGCCATTAACAATATTAAACGGGAACATGCCATGCTTTTAGGGTCAACGTTAAAACCACATGCCATTTGGAAAGGAATGCCAAGCTTTATGTTAAAATGATTTTCCAGCACTGCTAATCACTGTAAGTAACGTTACTCACAATAAAGCCATTTCAAACTTTGTTGACAGACAAAAGATATATTCTTAACCTAAATTTGCTCATTACCTCGGTGCAAAGTACTAGCTGCTAACACGAAGGCACACGTGCTTTGAATTGAAACTAACGTTAACCGTTAGAACTAGCCTAAATGATCAGTCACTCTGTGATAGCAAAAGCACTAACGTTAGTTGTCAAGACTAGCTGCCTGTTGCAGTCAATTATCATACATATCATAAGCCAGAATGCAAATGGAATTTGAAAATATTGATCATTAAAAATATTAAAATTAAAAAAAATTAAAATTATTAAATGGGAACATGCCATGCTTAACCGTTATGGTCAACGTTAAAACCACATGCCAGTTGGAAAGGAATGCTAAGCTTTATGTTAAAATGATTTTCCAGCACTGCTAATCATTGAAGGTAACGTTACTCACAATAAAGCTATTTCAAACTTTGTTGATAGACAATAGATATATTCTTAACCTAAATGTGTTTATTACCTCGCAACACAAAGACAGGGAACTAACTTTGAAGCACTCACCACTTCAATGTCGTGACTCGTGGTTGGGGAAATTCCAGAAGCCTGGTACAACTCCTTTGCGCATGCTCAGACGATTGGCGCTGTTCCCTCTCGCTCGGCCAACATAATATTTTTTGTGCAACGTTAAAAGTTCTGTTAACACAATTATTTATTTTCTCCTGGTGAACATTTTGTAGTACAGTCATGGAAATCATGTAATTATTGACCAAACATATTTTTCTTTTTTGACACAACCATTATGTTGAGCCAACATGTATTTCCTCATTTGTACAACTTTTTGCATCAATAATTTTTTACAGTGTGTTGTTCCAACCCCGTAAGACCTTCGTTCATCTTCGGAACACGAATTAAGATATTTTTGATCTATGGACTAGTATGGAGGAGTGATCCAGCTCTCAGATTTCATCAAAAATATCTTAATTCGTGTTCCGAGGATGAACGAAGGTCTTACGGGGTTGGAAAAACATGAGGGTGAGTAAATACTGACAGAATTTTCATTTTTGGGTGAACTATCCCTTTAAATAAAAAAGTTTTAACTTTTACTTTACTCTTTTACTAACTCTTTGAAACTTCTTAAAACAAACTGTCTCAAATATATAAAATAAATTATTTGCTAAAATAATGACAAAACTGAGAAATCAGAAACATAATAAGAGCAAGGGTTCAACAATGACAATTATTGTTGAAAACTGTAAAAATATTATTATTTCTCACCTGTCTCAATACAGTGTAACTGTCCTCAAAATCTGTTTTATTATTATTATTGTAACAGACTTTGTTGGATTGTACATGACAGAATCCAACAAAGTCTGTTACTATAATACCAGTAATGATGTAATGGCGCTCGTTGTATGTGTGTATGCAATCTATTTTTCCCCTCGGGGCTTGTGTAGAGGGAAGCCCATTTAGAGGTGGCATTTCCCTTACTTCTGCATCATTCTTAACTCACCACCAAAAAAGAAAAGGTCATAATAAAAATCCTACTGTCCAGCACACTGCAGCTAGTGTTGAAGAATTAGCTGGACTAATGAATGCCATCATGCTCCAAGACCCCCCTTCTAAGAGAAAGGATATTTAGCCCCAGGGCTGTTAATCCAATCAGGGGTGTTAAACCATACACCCACACTTAGTGTCTGCAGCAGGAAAATATGCTTATGGCTTGCATGAGTCTTCTTAAACCATAGCATTCATATATATGTTAAATGGGAAGCCATACGCTTATTTGACTCATTAAACCATTATCGTTTTGGCTTACTAAGCTACATTACCTACTAATGCGTATGAGAGGCTTGTTAAGCCCACATTGTGTATTCATGCTTACTAAAACCCACATTGTGTATTCGTGCTTATGTAACATGTAAAGGCAAGGCCTGGGAAGAGCCTATAAAGATGAGACTCGGAGGAGATTCTTTGCTCTTCCTTGCAACAAACAAGTCAATACGCCAGCTGTTATTGACCGCAAGAAGCATTGATGCCTAGTTAGTATACATCTGTTATTTAGTACTTATATATGTAACCTGTAACAAGTATTTCTTTCATTTGATTCTTTTAATAAATTTTGTTAAAACATTTATTATAATCATCTGACTGAACCTTAGGTTATCGAGTACGAGTCAAATTCTTCCAACGGGACCAGGAGGATCCTTTCTGGAGAAGAAGACTGCTGCAGGCGAGTATTCTCTTGAGCTGAGAATAATCACTGTAAGATATGATTGATCAAATAGCCTAGCCAAAGAGGCAGCATATGACAGGGTTGTTATATTGCAAACACGGTTGAAGAGTACCCTTAAAAGGCAGACTTATAATACAAATGGGAAATCTATTATTAATTTTATAATAGAATACGATTTTGTATAGACTGATCTCTAACTCTTGAGGACACGACTAAAGGATAGGCTCTTTAGTTACTGTGAAGTTATACAAATATTCTAAATGGGAATATAGTATAATTGGGAACGGTATTAATCGTGATAATCCATCGCATGGGGGCTCGTCCGTCTTTATTGATCCGGAGCCGAAAACAAATTTGATCCATCAAAGTTGAATGACCCAAAATCTTCGCGAAATAATAAGGGACGGCTTATTCTTAAGAAAGCAAAATAAATCCACTCGGCAGGACCAACGAGTATCTGCTGAACGAGTGGCAGAACCAATGAGTATATGTAACAAAAGTGTAAAAGATTCCTTTGGCCAAGGGAAAGGCACTTTTTTCTCAGTCTGCATTTCCAGTTGTAGCGACTCAAATGGCTCAAAGACCAGAGGAGTTAGATGTATCTCCACGCCCGCAATTAGCATCAAATTACCGGATTCACATAGTTAAACGTGATAAGTTTCACAGACAGAAAGTTGGAAAGGGAAACGATGCAGGGTGGTACATTGGGGATTGTGAATTAAACAATGGACATGAATTTATCTGCACGGCAGCAGGAGATATAGGATCCGTTGTACAACGGATCAATGCACAGAGAGTGCAAGGGGACAGAATTGTAATTCAATTTGACCCTGACCTAGAAGTGACATACAAACCAACACTAGATTCTAGTATAGAAATATACCATGGAAGAATTAGAGTTTTGTATGACGGGACAATTATCCCTATGCAGAGAAGATATAGGGGTTCTCTGGGATCTGAGGTCGATGACCCAGAAGAATCGGGACCTGGTCCCAGAACGGAGAGAAGATTAGACTTCCAAACAGGAAGCTCAGAGCAATCGAAAAATGTATTAATTGATGAGTTTAGACAAACTATTCAAAATAGGCCCGTAAATCCTGAAAGTAGCCGTGAGGATGGTTTTGAAAATGAATGGACTGAAGGGGACGATGCAGAAAGCATAGGGGCCCAGCGGGACGAACCAATTCCTCAGAGGAACAGAGTTAATTGTAAGAAGGCGCGACCATTATCGCAGGAAAGAAGTAGTAGCTATGCAAGAACACATAGACACATAGACCTGGCAGGGAGGACAACTTTGATTCAACCAGGGCATAACCTAAAAAAAAAGCATGAGAAGAACGGAGGCCGAATATATGCAAAATATGTTCTTAGCGGCAACTGGGCCTATGGCTGATGAAATTTTGGATATGCCTGCAACTAGTTTTAAAGCCAAACAGGACATGTTAGCAGAACAAAATGATGCTTGTCAAAAAGCTCTGGCATTATTACTCCGCCTGTCTCTCCCAGAAAATAGAGGTAGAACTGGAAGAGACCCTATTATGGGGGATATTTTGGAGTTAAGAAAATAAGTTTTAGTGGAAGTCTATAACCCAGTATATGGCAGAAGAGAATTAGTGGAGCCCTTACAACAAGATGAACGGGGTAATGTGAATGACCTAAGCTCAGGAGATGAAGAAAGGGGGGAAAGGTCCAGAGGGGGTTTAGGCATAAATCTAGCCAAGATTGCGGCTTCCTCGGCGAGAAAGAAACCAGCGAACATTCCAAAAAAAAAAGTAGGGAGACCTATAGAGAGCTGGAAGGCTCACAGATTGAGGATGAGTCGAGTGACTCCTCTTCCTCAGAGGAAGAGATTAGCCCGAGGTCAGTGAGAACAAATAGGGCGAGACCAAAACATGCTATAACAGCCACTGAGATGGGGATGTTTAATGGAATGAAACTAGACCAAAAAACCAACATGAAAAACTGAAAAATATAAATAGTTAAGAAAATAGTTAAGTTGGGGAAAAGACTTAATATCTATGATGAGGATATAGAATTAATGATTGACCAATTGACGGGTTTAGACTTAAGAATTGAAGACATAACTCTTCATCAGAAAAACATTTCTGGAGTGACTGCGAAAGAGAAGTATGAAAAAAGACTAAGAGAAATTAGGAGTACAGGAATTCTAATATTCTGTAAAAGCAGAGCTGTGCAGAGAACCCATTCAAACCGTAAAGGAACTCCTAAAATTTGAAAAAGACTTCCCAGGTTTGACTCCCTTAAAATCTTGGGGTAGAGAGACTTCATGGAATGAGTTGCAAACTTTCGCAGTGCGATACGATAGGCGGTCAAAACATGAAGCAGAAAAGAAGGGTGCAAATGATTATCCAAACCTAACAAAGAGCAGACCAAAAGATCAGCGACGATCTGACAGACTCAGAGGAGTTCGGGGTCATAACGCCTCGCTAAAGCCTAAGCAATTTGAGAAACCAAGTGGCCCAAGGGTACAGAAAGAACCAGTACGGTCGAATGGCTACCAGAGGGGAAGCCTGGGAAATCCTAATAAAAGACACTTCCAAAAACCCGCAGTAACTAGAAATGGGCCAAATAACTCAAATTATGTCTCTAAAGACGATTGGGACAAAATGACTCCGGAGCAACAAAATAAAATCAGAGAACAAAGGGCCAAACAAAGACTTGAAGGGAGGGATTCATATAGTAAGGATCAGTCTAAAATGAAGTCTGTTAGAGCTAATGCATGCGAAAGAAAGCAGAAATAGGAAATCCCCAGAGGAAAAGCAACCATCCAATCTGACTTGGTTAAAGAAATAGAGGTCTTTTTCTATATAGACTATAAGGGCAAGACATTCATGTTGGATACTGGCGCGGACATCACATGTTTAACTAACTTGCCTAAAGATGCAGTATTACAGCTTTAATAAAACCCAAGAGCCTGTTAACTCAGACTGGTATATATGGAAAGGCATAGCCATTATACCAAATCAGTCAGAAAATTTAATTACACTGCAGGACGCTTGCACCGTCGTTGGTGAAAGTAAAAAAGAAGCCTATGTCAGATGGATGAAAATGGTTGACCTTAAGGGGGAGATTGGCCGTATGGTGGATAAAACCCTTCTAGACAAAACTAGATTGAAGGAGATTTTAGAAAAGCACAAACGAGGGGCTGCTCGATTTAAAAATGATGTGGGTGTGTTAGAACCACTGAGACAATACCCAATTAACAAAAAGGCCTTAACAGAAATCGAAGAAACCATTAAAGAACTAGAACAACTTGGGGTAATTACAACAATTGCAAATGCTGTCACAAATTCACCACTATAAGCTGTACCTAAGCCTGACAAAAGTTGGAGATTGGTTAATAACTTTAAAGCGTTAAATCGAGTCACTGAACCTGATAGTAGGTACTTAATTAATGCTAAGGACGTAACTAATGGATTGCCTAAAGGCCGAATATTAACCAAAATAGATTTAGCAAATGGTTTCTGGACAGTTCCACTAAAGGAGGAAAGCCTTCCAAACAAAGCACTATTGTTACACTAGACTGCCCCAGGGGTTCATGAATTCTCCAAATGCATTCCAGGCTATAGTAGTTAAACTAATGGAAGGCCTAACAGTGACGGTGTATATTGACGACTTCATTATCATCAATGATGACCCAGAAGAGCATCTGGAAATAGTGGATGAGGTATTAACTAGGCTCATAGTTAATACCACTTAATTCAGTGCACTTAATTCAGTGCCCTGAATGTAAGAAAGTTATGACAAGCAAAAATAACGAATATGGGTCAATAAAAACAAAGCAAGAAAATGAAGAGATAAGTATGGATTTCGGGGGCCCAATCAGACCTCAAACTCGACAGAAAAACTTTTACTTTTTAGTAATATTAGACAATTTAGTAATTGCTCGAATTTTCTGCAGATTTATCCCTGTACACAGGCTACTAGCTCAGTAGTACTACAAGCCCTAAATGAGTGGATAAAATATAGGGGACCTCCGATGAGAGTGCGGGGTGATAATGCAGATTATGCGGGGTAATGTGATAATGAGAAGTTGAGGAATACTGTAGAAAGGCCGGAGTTCAGTTAATAAAAAGTGTGAAATATCAGCCGGCCAGCAATGATATCGCTGAGGGAGCTGTTAGAAAATGTAAAGAATTTTTCATAAAAAATGAAAAACTGGGACAATGGGACACGTTAATAGACCAATGTACCCATTTTCTCAATTACAGAGTCAACCCAAGTGAACTGAAAAGTGAAGATCAGCCTGTACAGAGAGATTTTAACTCTATCCCATTTAAGGTAGGAGATCAAGTAATTATATTACACAAGTCAGAGGTAATCGATTCAAACATAAGACAGGAACGGTTGACACAGTAACTAAAGTCACGTCAAACACTAGTGTGGAACTCGAAAATAACGGCATTTGGTCATGTCAGGACATAATAAAAGCATTATGAAACAGGTAATGTTTGAGACAATTTTTGAGTCTAAAACAGGATGGGTACGATGTCAAAATGAAGCATTTGGACTACTTAGAGTGAAAAGATGGCATGAGGATTGCACATATGGTATCAATACCAAATTGCTACCGTTCACAAGTTGCTGCATTTGCGAATCAAATGACGTAGCCCAGTTAGTTTGGGAAGGCCCAAATGAACAGAGGCCTAGCAAGGAACGCTTAAGGCAATCACCGGAGGTGAGGGGACAGAACCTTTTTCCCTGGTATAACCCAGAAGGGAAAGTAGGGCACTGTGCACTTGGAGAAGTCACGGTGTGTGGAAATTGCAGACTTGGAAAACAACAATGGGTCATTCAAAAGATACAACTGGGAGCCACCGGTTGAATCTGCCGTACTTGTGAAATATGTAGAGAAAAACTTATTTTACTCGGTACAAATTGTTCCTGTACGTTTAGAGAGTCTAAACTGGAACTGTGTGACAGATGTGATACACTAGAAGAGCGGAAATGGATCCAAACTGTCTGTAAAAAAGAAGTTTGGTTAACCAGAAAATCGAAATTAGCCATAGGTTGTGTCTCCCAGAATAGGGTTATGACGTCATGGGATAGCAATCCAATTCCTCTAATGGAAAAGGAAGAACTGTCATGGCTATATCGATACTGTGATCTGTCAGGATTAGCTAATCATTACCAATCGGACCCTTTAGAGGAAGGATACGTCTTGGGCCAGTTGGTGGGACAGATTACTCGTTTAAATGTGTAAGAAAAAGTAGTCTCGTACAATTTAAATGAACCTAATAAAATCATACTTGTGAAAAGAAAGGGCCAGTATGAAAGCAGCACAGCCGAACAACTGATAATCTCGGAAATAAAGAAGCTAAACTTCAATGCAGAACAGCATAACTGGGAAACCAGAACATGGGAATTAGGAGTTCGAGAAACTGACGTAACCATGTTGGCTAACAGGCAATTTATCATGTCCGGGGAGGCTCGGTATAAAATTAAATATGAGGAAAAGGGTGCGTCTATCATTAAAAAAAAAATGACAGTTATTTGGCAGAATACAGAAGACTCTACCAGGAAAGAAGGAAGAATTACCAGGAAGTCATAGCTGCGATAAGTATGGCTTTCATCTTCCTAATAGTCATCTTGACTGGATTCGGAACAAAGGAAACAGAAGAAACCTATACTGTATATCCTTGTGATAAATTACAAAGAATATCTAAACTACACTGTTATAACCAAACAATACTGCAGAAGGGCATGGCTCTGATCTTAGCTGGAATAATTTACAGTCCGGAAAATAATGCTAAAATTATAAGGAATTGGATAACAGACATAGATCCAGCGTATTGGAACTGCACTAACAGAGATAGCTTCTTAGACTCAGTTGCAGATTACGGTCCGACAA
Organism: Siphateles boraxobius; assembly: GCF_051911475.1. Lineage (NCBI taxonomy): Eukaryota > Metazoa > Chordata > Actinopteri > Cypriniformes > Leuciscidae > Siphateles > Siphateles boraxobius. The sequence goes on along the minus strand of NW_027509186.1, from coordinate 39,614,119 downwards.
TGGTTGAAGGAAAAACTGTACTGAAATGGGATAAATTAGAAGTGCTAAACCAGACACATGTCCTCTTAAAAGGACAGCACATAGATGAATTGGCAGCCAGGAACATTAGCCTAAAGAACTTTGATCTAGTGTGGTGGTATTATGTGTATGCAAAGACAATTTCCATCTTGGAATGGAACTGTGAGACAGGAAAAGCAAATATAAAAAGACTGAGAATATTAGCAGAGGAGAGAAACCATAAATTAGAGGTAACCGACGACTCAAATGAATCCCAGGGAATAAAACCAATAATACCTGCAGCTCGACGTGCAGGGCCAAAGCCGGTAGAGCGTTGGATTCGAATGAAGGAGTTTCAAGACAAAACTCTCATTCATTCAATCCATAAGAAGAAACCTGTAATCCCCGCAGAATCCACTAACTGGATAAATTGTTATTACAGACCTATGGGCACACCTATGTGCAAGAAGGCCTCAAGTTGTTGGTGGATAGGTAAGATGGTTTGGCCTAGCAACAAAAATAGACCGACAGTTGACCACAAGAAGCAGTGTGACCATAAAGTAGATGAAAAGAAGAAAGTCTGGTACTGTGTCATAAAAGCTGAGGCCCCATGGGATCAGACACTTATGGAAAAATATGAAAAGGAAACTATTAATTTTAGATATCTAACGGATTATATTATAAAGAACATCACGGACCAACAATATAGGAGTGCTCTTTTGCTATATATGATACAAGGAGCCGAGGCGCTTAAATATAATACTATTAGCAAAGGGAAGGATGGCTATGTCAGATATCATGGTAGGATTCAAGGTGTAAAGTATAATGGCACTGGAGAAAAAGAGAGTAATCTGGTATGGCCAGTTCATATGAAATATCTAGGGTCACACCGAATCCTGAATTCATACAAACAACAATCAATAGGCCAATGGGAAAGTGGATATTAACTGAATGTATCTGACCCTAACAGTTACTCCTGGGGAACTTGGAGTAGAATTTACATTCGGCCGACTCGAGGAAATTTTTCCAAAAGATGGAACGTGACTGACTGGTACGGAGGACCATGCACTCGATTGGATAACGTCCTAGAGATAGTTAAAAGCTCAAAAGGGAAAAGGATTGCGTATAAACTGGACTGTGTCAAAGAATTTGATTTAGGAACAGAAACCTTAATAATAGGAACAAGACAGGACAATAAAAATGTTGAATTTTGGAGTGATCAGGTAAAAACAATGTATCCATACACTTCAGAAATGTTTCATGAGTGGAGACATGCAACGTTTAGGGCCCCAATAATGCAATCATATGCTGCTGTATCTATAAATGGGAGCATTGATAGAAACTACATGTCCTGCAGCTATGAGGCACTAGAAGGGAAGAAATGGGAGGGGGAGAATCTAAAACTTACGCCAGTGATCTTAAAGCAAATGTTAGGAGAAACGCAGATAAGAAAAATATGTGCCATAGTTCCTTATATTAATTATGCAAGTGAGTGGGAAAACCTACTACATCCCGTGGACGATTTCTTAGGATCAGAGAGTCTTGGAGCACACTGGTTGAATCGGATTGACTTTTGGACAAAAACCCGGGGATCTTAAGATATAACATTAACGAAGATAATCAGAAATGTATTGACTCGAGCATTTGAAGACATGGGAAACAAAATTAAAGAAGTGGCCAATAATGTATGGAATGTATTGGTAGACACCTGGGAAATATTGAAAATAATACTCTACTGTGTAATTAGCACAATAGTAGTCGTTATGATGTTAAATGTCCTGATCAAATTATTGGGCATATGTGTAAAATGTGGGCAGCTGAGCCAAATAACTGACAAAGCTAAATATAGAAAGATCCCCTTGTCAATCGACTTCTCAGAATCTGAGAACGACAGCGAAGGGGAGGAGCTTATAATGAACATGAAAGTTTAAAGATTTGAAAACTCGGAGTACCACTTCACTTATCTGTGGCCTCAGCTGATTGAACGGGTACACCGAGCAAGAAATCTTGAAGATACCGGACCAATGGCATCATTTTGAACCAAATTCCTGGGGAAATGATTCCAATACGACTGACCCAACTTGCTCCAATCCGCCGGTAAATAAATTCTAAACTATGATCTATGATACAATTTTGAGCCTATATTGGCTAGTGATGATAATGGTATTAAGGGGATTATGGCAAATTCCAATTGTAAATCTGTAACATAGCCATGTTCAATTTACAAAAAAGGCAAAAACTGGCAGGAATATTAATTGGACAAGTTGTAAAAAGCCCTAGGATGAAAACCAATTTTGGGACTAGAGGCTTAATAATTTCGGAAATTATCAATGTAATGCTTGCCATGTGCACAATGGTACAGTATTATATTGTCATTAGATATAGGAGATACATAGGAATCTCCTCTACCCTGTTAGCAATCTTGCATCTGATGTTTTCAACTGCTAGCAGAGTAGAAACAGGAGAAACAAGAATGGTCATGTATATTACAAGAATAATGACATTAGGAGTTATGGTTATATCAGAACCCTATAATGATCATAAGATGTTCTGTATTGTCATGATGATAATCATTAATGCCTGGTTTTCCATAATGAAAATGATGAAAGCTACACTGTAAAAAATATCCAAATTTTACAGAAAATAACTGTGATTTTTAAAATAAAATGAAATCTGTAAAATAAAAATCAAGCTGTTATTTTAGGTATTGTGACATTAATGGGGTGGTGATGGCGCAGTGGATAAGACACATGCCTTTGGTGTGAGAGACCCGGGTTCGAATCCACTGCAAGACACCAATGTGTCCCTGAGCAAGACACTTAACCCCTAGTTGCTCCAGAGGCGTGCGACCCCTGACATATAGCAATTGTAAGTCGCTTTGGATATTTATTTATTTATTAGTTTATTTATCAGGGACCATGCACAGTTCAAGCCCTGTACCAGAGTTAGCTATACGGCTAATTTACATCTGTGGTCCCCGGGCAAGGAAAAAAAAAAGAAAAAAAGAAAAAGACAACATAAACACACAGTACTCACATAAAAACCAGAATACAAATATACAATATATAAAAGAGTCAATGATCACATATTTGATTCGCCTTCAGCCAAGTCTTTACGGACTTTTTAAAACTACTAAGGCTTGCACAATCTCTAATGTAATGTGGGATTAAGTTCCATTTTTCAACCACTGCAAATGAAAAAGCTGATTGTCCAAATTTAGTTTTCCTAAATTGAGTATAACAGTCACCTCTTACAGAAGCCCTGGTGACCCTTACATTATCTCTGCAAAAGGACACACATTGCTTGAGTGGGGGTGGTGCAAGATCATGTATCAATTTATACATCAGACACATATCAGCAAAGCTTAAAAAACTGTCAAAGGTTAATAAGTTGTATTTTTTTATAATGATACAATGGTGGTAGTTTCTCGGTTTTTTATCCAGAACTTTCACCGCTTGTTTGTAAAGGGAACATAAGGGTTTTATCGTAGTCCCACCCGCCTGTGACCAGCTTGTGGAGCAATAAGATAAATGTGAAAAGATCATCGTATGTAATAACAACTTAGCTGCAGCCATTGGTAACTGATGTCTTATATTTCTAAAATTTGCCAAATTAGCTCTGACACAATTGGATATTTTTTTAATGTGTTTTTTAAAACTTAGGTTAGAGTCAATAATTAATCCTAAATACTTAAAATGATCAACAATATGTATTGTCTCTCCCATGATACAGATATCAGGCTGATGTCGAACAACATTCTTCTTGACAGAGAAATACATACCCACTGTTTTGCTTACGTTAAGAGTAAGACAATTGAGAGTTAACCAGTCTGATACTTTGGTTAGAGCCGCAGTAAGTTTCACTGCGGCTTGTTCCCTAGATTTCGCATGGGTATAAATAACTGTATCATCTGCGTACATTTGGATGTGAACTTCCGGGCAAATCAATGGCAAATCATTAATATATAAGCTAAATAAAATTGGTCCTAAAATAGATCCCTGAGGGACTCCGATAGTGCAGTTAACAAAGGAGGAACATCTATCATTAATCCTAGTGCACTGCTTTCTTGAATCTAGATAAGATTCCATCCATGTCTGAGCATTGTGAGAAAAATTAAACTTTGACAGTTTGGATAACAGAACATTATGATTTACACTATCAAACGCCTTTTTAAAATCAAGGAAAACAGCCCCAACAACCCCTCCATTGTCAAGGCTAGCTTTTATTTGCTCGACAAAATAACAAGTAGCTGTTTCTGTTTCTGCTGTTTCACAGACAATCCTTTCCATTACTTTGGAGACCACAGGAAGGATACTAATGGGTCTATAGTTAATTATATTAGTTGCATCTCCAGCCTTAAATATGGGGGTTATTACAGCTGATTTCCAGGCATTGGGAAAAAAACTTTGTTCAATAGATAGATTTACCAGATGAGCAATTGGAGTACAAAGGATACTTTTATACTTCTTCAAAAATACACAATCACAAGCAAAAGCATCTTTAGCCTTTGAGTTCTTTAACTTGCCTATGGTTTTAATTATTGAAGATTCTGGCACTTTAGAGATGCTAAACAGTGGCAGAGTATCATTTGCTGGTGTAATGACCCTCTCTCTTATACCAAATCCTTGTGCCAAATCCTGAACTGAATCTATAAAGTAGCTATTAAACATAGAAGAAATTTTATCTTTATCTGTAATTAAGGTTCCATGTACTTTTAATTCAAACTCTTTATTTCTTTTTCTGGTATTCTTTAACACTCTATTAATATTTTCCCAATTTTGCCTACTGTTACCTTTTGAATCATTTATAATATCAATAAAAAACTTTGCCTTTGCCTTTCTCAATTCATTTACAACCTTATTACGTAGCTGTTTAAAAGTTCTCCTATGATGAGCTAACCCTGACTTAATTACAATTTTCAATGCACAATCCCTCTGCTTCATCAAATTCCATATTTGTACATTAAGCCAGGGCAGATTTTGCTTTTTTTTAGCATGTGTAACACTTTTACTGAACTCATTTTTAACACTATTAACCTTAATCATTAAGCTCCTAGAAGCAACCTCTAAGTCTTGTGTAGAAAGGATCTCACTCCAGTTTAGTTGTTTCAACTGGTTTTCAAACTCATTAATAAACCTCTTTGGTATAATGTTTAAAACCTTATTACTTTCTTGCTGGTATAGGAACCTTTGTTTCGTTAATTTCCTTGATACCATTGTCAAATTATGATCCGATAACCCTGTTAAAAAATTAAATGTTTTAGTTATTCTTTCTGGTTTATTACTAAAAATAAGATCAAGCTGTGTCTGAGATGATGGAGTGATTCTGGTGGGACCTTGTATTAATTGTTTTAGGTCATATTGACTTGTTATATCTTTAAGTTTTTTCCTTTTTGACTTCTCAGTCCAGTTGATATTTAGGTCTCCAACCAAAATCAACTCTTTTTTCCTATCAAATTCTTTCAAAATATTTTTCAAGTGTTCATAAAACATACTAGTTGATGACGGTGGTCTATATATACAAATAACAGTAAATGACATATTGTTAGATAAAATCATTCTTACTGCCATACATAAAAGCGTCAGCTAAATGAATAAATGTAAATGTAAAATGTAAATGTAATGACAAATTACAGTTATTCAAATTTTTTTATACAGAAAATTGATTGTATTTTTCATACAGTATTTTTTCTGTTTTCTTAAATTACATAAAAATGTATGTAAAATTACAAATATAATCTGTAATTTAACAGTAACAAAACAGTTCAATGATAAAATGGTCTAATGAATGTCAGCTCCCCAAAAAACTGTAAATCCTAAATTAAATAAACTGAAAAAGACTGTTATTTTACAGTTATTTCCTGAATAATCACGATCATATACCGTCATTGTAAAAAAAATCATAAAAAATGGTCAAATGACTGGGAGCTATGGCTGCCAAACAAAAACCATAAAATTAAAGTAAAATATGCTAATTTAAATAAACTGAAAAAACACTGTTATTTCACAGGTATGTCCTGCATTATTATGATCAAATACCTTCATTGTAAAAAAATCGTAAAAAAAATCTGCCAAACAAAAACCATAAAATTAAAGTCAAATATGCTAATTTAAATAAAGTGTAAAAAACTTTCAAATAAATTTTAGGTCACCATGATTGGGATCAGTGTCTGCTTTAGTTGGGCTCATGACCCTTGAATTTTAACTTATGCTTTTCTCTGGCTGCTTTAACTGTGTAGATGATACATGTTTGTCATAAATGCTGGAGAAAATATCAGATGATCTTGATCATTAATTGAAGATGTTACAGTCATCATATGATGATCTGATTCACTGATATGACAGTCAAATCTCTGTATATGATAGCTTAGATTACAGAGTATGTAGGTGGAATTTAGCTTTATACAAAGTATTTAATTAATGTCATATTTTTTTACATGACCCTTAGAATATTGTGGTATCAGTATTATAACAATATGCATTTAATATATATATATATATATATACTACACAAAACAAAGTTTTGTCATTTTTTTAGTTGTATAGAGACATCAAGAATCAACTTATGAATCTCAACAATGGTGATAGCCTTTTTCATTGTCACCATTGTTGTGATTCATACGCTGATTCTTGATGTCTGAGTGAGTCTATATGATCCTGTCAAATATTTTCTGTATAATGACTTCATAAAATCTGAGTATCACAGCACTGAAGAATGTTTTATAGAAGCTTTGTCATGGAAAATGAATAACTAATATTTAATGACATAATCAGATATTATACTTCAGATGGTATCTATGGAGTTGGACTCTCATGATGACTATTCTCACTACAATGTGACCAACATTATCTGATCTGAGTTTCTCTTAGACTCTTACCATAACAAATATGCATCAGAGACACACAGTTAATGCAGCCAGAGAAACATTAAAGTTCAACATTAAAAGTTCAAGAGCCCAACTAAAACAAACACTGATCTCCATCATGGTGACATCAAACTTTATTCTTTTCAATAAAGCTTCAACTTCTAAACCTCTGTTAATTCTCAATAATAATGTTAGTATGAAAGAAATAAAGTCTGGATTGTAATAAGCGAAGATGCTTAGATCCTGAGAGATCTGGTAGTGTTTAATGTTCTGTTGGGGTTTAAAGTGTTTCTGTATGGTGTGTTTCGTGTGTCACCATTGTGTTGAAGAGTAGAGCCTGAGCTTCAGTCCAGGATGAGCAAACAAAACTGATGAAATGCTGCATTTTTCTTTATTTAACTGACAGTAACTGTGTAGTTGCTGATGTAGTGACGTGTATAGTCAAAGCAAATCATGCATGTAATTAACTGCATGTTTTTCAGTAAATAAATCAGAAAATAAATGTGAAGTAACTGTGTTTTAACTGTGTGTTTCTGTTAAAAAAGATTAATGAAGATTTCTGTAAAAGTATTTTGCACTTATTTATATTAAGATATTTTACATTCATTTTATGGTTTTTGTATGGCAGCCGTTGCTGACAGTCATTTGACTGTTTTTTTATGGGATTTTTTTACAATGAAGGGGTTTGATCGTAATAATTCAGGAAATAGTTGTAAAATAACAGTGTTTTTCTGTAAAAAATGTAAGGAAAGTTTCTGTAAAAGTTTTTTGCATTTCATTTAACCCTCTAGGCGCCACGGTCGAGTTTACTCGACAAGATCGCGCACTGAATAAAACGGCCGATTTTTTCAAATTGGGTGTCAAATTTCGTTCGACCTCCCCTCCACTGGATGGCAGACATGTCATGCTTCACCCCTGACTCAAAAAAACGTAATGTTTCTATACAAAATGTTCGAGTTAGATCGCATTGAATCAGTGCGATCAAAAGCGGAGCTAGTGTGCGAGTGAGCCATGTTATCAGAGCCTCTCCGCAATCGCGGCTACAGTATTGTGGTGGAGACTTTGTCTAATACCACTTGGTATGTTAGACGAGGTCGAAGTATTCATAGGACAGTTAGGAGGCAACGTGGAGGCAGGGTGAGGAGTCGCAATGACAATGACAGTAGTCCGAGCTGTGCACACTCGGCGCGCGCGCGAGGCAGATCTGGCCGCGCTGCTCGTATCATCTCACTCATGATCTGTGCCTTGCCGTGGCGAGTGAGCGTTTGAACTAAACAGGTCTTGTCTACTTGTGTTTGTATGTCATATGAATAATATATATGTGCCCCATACATGGAATCAGAGTGCCTACTGTATTTAGTAAATGGAAAATCTCTACAACAAAAGGCCAACCACTACATGCATTCGGTTTGTTTCTACCATTTATTAGTAATGATTTACAGTTTGTTTACTACTTACTATATACCTGAGCATTCAGTATTGTGCAATATAGCATACAGAAGGTGATGGACATTTTGGGGGGAAAGAAGTGCTGCATTTTATCATTTAAACGTGACTTTTCATGAAAATTCTATAATCCAAGATTGCCGCCACCATATGACGTCATAATATGCAAATTAGATGGGAAAATTTAATCCCTACATAAACTTTGGTTCATCCTTAATATTTCTCTAATTTACAGAAAGTCTCTATCTTTTATCACTTTTAATATATAGACTTTTGAAATTAAGATGTCAAAATTGGACGTTTTAGGAAAAAAACTCTGGCGCCTAAAGGGTTAAATTACGATATTTGACTTTATTTTTACGGTTTTTGTTTGGCAGCCGCAGCTGCCAGTCATTGACCGTTTTTTTACGATGGAAAATATTGAACTGACAATCACTTCTGTAACATTTAACTAGGATGCTGAAATTACTGCTAAAAGGTCAAGGATGATGCATCTAGATGGGACCTTAAATGGGAAAAGAAGCATGAGAAAAGGATATGCAATTAATAGGAATTGCTTTGGATGTGATAAAGATAATAGAAAATTAAGAATAAGATGTTATTTGAAAAATCAATGGGTTAACATGTGTCAACAATGTACTGTGAAATTTAATGTGAAAATGGATGAAATAGGTGAAGTATCCATAACCAATCCAAGAGAAAGAATGGATGAAAATGGACCATGGGTGTCCAGTGACTTTCTAGCATGGGGTATAAAAATGAGATTCAAGCATTGTGACATCAGTGATATTCTATCCATGGGTCAATGACGTGACGCCTAAATTTTCTGTCCGATTGCATTTGTTCAGGTAAAAACGGGTTTAAATGCATAAAAAGATACTGTATATTTGTAGTACATCTCCCATGTATGTACTCACTTTAACTTTTGAAAAAACATTGTTATTTGTAACTTTTTTTTCATATTTTAAGTGTCAAAATATCATGTGGTGCGACCGTCCGGCCCTAACTTCTGTTTTGAAAACGTCTTTGAAATTACTCTAAATTTATAAAAAATTATTTTCTGCACTCTTTGCCATGACTTCCAAAGTGTTTTGTAATTCTGTAAAAAAAAATCAAAGCATTTGTAGTTATATTTCCATCATAATATACAAACAAACTTTGTCCGATGATGTCCATTTTATGAAATATCATGTGGTGCGACCATCAAGGAACTACCATTTTGGGACTTTTATGTTGAAAACTATTCAAACACAGGAAGTTACATCATATACCAATTTACCAAGGACCCATGGAAGCTACAAGCAGGTTTGTAATTCTCTCAAATAGGAAAATAAATAAACCTTTGTGATGGTTGGTATGCAGTTACCAAAGTTGGATGTCATGTGGTATGACCTTATAAAAAATTAATATTAAAGTTATTTCTACAAATATATAATTTTATTCTAAATTTTATATTGAAATTTTGTGGAAAGCTAGCTTGTTTTGTTTAGGTGACCAATTTTGTGCCTGTAAATTTTGACTGAATTTGAAAATATCATGTGGTGTGACCAAATATCATGTGGTGTGACCACTGCAGACTGTTTTTCATGATAGATATATGTCCTAGATTGGCAAGTTTTGTGCTTTTATATTCAATTGATGGTTTATATACAAAAAGTACTTTAATTTAGTATAATTTGGAATAGATTTTTATGCAATTTGGAAAAAAAAAATTATATTTCAGACGGTTTATGTTTACTCTTTGTACAATATGAGAAAAATGCAACAAAAAAGTTTTAGCATATAATTTTAGTTTAGTAATTATGCATGTATTAGTAATGTATTTATTATTGCCTTTTTATTTATTTAAAACTATTTTAATCTATTTTACCAGATGCCAATGCCAAGTGAAGTAAAAATTCTGACCCTGCAGGAAGAGTGGAGTACCTTGCTAGGATAAGAGTGAAATATTATTACAGTTTAAAATAGCTTGTTTCTATGTGAATATATATAGTAAACTGTAATTTATTCCTGTGATCAAAGCTAAATTTTCAGCATCATTACTCCAGTCTTCAGTGTCACATGATCCTTCAGAAATCATTATAAAATAATGATTTGCTACTCAAGAAACTTGATTATGATCTATGCTCTAGATCTAACGCTCAATTTCCGGATTGAACATTTTAGTTATACTATTTTTGTTACTACTGGAAAATGTGGAAACTGTGATGGATTATTTGATGAATAGAAAGTTCAAAAGAACAGCATTTATTTTAAATAGAATCTTTTGTAACATTCTAGCCTAAATATCTTTACTGTAATTTTTGTATCAATTCAATTTGTCCTTGATTCCACTTAGCAAGATCCACTTATTTCTCCTCCACTATTAGAAATTCCTCGTGCAGACCCAAATCACTCTTTGCTATGGTTAACAAACTAACAAATCCACCACAACATGTTATGTCAGGCTCTGTGGAGCTTGTAAATAGCTTCTCTAAATTCTTTTCAGACAAATTGATGTCTATCACTTCTTCCATCACCAAAAACAAGCATACAAGCGACTCAAACTTAATGATAACTGGACCAGCCCACTTGTCAAACCCTCTCTCTACTTTTACTCTGACTACTCCTGTTGCCATAAGTGACCTAATTGTGAAGTCAAATTCTACATCCTGCCGGCTCGATCCTACACCTACTGTTCTACTTAAGAAGTGCGTCCTCGAGGTCGCACCATTCATAACTCACATGATAAACTGTAGTTTAGCCCGTGCCATTGTCCCAGCGGAATTAAAAACTGCTGCAGTGACTCCCATTCTTAAAAAACCTGGCCTTGATCACCTAAACATGGACAATTACAGACCGATATCAAACCTAACATTCTTAAGCAAAATCCTTGAAAAGGTTGTTGCTTCTCAATTACGCTCTTATTTGGATATGAATGGTCTTTTTGAACCTTTTCAGTCGGGTTTTCGCCCATCTCACAGCACTGAAACTGCTCTTCTGCGTGTGGTTAACGACATTCTCTCATCGATGGATTCAGGGTTAATAAACATCTTGATGCTCCTTGATCTAAGCGCCGCTTTTGACACAGTCTGCCATGAATTGCTTATTTCTCGGCTTTCTGATATTGGTATCACTGGTTCCGCTCTTTCCTGGCTTATTTCCTATATCACTGACAGAATGTATTATATCACCATACAAGGTCATAATTCTGCCACCAATTTACTTACACGGGGCGTTCCTCAAGGTTCGGTTCTTGGTCCACTCTTGTTTATCATCTACATACACCCACTTGGTAGCATCATACGCAGGCATGGACTACAATTCCATTGCTATGCAGATGACATCCAAATTTACCTCACCACCAGCTCCGATAGACCATCCCTGCCTGACTCACTCACTGCATGCATCAGGGACATAAAGCATTGGATGTCCCTTAACTTCCTCAAATTAAATGATAATAAAACTGAGATATTAGTGATTGGTTCTCCAGTTTCAGTCAAAAGGATGGACCAGTCCTTCTATATTGATGGTTTCCATATAAAGCCTTCATCACTGACTCGCAACCTCGGTGTCTTATTTGACTCAACTCTGTCTTTTGGCTCTCATATTTCTTCCATTGTTAAAAACTCTTTCTTTCATCTTCGAAATATTGCTCGTCTAAGACCATCTCTCACTTTAGCTGACGCCGAACTCTTAATTCATGCATTAATCACATCACGTCTGGATTATTGCAATGCTTTATTTCTTGGCCTTCCCAAAAAACGTATTGCAAGATTGCAGTACGTCCAAAACTCAGCAGCAAGAGTTCTCACCTCCACCAGGCGTTCTGCTCACATCACTCCGGTGCTTCATGACCTTCACTGGTTACCCGTTTCATCACGTATCCACTTTAAGGTATTGCTTTTAACATATAAGGCATTAAACGGTCTTGCACCCCCATATTTGTCTGATCTACTTTTCACCTACCGTCCTGCACGCTCTCTCAGATCAACTGAACTTGGTTTACTGTCCATCCCTCGTTTTCGATTATCTACAGTAGGTGGAAGGTCATTCAGTGTTAATGCGCCAACATTATGGAATTCACTGCCCCTTTCACTTCGAAATATCTCATCAGTGACTGCTTTCAAGACACAGTTAAAAACATATCTGTTTAACATGTACTTCGCCTAAATGTGATTATATGTGTCCTTTGTGATTGTGAAAGGTACCATGTAAAGCGACCTTGAGCTTTGGAAAGGCGCTATATAAATAAAACTTCTTCTTCTTCTTCTTCTTCTTTGATTAATAAAAGTATTAATTACTTATGTCACCTATATACAATATTTGTATTTATATCTATAACATTATTATTTGTTAGAAAGAAATTCTAAGTCAAGTTAAATGAAATGGTGCACTTATGTTTGCGATGTAATTTTTATAAAAAAAAAATGTTTATAAAATGTTTGTGTTCAGGAAAATTCTGTGAATTTTGTATACAATTTGGTTTAAATCTATTTTTCGTATAAAATGCATTGTTCATTGATCTCTTTAAATAGATTTTTAACTATATAAGGTCTTCTTTGTCATTTGGAGTGTTGTGAACTTTTTCTTCTCAAGTGTAGAAAAGATAGAGTTGCAGACCAGGAGATTGTTGAGGTATAAGTTCTTTATTTCGTCGCTGTAGTCATCTCAATCAAGTCTAACTAAGGCAGTATACATTTAGTTCATATACCCTTTCAGGGGGAGGAGTTACATAAAGGTGGAAACAAAAGCATGTAAATGAGGCATCTGGGTTAAGGAATGTGCCGTAGACTGAGAGTGTTACCAATCCTAATCTAATCAGCATAACAGTGTGATGTAAATATCCTAATCCAATCAGCCAGACTCTTCACCGATACCTTCACATTGTCTTAATGGCCAGGCAGTGCATAAAGACAAAAGGTGATAGTCTCAGTGCTCTGACCAATTTAACTTACAATAGAGAGCTGGACAGACAGGAACAGGCAGGTTTGTGACATCATTTACCTTAGATACAAAATTCACACTAATAAACTTTCTCAGTTTCTATGCTATTGAATTGGAAGCTCAATTATACATTTAAAATAAAATTTGTAATCCTACATTTCCCCCTTTGAGAGTTCTAAATAACTCTCACAAAATACAAATTTAAAGACTTAAAAGTTCATTCTTGTAACTTGTGATCGTTACAGGCACATAATGCGTGTTCTATGTTTGCTTTTCTGCAATTGCATGCTGACACAGAAACAAACATGCAAATTTAGGGTCCGTGAAGTTCTTAAGGGTAATAGTCTTTTCTGTTTGGAACTGTCATTTCTTTGTGAGGGGCGTGAGTCATTTGTTGAATGAAACACTTGATACTGTGGACGCATAGATAGTACGCTATTAGAAGAAATAACAGCAGAATTGCTATTTCCTTTATCCACAGCCAGGGTTTCCCAATCAAGTTTCCGAACCATGAAAAATTTACTTCAGTCATCTGGTGTAATTTTGCTGAAAGATCAAGAATGTCTTGTTGGATTTTGTTCAAGTTCTCTGTTGGATCCATTAAAACCCGGTGCAGCACTCAGGTCCGATGATGGTGCAGGCTCCTTCCGTTGCTAGAATGTAATCTAAGGCCACTCTGTTCTGTAAGATCATTATCTTGTGCGAAGCGAGAGTGTCTGTGATGTTACTGGTACGACAATCTTGATCATGTTGATGGATGACTGAAGGTTTCGTATGTGAGTCTCTGCGTTGTGTATTTTTTTCTTTTTCTTTTCTTTATCCTTTTGTGATAGTTGGCTCGGAAGAGGGTCAAGTTGTTTCTTGAGGTTTTCTTGTGGCTTCATACGCAGATGACGAGGTCAGTGCGTATGGGTCTCGGGAAGTCATCAGTGGTATCTGCACAGAGTAAGAAAGAAAACAAAAGACAGGAGAGCAGTATTTGTTCAAACACTAGGGTTGTAAACTTCCAAGTCTGCTAAGCAGTAGAGCAGTATTTGTTCAAACACTAGGGTTGTAAACTTTTTCTGGGTCTGCTATTGTCGTTCCATCTCTCCCTATTTCTTAATTCCTTTGACACCTAAAGAACAGTGAGGTAAGGATGGACTAGGATAGGGCCTATGAGGGAAGTCTTCACCCCAGGGTTAACCCCCGAAGCTTATTGCATTCGGTTCTTCCCGGGGCTCCTCACTGGTTCCGTGTCCTAACCTATCCCTGTTGGTGGGGGAACAACCTTACAGTGTGTACAATGAGTCCAGGTTTTCCTTCCCTGACACAAGACTGCAGCTGCTGTAATCAACATCACTTGATGTGGCCCATGCCACTTTGGTTCTAATGGAGGAAAACGTCTTTGTACAGATCAATTATTGATTCAGGAGGCATAATTTTCTTCTGTGCTGCACTACCTGAACACACTTGTACAGTTGCATAGAAACAAGACTGTTTAGCTGCCATATCAGCCAGAGCATTACCTTTAGCTTCTGTAGTATTAGTTGTGAGATGTGCTTTCAGTTTGATCACTGCTAATTTCTTTGGAAGTTTCATGGAAAACATTAGATCTTTCACTAATTCAGCATGCTTAATGGGGGATCCAGCAGAAGTTAGAAACTGTCTGGTTTGCCAAATGACACCAAAATCATGAATTACCCCAAAAGCATATCTGGAATCTGTGTAGATATTAGCAACTGATCCTGAAGCTAGCGTGCATGCTCTTGTTAGGGCTACTAGTTCTGCAGCTTGAGCTGAAAAATGATCTGGAAGACGTCCTGAAGCTAACACTTCCGTGGTGGACGTTACTGCATAACCTGCTCGTCTGTTACCTTTTTCTTTTACTTCACTCATAGGTGTATATGTAAGCGTAACACAATCGTGAGTATTTTGTCCTTCATCCTCTAACAAAACTTCAGTCATAGCAGACATCATACATGAGGACGAATTTGTGACAGGTGCACGCTGTAAGACAATATTTGTCATTATTGTGGACACTGCATGAGGGCTTTTTTACGTTTACAGTCTGACCTAACACTATTAATGATGAAAGGCCTGTGCTGTAAAATAACATTTAAGGCTGTGAGTCTACTTTAACCAGTGTCCCCCAAAGGAAAAACTGAGATAGTCACTTTCCTTTTGTTCTATTAAACAAAAAACAAAGTCTTTTATCTCTGTTGCAAGTTAGTGGGGAAATAAAGCACTCACAGCCCAAATGGTTAACACATCAACCAGCTGCCCCAGTTTAATGATGAGGGGAGGGGCTGCTTCATAGTAGCAAGCAGGCTGAGTAGGAGCTGAGTAACATTGTTAACTTGTTTAAAGTTCTTTTTGTTTTTCCTACACTCTTTTCCCCAATGTCCATGTTTACCACAATAATAACAACTGCTGCCCTCTCTCTTAGGAGATTTGCGTTTCTGTTGATTCTCTGTGTTGACCTTAAAGGATGCTGCTGCAATTTTTACTCTTTCCTTGACATCAGAGTCTCTTTCCCATGCAGCCAAACTGTCTAAGTTGTTTTGTATGGTTCTAGTGGACCATGTTAAGTCTAAGAAAGGCAATGCTTTTCTATGTTCTGACAACAGACCATCAAACCATGTGCGAACTAGGGGACCATTATCTTCTAGCACCTTCTCTGAAGTGTCAGCTATACCACTGTATGCTGCTGCTGACTGGCAAAATCTTTGAGTGTACTCACTAACAGTTTCACCCTTCTTCTGTAAAGAACTAGTGATCTTCGACCAGTCAATTTTAGGTCCAACAATGTTCTTCAACGCTTTCAGAACTCCCTCTCTCAATTCATCTTTTCTGGCATGTTGTAGTTCAGAAGTAACAGCAGACTCAAAACTGTTGAATTCAGATTCAGTTAGAATTTGTGACATCAGTTGTGTGACTTCTGCCAACGACATGTCGTAAAGACGCATTTTATTGATCAATGCCCTTCTAAATTCAGAAACATCAGTGCGTACTGAAGGTAAGCTTTGGGATAGTCTTTCTATATCTCTAGTTCCGAGTGCTTTGGCAACAGTTTGGTTTTGGACAACAGAAGAGTTGGTAGGAACACTTTCAGTTCCCTCAATTCCCTGAGATCTTCTTGCAACACAAACCTTTACTGAATCTACAGGCTTATCAGTTACTGATGGGATGTCTACATCTGTTTCAAAGAATGCTTTTAAGTCAGGATAAGTTTCATCTGACTGTTGGTCTTCTGAGTCACATTTGGTTGAGGCCTTGTTATGGCCTACCTTAGTGTGCATTTGTTTGTTCTGTTCTTTTAAATTAGCTATACACCTAGATTGTTCTTGTGCAATGGATAAGCTAAATTCCCTATGGCAACAGATTATGCCTTTCATGTTTTTCTTTCTGATACATGCACCTAACACCTTCTTGCATTCTTCAATAGACCAAATCTTATCTGGATGAATCTCATATTTCTGTGTTAGTTCTTGTCTAACTTTTTCAGTGACTATTAGATCCATCTGTTCTCCTAACAGTGTTTTAAATTCGCTATCTGACCACAAAGGATTAGCAAGACCACCTTTTTTAGTTGTGGAGATTAGTCTAGCACTTTTCTTAATCATTTTGTGGATTTCTTTGTTACCATACAAACAAACACTAAACTTCTCTGATTACAGAGGGTACGCTTGTTAACACAAATCAACTATTGTTAAACTTCCTTGTTACCAACACATCACATTTAACTTCCCTGCCAGAAACAGAGGATGAAACACAAAATATTAGCACGTTACGCTAATCTTCCCTGAAAGAAACGGAAAGGATCTTTCACCTTCCTAACTTTTTAGAGGATAAAACAAAATTACTAGCATGTATTGCTAACTCTTCCCTGCCTGAAACAGAGGATCAAACTTTCCTCTCTAAAAGAAAAACTTTTAAAAGGGTAACCAAAATAAATAGCCTGTAAGACTACCTCTTCTCTGCTTGCACAGAGGCTAACAATATTTTAACTTGAATGCTAAAATCTTCCCTGTCTGCACAGAGGATACCAACAACTTCCCTGACTATTCAGAGGATCAAACTCTCTTCTCTAAAAGAAATTTTTTAGAGGGTAACACCACAAGGTAACAAACAACAAAACAAATAATTAGCAAAATAATACTAATCTTCCCTGCCTGACACAGAGGATATCTTTTTAACATGTGATGTTAAAAACGTCCCTGCCTGAACAGAGGATATATTTTCATCTTTAAAAGACAACTTTTAAAGGATAACTTTAGGTAATCAAACACTACAGCTGTCTGATAACTCTTTCTCTGACGGCACAGAGGATAATTTTTACTGGTTTTTCAACGGTTCTTTGAATGGAGTGAAACTCACCAAATTATTGTTGTATGGAAAAAATTCCGTCTGGAAACTCAGTCAGAGATCTTTGTTGAGCTTGGTTCTGGAACTCAGTTAGCTTTGTTGAGATCTTTGTTGAGATTCAGTTCGCGAACTCAGGCAGCTTTGTTGAGATCTTTCTGGATTCAAAAGATTCAGTCTGGAACTGGAAAGTCAGATCTTTGTTTAGATCTTTGAGCTTTGAAGTTTCAAAAGTTCATTCTTTGTTGAGTTTCAGTTCCTCCATCCGGGTCACAGGGCACCATCTGTTGTGAACTTTTTCTTCTCAAGTGTAGAAAAGATAGAGTTGCAGACCAGGAGATTGTTGAGGTATAAGTTCTTTATTTCGTCGCTGTAGTCATCTCAATCAAGTCTAACTAAGGCAGTATACATTTAGTTCATATACCCTTTCAGGGGGAGGAGTTACATAAAGGTGGAAACAAAAGCATGTAAATGAGGCATCTGGGTTAAGGAATGTGCCGTAGACTGAGAGTGTTACCAATCCTAATCTAATCAGCATAACAGTGTGATGTAAATATCCTAATCCAATCAGCCAGACTCTTCACCGATACCTTCACATTGTCTTAATGGCCAGGCAGTGCATAAAGACAAAAGGTGATAGTCTCAGTGCTCTGACCAATTTAACTTACAATAGAGAGCTGGACAGACAGGAACAGGCAGGTTTGTGACATCATTTACCTTAGATACAAAATTCACACTAATAAACTTTCTCAGTTTCTATGCTATTGAATTGGAAGCTCAATTATACATTTAAAATAAAATTTGTAATCCTACAGGAGCGACCACTCATCTTGTGGTGCGACCAATAAAAGCAATCTCTGTATTAAATTTTAAATAAAATATCTTATTTCTGTGGCTGAAATATGAATCACTGATAAAGTATGCTTAAGTGAATGATATTTTTAAAACATTTTTATCAGTTTTATGTGATTTACAGGAAAAATAAGTCTGTTAACTAGATTTAAGGCGGCAACTTAAATTTATCATTATTTACCAAAAACTTAAAAGAAATGCAAATACTTTGTTTCTTAACACTTTAACTACTAAGAAATTGTAAAAAAAAAAAAAAATGTAAGCATGTTAAGGAAATTAATTAATTTTAAGATAAATCACGGTCACACCCCATGACATTTTTTCATCTAGATGAAGAAACACTAAAATCACTTACATTTTTTTATATGAATTTATGTATACACAACATCCTTAATGTTTGAACAATTGCAACAGGTATTATATTTTTTTGTATTTTAAAATTGGCCTGTTGAAAATCCTTATACGTCTTTGACCCCCATACATTCGGGTTCTAGTAATGTTTTTAACAAGACCACATATCAATTAGAGCCCAAAGTGTACCATAGAAGAACTGGCGATGAGGAACTGGAATTAATTTTAGGAATAGTTTATAGAAAACGTCTACGGTTACGTATGTAACCCCTTGTTCCCTGAGTAGGGAACGGAGACGTTACGTCGGATGACGACGAATGGGGTTTCGCTTAGAAAGCCTATCAACTTCGAGTATTACAAAACGAGCCAATGGCAAAGAAATGCCATGGGTCTGCGGAATTTGCATGGCGTAACTCCGCCCCACCTCGTAGGTATAAAAGGAGGAAGCCGGCAGCAAGCAGATTTGTTTCTTCGCTGAGGAGCCAAGACTGAGCTCAGGCGATCCCCGCGGTACAGTGGAAAGTGGCAGGCAGACGTAACGTCTCCGTTCCCTACTCAGGGAATGAGGGTTACATACGTAACCGTAGACGTTCCCTTTCGTTGTCACTCCGAGTTACGTCGGATGATGACGAATGGGGTTACCAGTCTAATCACGCCACCTTCTCAGCTGTCTTCCAGTGCCCTGCGTAAATCGAGATCCCTGTCAGCCTGGACAAAGGACTCCATTTATCACAGGAATACCAAAGTACACTGGGAAGCATATCCCAAGCTTAGGGGAAGTATGCAATTCATGCCAACCCAGAGGGGGGGAACTTAGAGAATACACATATGACCCGAAGGAAGCATATGGAAAACACTGGGGTGTCCAGCCGCAGGTGGAATATTTCAACCCCAGGGGTGGCAAGGTGGCTTGCCAAGGGAAAGACACATGCTCAGAGAGGCTTACAGTGGAAATACACATGTGGGGGTCGCTCAGAGGAGCGACCGTGCACACGGGAGGCACCTAGCCGACGCACAGGCAATAGACACTGGCGCCGACGTCAGGAGTGCTGGAGGAGCTCAGGGCTTTCGGGAAAGCTCACCTGAGGAGAATATCGCACGTATCCAGTCCGTGGAGTGGAATGGCGAGCAAGCGAAGACACCTGAGGGGGTCCGTTACTAGCTGGTTGAAGCGAGTACACGAGAGGACACAGGCTCCACTTGGAGATTATAGAATCTGGCGAATGTGTTAGGTGTCGCCCAGCCTGCAGCTCTGCAGATGTCTGTTAGCGAGGCGCCATGCGCTAGAGCCCAAGAGGACGCCACACTCCGGGTGGAGTGGGCAGTCACACCAAGTGGGCACGGTCGACCTTGCTGCTGGTATGCCAAAGCAATGGTGTCCACTATCCAGTGAGACAACCTTTGCTTGGAGAGAGCCTTTCCCTTCAGCTTCCCACCATAACAGACAAAGAGCTGGTCTGAGGTCCTGAAACACTGCGTTCTGTCTATATAGGCGCGGAGAGCGCGGACTGGACAGAGCAGTGCCAATGCTGGGTCTGCCTCCTCCGAGGGCAGCGCTTGCAGGTTCACCACCTGGTCCCGAAAGGGAGTGGTAGGAACCTTGGGCACGTATCCAGGCCGGGGTCTCAGGATCACGTGAGAGTAAGCCGGCCCAAATTCCAGGCACGCTTCGTCAACGGAGAATGCGTGCAGGTCCCCAACCCTCTTGATGGAGGCCAGTGCAACCAGGAGCGCTGTCTTCATAGACAGGAACTTAAGCTCGACTGATTGCAGGGGCTCAAAGGGAGCACTCTTCAGGGCAGTTAGAACCACTGAGAGGTCCCAAGAGGGAACGAGAGGACGGCGAGGCGGATTTAGTCTCCTCGCTCCTCTCAGGAACCTGATGACCAGGTCGTGCTTCCCCACCGACTTACCTTCGATGAGGTCATGGTCTGCGGCAATGGCGGCAACATAGACCTTCAGGGTGGAGGGAGACAGCCTTCGCTCCAACCCCTGTTGAAGGAAGGAAAGCACAACGCTGATCGAGCATCTCCGGGGGTCTTCTCGGTGAGAAGAGCACCAGTTGACGAAGAGGTTCCACTTCAACGCATAGACGTGTCTCGTGGACGACGCTCTAGCGGAAGTGATGGTAGCCGCCACCGCTGGTGGTAGGGTACTCAAACCTGCCTCGTCCCATCCAGGAGCCTCACGTGGAGGCTCCAAAGATCGGGACGAGGGTGCCATAGGGTGCCCCGTCCCTGAGAAAGAAGGTTCTTTCTCAGAGGGATCGGCCAGGGAGGTGCTGTCGCGAGGAGTACTAGTTCAGGGAACCAGGTCCGGTTGGGCCAGTAAGGGGCAACCAGAATGACCTGCTCCTCGTCCTCCCTGACCTTGCGCAAGGTGTGCGCAAGAAGGCTCACTGAGGGAAACGCATACTTGCAGCCCTGCGGCCAGCTGTGCGCCAGAGCATCCGTGCCGAGCGTGCCCTCGGTCAGGGAATAAAACTGGGCGCAATGGGTCGAGTCGTGAGAGGCAAACAGATCTATCTGCGCGTTCCCAAACTGGTCCCAAATCAGCTGAACCGACTGGGGATGGAGTCGCCATTCTCCAGGGAGTGGCCGAAGCCGTGAGAGCTCGTCGGCTGCACAGTTCAGCGCTCCGGGAATGAAGATGGCTCGAAGCGACCTCAGATGCTTCTGACTCCATAGGAGGAGGTGGCGAGCGAGCTGACACATACGGCGGGAGCGTAGACCACCTTGATGGTTGATGTACGCTACAGTGGCGGTATTGTCTGAACGGACTAGTACGTGTTGACCCCTGAGCAACGCCCGGAAGCGGTGCAGGGCAAGGCGTACTGCCAACAACTCGAGGCAATTGACATGCCACAGCCGCTGGGGTCCTATCCAGGAGCCCGCAGCAGCATGTCCATTGCACATGGCGCCCCAGCCCGTGGTGGAGGCATCTGTTGAGACAACAATATGCCGGGAAGCTCGTTCCAGGGGGACACCCGCCCTGAGAAAACTGAGGTTCGCCCACGGGGTGAAGAACTGACGGCAGGTCGGAGTAACTGGTACTCGGAGCGTGCCGTGTTGCCATGCCCACCTCGGGACTCGGTCGCGAAGCCAAAGCTGAAGCGGTCTCATATGAAGCAATCCGAGCGGCGTGACCGCGGCTGCAGATGCCATATGCCCCAGGAGCCGCTGAAAGAGTTTCAGTGGAACCGCACTCTTGCCCTCGAATTGTCTCAGGCAAGTTAGCAGTCACTTCGTGCGCTCGCTCGTAAGCTGCGCGGACATGGCGACCGAGTCAATGTCCATACCGAGAAAAGAGATCCTCTGCACGGGGCAAAGTTTGCTCTTCTCCCAGTTGACCCGAAGGCCCAGACGAGCTAGGTGCCGAAGCACTAGGTCCCTGTGTTCGCAAACCTGATCTCGAGAGTGAGCTAGGATCAGCCAGTCGTCGATATAACTCAGGATGCGAACCCCGTGTTCTCGAAGGGGAACAAGGGCAGCCTCGACGACCTTCGTGAAGATGCGAGGAGACAGGGCTAGCCCGAAAGGGAGAACCGCATACTGGTATGCCTGCCCCTCGAAAGCAAACCGGAGGAACGGTCTGTGTCGAGGAAGAATGGAGACATGAAAGTAGGCGTCCTTCAGGTCGATCGCTGCAAACCAATCCTGCGGCCGTATGCATTCGAAAACGCGTTTGGCGGAGAGCATCTTGAACGGCATCCTGTGAAGGGACCGGTTCAGCACGCGCAAGTCCAGGATTGGCCGTAACCCACCGGTTTTCTTGGGGACAATGAAGTAGGGGCTGTAGAAGCCGGACCTCATCTCGGCTGGAGGGACAGTCTCGATTGCACCCTTCGCCAGCAGGGTGGCAATCTCTGCTCTCATGATAGGGGCATTGCCACCGACCGACGTGGAGCGGACTCCCCTGAAGCGGGGAGGAGACCGTGCGAACTGAATCGCATAGCCGAGCCTGATGGTACGCGCGATCCAGTGGGACAGACGGGGAAGCTCTAGCCAGGCTCCCAGGAACTGAACCAGCGGGATCATGCGAGCCACAGGCGTCCCCCCGGAGGGGCAGCGAAGCGGAGTAACTGGCCCAGACGTGGACGGCATAGTGGCCCGGAGTGGGGGCACAGTTAGATAGTGGCCCGGAGTGGGGGCACAGTTAGATACGCGCCCTGGCAGAGGGGGCCAGGGGAGGACCAGGCTGGTCGTCCCGTGGGGGCCTGCTCTGCCAGGGGTCTGGCGACAGAGGGGGACAGGGGCGAAGCGGTCCGCGGACGGCACGCCGTGTCAACCGCCTCTGGGACAGAGGTGGGCGAGGAGAGCACGGCTTGTGGGCGGCGCTCTGTGTCGCCCGAGAACTCTGTGAGCTCAGGGAAGAGGGGATTGTTTCTGTCTTTAACCACATTAGGGTGCTGCCCACCCGTGGGTGAGCAGCGGGGAGTGGAGAACAAAAGATTCTCCCCCGGCCCTCCACCGGGGGAAGGAGTGGTCCTGCTACCACCTCCTGAGAAACAACCATCATCCCTGAGCAGCCCGTCTCAGGAGCGCCGCTTGGCCCGGCGTTTAGCGGGGGGCGGGGCAGGAGAGGGCTGTGGCGCCTTCTTACGGCTTCCTCCGCAACCGGCCCTGGGTGGAGGCCGCTGCGTGGTCCGGGCGGGAGCCGCAGGAGGGCGCCCTCGGCGGGAAACAGGTCGAGGCGTCTGCCCGGCCGGCAGGGTGGAGGTAGCAGCGGGCCGGCGGGGCAAAATGTGTCTGATGGCCTCGGTCTGTTTCTGGGCAGTTGAAAACTGTTGGGCAAAGTCTTCAACTGCACCGCCGAAGAGGCCGGCCTGGGACAAGGGGGCGTTAAGCAGACGGGTCCGCTCGGCGTCCCGCATGTCAGCCAGGTTCAGCCACAGATGTCTCTCCTGGACCACAGCTTTGGACATCACCAAACCCAGGGAGCGCGCGGTAACCTTCGTCGCCCGGAGAGCAAGGTCGGTCGCGGCGCGCAGCTCATCAAAGAGCCCTGGGTTTGTCCTACCCTCATGCATGTCTCTGAGCATCTGGGCCTGGTAGACCTGCAGAGTGGCCATAGCATGCAGTGAAGCAGCCGCCTGTCCCGCCGCTCTGTAAGACTTCGCCACCAGGGTCGACGAAAATCTACAGGCTTTGGATGGGTGCTTAGGCTCGCCCGAGAAGAAGCACTCTGAGGACATAGTTGCATGGCAACAGAGCGTTCAACCGGGGGAAGCCCAGTGTACCCACGGGCAGCTGCCTCATCGAGGGGAGGAAAGGCGGATGAGACCAGCGAGCGGTCCCGAGAAGACAGGGGGGTCTTTCAGGACTTCGAGATCTCATCATGCACATCTGGGAAGAAAGGTATTGGGGTTTGCCGAGGACGAGGGACGGCGGCCTTACCCAAAAACCTATCGTCCAGCCGCGAGCGCTCAGGACAGGGTGGAGGCCTCCACTCAAGTCCGATGCTCGCGGCTGCCCGGGAAAGCATGGCCGTCATCTCCGGATCAGACTCGAGCACAGCCGTATGCACAACGGAAGGTGGCAGCTGTGACGAGCCCCAACTTCCAGAAGAGTCAAACCCACCTAGTGATGCTGCTACAGACATGGCATCTTCCTCTGTAGCTTCAACTGAAACACGCGGGCCACCAGAGGGTAGACGCGTGGGAATCAGCAGTTCACTAGCGGGCACCGTCATTGAAGAGGGGGGCTGGGGTCGCGGACACATAGTCGGCGCCTTGTTCCAGACCGTAACCCTCAGGTCACCCTGGCCACCAGCCGCAGGACGGGGGGTGGATGAGGGGACTCTCACTCTTGCGAGTTCACTGAGTCTCGACCGTAATGACGCGATGGTCATGTTCCCACAGAGAGAACATGAGTCATCCACGAGCGCTGCTCTAGCATGATCAATGCCCAAACATACTATGCAACGCTCGTGCCCATCAGAGTCCGATACCAATCTGCCGCAACCAGAAGTACACGGGCGAGACATCTTTAAAAAGACGTGCCACGTGTAAGCTCTTTTAGTGAGAGAAAACTCAAGTGTTGAAGCACCCGGGGAGAAACGCACCGACTGGCAGACCACTGCAACAGATCAGCAGGAGGCACGCTCTCGCCGTAGATCGCCGTCACACCAACACTCGAGGTACTCGTTTGTAAAGCTGACAATTCAGAGATGGCTTGTGGAGAGAAGAATACACTTGGCTCCGAAGCGAAAACATATCTGCTTGCTGCCGGCTTCCTCCTTTTATACCCACGAGGTGGGGCGGAGTTACGCCATGCAAATTCCGCAGACCCATGGCATTTCTTTGCCATTGGCTCGTTTTGTAATACTCGAAGTTGATAGGCTTTCTAAGCGAAACCCCATTCGTCGTCATCCGACGTAACTCGGAGTGACAACGAAAGGGAACGCCAAGGGTTGGACCTAAGCCAAATAGAAAACTATGAATACCAGTATGAGTATGGTTGTGTTTATGTTCCGACAGAGAGTCCTTATGTCCGTGGTCCCTGGTCAATGGGCAGAGGTATCATTGACGGGGGAAATGATCGAACGGGAAACCCCCTTCGCCATCAATCAACAAAACCTGGACAGACTCCCTATAGTGCACCGGAAGAAACAGGAGTTTCAGTGGTATCCAGTACACAGTCAGTGGTACAGGGCAATATCAGCGAGCTTGATGAAATGGTGCTTCCTATCTGGGATAAGCAGTGGACAAATTAAGTCACTAAAATTGATGAGGTGTAAGCCTGATGGAATTAGTCATCGCCTGTATGAAATAGAATGTGACTGTATGGTGCCTAGTGTGTATTGTACAGATTGTGTACAATGGAAAGGTTCTATAACACAATGGATAGGTTCTATATAGAAAAGGTGTCAAACAGACCTAGAGTAAGGTCAAGGAAACCAAGGAGTAAATTAATTAAATTTGGAGATGTTAAAGTTCAGTCATTGCCAAGAGGGGGTGTAGAGGGAAGCCTTTGAGGTGGCATTTCCCTCACTTCTGCATCATTCTTAACTCACCACCAAAAAAGAAAAGGTCATAATAAAAAACCTACTGTCCAGCACACTGCAGCTAGTGTCGAAGAACTAGCTGGACTAATGAATGCCATAATGCTCCAAGACACCCCTTCTAAGAGAAAGGATATTTAGCCCCAGGGCTGTTAATCCAATCAGGGGTGTTAAACCATACACCCACACTTCGTGTCTGCAGCAGGAAAATATGCTTATGGCTTGCATGAGTCTTCTTAAACCATAGCATTCATATATATGTTAAATGGGAAGCCATACGCTTATTTGACTCATTAAACCATTATCGTTTTGTCTTACTAAGCAACATTACCTACTAATGCGTATGAGAGGCTTGTTAAGCCCACATTGTGTATTCATGCTTACTAATGCACTCGCGAGGTGTCTAGATTATGCGCATGACTTAAACGCTGGCAGACACAGCAGCTTTGTTGGCAGGTATATTGATCATGAAATCAGAATTTTCTTGTCTTGAATTATTCATTCATATTCATTCATTCATAAATGTCACTTGTTTAAGTCATCTAAAAAAAATTAAAAAAAAATTAAACTCGATTGGGGTGGTCGCTTAGTTCGCTTATGCCTTGGGCCGGCCCTGCTCTTGTTAATAGTCCAAATTTGAATGAAAACTACTGCACAAGATTATATATACAGGATTTAATACATTTTAAGATCTTTTTTAAGACTTCCTCCATACATTTTTAGACCTCATCGCCACTTTAAGTTGTAACCGTTACATCAGCGACACCTTAAATTTACTATATATTAATCGTAAGATAGCACAACTAAACAGTCTTAGTTTGTGATAACTCCTTATCAAACCAACATAATTTAAAAGGGTGGGAACGAAGTACAAGAGAATTAAATGAGTGACTAACCCAATGCGAGGTTTATTAGAAAGAAAAACCAGAAACCAGAATTAGACCAATAAATAAAACTATTGGGGTGTAAATCGGACAGTTCATCACGATACGATATCGATTCCCTCAGCCAGCGATACGATATTTGCCGATATCTCAAAAAATTCTGCGATACGATTACGATTCGACTCAGGGCCAAATCGATCAATTAATCAATATTTGTATATTATATTCACACAACCAGTTACGTTTTTATTAACTCACGAATACAACCAAAATATATAACATAAACGTTTAATTAAACCCTTTGAAAATTGCATGCCCTCTCCCAATTGGGACATTTACAACAGAAGAGGTCATTTGCAAGAATGTTTTTGTGTGTGTGTGTGTGTGTGTGCATTCCAAGTAATTTCAAACTGCAGCTGGGTTGTTTTGATTAATAATAATACCTTTAAAAATTACAAAATTAAAGTTAATTGAAAGTATGTATTTTTATATATTTAAAGTTTTTTTTTTTTTTTTTTTTTTTTTGCAGAAGCAGATAACTCCACATTTCATATTTTAGAGTTAAACAAAACCAAGTAATTGTTATGATACATAATACAACACTTGGTTAAATCTTTGTAATGTTAATCTCCTCAGATGACACAGACGCCTGAAAAACTTTGCTGTTGTGATTAACGTACACACACTACTTTCCCCTCAACACTAAACGTGCTGCTTTAGTAAGTTTCCGTGAAAAGGTTTCAGCTTTTAATTTCCTTTTACGCCCCGAAGAAGAAATCACGGGAAATCAAAGTTCGTTGAAATTATCCATCCTCAATCACTTTTAGACAGCTTTGATGAAACTCCTCTTAGCTAGTGCATCTTTTCAAAGTGATATCTGAGATGAATACTGTGTGCTGAGTCGCTAAAACGGACTTATCGTGTTGTGTTCAACAAGGGTGCTACTGCTTGTCGGTTTCTGCTGTAAAACATGAACTCGCGATGCCTTGACAGTGGACAATACCGGCTTTTATGACAAAACGTGTTTAGGGTTCAGTCAATATTTTCAGGCGTCTATTTCAGCTGAGGAGATTAATATAAAGACACACTGGCAGACAGTATGGTGAGTAAACGAAAATGCACGCTTTGGCAGAAGGATGAGAATTTAGAGAGTAGAGATGGGCGATATGGCCTAAAATCCATATTGCGATATACATTGCAGCCTCTTGCGATAAGTAACGATAATATATATCACGATATATAAATTATAATAGAACCATTTCAGAACAGGTTAGATAGACCATAAGGAAAGCCAAACTGCCAAATGTATTTTAGTTTTGAGAACATTTATTATGCAAAACTGTAATTAAACACAAGGCTATTCACGTTTAAACTTAATTCACTTAAAAACGTATTATTACTTCTATATAGATTTATATATTAAGTTGCTCAAGCAAGTGGCAAAACATTTATACATTTATGTTAACATCGCAAACATTTTAAATTAAAACA
The DNA here is from genome assembly GCF_051911475.1 of Siphateles boraxobius. Classification (NCBI taxonomy): domain Eukaryota; kingdom Metazoa; phylum Chordata; class Actinopteri; order Cypriniformes; family Leuciscidae; genus Siphateles; species Siphateles boraxobius. The sequence continues at coordinate 39,585,961 of NW_027509186.1, read as the reverse complement.
TACACAACTGACAAAAACAGCTCTCTCATTCCTTTTGTTTTGCATTTAAATCTTTTTTTTTTTACAAGAAATATTGAGGTCACAAATAACTTGTTTTTCCACCTCCACGAAGAGACAAGTACATCCATTATGTCACGTTGTTTAGATACTGTGTAGTTTTCCTTGCTTTAATTACCCCCGAACTTAAAGTTAAAAAGAAAATGACTGTGAAAAATAGTAGTATAATTTAATTAAATGCATTTAATCAATCCGTGTTCATTTTGACCATGAATCATGCGCTGTCACTTTAATTTAGCACGTGCAGCACAGCAGAAATAGACTCTGTGCGGAAACGATCGCTGCACTGCTGTATACGCACCGCACCTTGAACGCATTGCCTCAACGCATCCGCGTGCAGGACTGTAAACATGGGTATGGAAAAAATAAACCTCCGCATATGCACTGCAAACTGAGTATATGTGAAACAGGCGTTAGCCAGAACTTTTGCCCCTACAGAGAATAGTTTGCTGCTGCTCGTCCAAATAATGGATGTTGCACCAGTCTTTTTCACCAGCTCCTCCGTTTCGCTTTCAGCCATGTTTACTCAAGATGACGAATACGATGATGCGTTGCAGCCGGTTGCAGCTAGTGGCTCTAGATTTTGCAGGTAGCGTCAACATGCATTATCGCGATAGAATCAAAATCTCTATCGTAGGCCAATTTTGTATTGTTTGTATTGCATATCGTTTCTATCGCCCATTACTTGTAGAGAGAGTCAAAATAAAGGTACCTTATCTCACTATTTTACGTGTGGCATCGATGCATCATATCGTTAGATGTTATATCGATGCATCGATCCATATCGATGTATTGTTACACCCCTACAAAACAATTGACTAAACTTATTGCAGAGAGAAAATAAACCTCTCTGAGCCAACGGGACAATGAGTTCACACAGTACATTCAATAGACGTATTTGTAACATCAACTCTTGTAATCTGCAAACCATTGTTCTTTTGTGATACACTTCTCATGACAAACACCTGACTGGTCAGACAGTTTGTTTGTGATTATGGAGTGCTTTGTGTTTCTGGTTTCACGTTTCCTGATGCTATTTTGCAGCTCCAGAAAACAATTCTGCCACAGACCAGGAAAAACCTAGTCTAAAGTCAGTGTTATTCAGATGCTATTTTAAGGGTGCATGCTTGGTCATAATGTAGCGTGTGCACAACGCACACTTTGCTACTCTCATCTACACAGACGCAGCAGTTCCCATTTTTGCAAACCATAAATAATTACAAGGAAAAATATTACCACAAGAGGGAAATCATTGTGGTGTCCATGAAGATGTGAAAAAATAGGCATAAATCTAGCTTACACATTTTCCCAAATTATTATACGCCTGTTTAACCGAAGCCACTTCTCTCTCTTTTGAGGCCCTGACGAGAATGTGGGTCTCCTCGGCTGTGAACCGCTCCTGGTGTGCGCATGTACGTCACTCATGTGAAAAGAATTCAACGTTGTCTGTTGATATATCGAAATCGTCTTCCATTGCGATGTCCTGTATATCTAAATATGTTTAGATCGTTACAGTGAAAGGAAACACTTCCGAAATCTCTGTGTAAACAATGAGTGACGTACACGCTCAAGAGATCACTTCCGGCGCTTTCCAGCTAGGGCTGGGGCGGTATGGATTTTTTCTAATTGCGGTTGAAAAGCAAGATATTCGCGCGGTATAGCGGTAAACCGCTTTAAATACAAAGAAAAAAAATACGCTTTAAATACCCCCCGAACGATCTCGCGAAAGATCTGATTTGCTCCATCTTTTGGTAAGTTTTGTTTAGAAAACCTTATGCAAGACACAATGTCATTAGAATCAATTAATCCATGTCATTAGACACAACATGCACATGAGCAGACCAATGTTTTTTTGGGGGGGGTTTTGCGGTGATGACGGTGACTAGCTCAGACCAGAGCCATATAGAGTAAGAGTTGCGACAACTCCATTGACTTCAATGGAACGTTTTTTTTTTACCGCAGTGGCGGCTCGCGGAGCCTCTCAATAGTTCCCGGAAGTAGCAGCAGCGCGGTAGAGCTACAGCAGAACAGACCGTTTGTGATGCACTTTTAAAAGGTAAGACGTTTAAAGAATAAGATTGTATATTATCAGTACATCTGAATCAAATTAACTTATGTATTAAAGCATGCTAGTTGATTATTGCTCTCTAAATTAGTAGTTTTAGGGGACGTTGTCAGGTAAAATAAAGGTCATTGGATAAAGTTAATACCGCATAAAAAACCACGAACAGCCTATTAATGGTTAAACCCGTTCTATTAATGCATGTTTATCCTTTGTTGTGTAATAAGAGGGAAAGACTTCTAAACAGGGGTTAAATATATCATTGGGGAGTGTGATAGTTGTGATTGATAAAATGAGAATATCGGTTTCATTCCATATTAAATGTGCAATTACAGGGAAAAAAAACGTCTCTGGTTACTTGCGTAACCTATGTTCTCTGAATAGGTTCACTCAACGCTGCGGAAAGCGCAGTGGGATATTCTCTGAATGTGCCGATTGTCTGAAGCCTTATAGAATCACGCCAATTCATTGGCTGATGGCGTCCGCGCGATATGGCTCCGCCCCGACGCTCTTACGTCGCATCATTACATATTCGCGCGCGCGCCATCTGCTCCTCAGATTTCTCTGCCGAAAAGAAACTGTCAGCAGCGCGAGGAGCTTGGCCGCTAACGCAGCGTCTCGTTCCCTATTCAGAGAACATAGGTTACGCAAGTAACCAGAGGCGTTCTCTTTCATAGGTTCACTCAACGCTGCGGAAAGCGCAGTGGGAACGGACTACCAAACTCGCCAAGCCAGAGCGCTTTTATAACTGGTAGATAAAAGAAACAACGACCAAAATGAGTTCAAACAGAAAGAACCTGGGAACCCGGGGTCATGTCAAGATCCAAGCTATAGAACCTTACAAAAGTGTGCGGAGAGGACCAGCCTGCCGCAACACAAATATCCCCCAAAAGTGCTCCTCTGAAAAGAGCTTGAGAAGATGCTACACTTCTGGTGGAATGTGCTTTAATGCTAAGAGGTGAAGGCAAGCCACGCACCTCGTAAGCCAACGAGATAGCCTCTGTGACCCAGTGAGAAATCCTCTGCTTTGATGCAGCAAGCCCACGGCGGCTAGCACCGAAGCAAACCAGAAGCTGGTTAGATTTCCTCCAACCGCCTGAGCGGTCTACATATATCTTAAGAGAACGAACTGGGCAGAGCAAGTTAAGCTTCCTATCTTCCTCAGACGAAAATGGAGGAGGGTGGAAAGCGTTAAGGTTAACTACCTGTGAGCGGAAAGTTGAGGAAAGAACCTTGGGGACATACCCTGGTCTCGGCCTCAAGGAAACTTTGACCAGGCCAGGGGCAAAGTCCAAGCAAGACTCGCTAACAGAAAGAGCTTGTAAATCTCCCACCCGCTTTAATGAGGACAAAGCTAACAAAAGAGAAACCTTGAGAGTCAGAATCCTCTCCGGAGCTGACTCCAAGGGCTCAAAGGGGGCTTTCGTCAAACCCTCTAAGACAACAGAAAGATCCCATGGGGGAACTCTAGGGGAGCGAGCCGGTTTCAGGCGCTTCACCCCACGCATGAAGGCAGAAACTAACCTTAATTTGCCCAGGGGAATCTCATCCGATTCCCTATGCGCTGCAATAGCCGCGACATAAACTCTGAGAGTGGTAGCGGCTGCTCCAGCAGCAAACTTCTCCTGCAGGAATTCCAGTACTGAACCAGCAGGGCAGTTAACTGGGCTCCTATCATGTGCTAAGCACCAAGTCTCAAACACCCTCCATTTGGAAGAATATAATCTCCTTGTAGAAGGGGCTCTAGCACTCGCAATGGTCTCCTGAACGTCAGTTGGGAGACCAGAGCTTAATGCCGACGGCCTCTGATCGGCCAAACGAACAGCTTCCACATGTCTGGGCGAGGATGCCATATCCTGCCCTGTAGCTGGGACAGAAGATCTTCCCTGACCGGGATCCTCCAGGGGGAAGATTCCAGTAGAGGAATTAGCTCCGAAAACCATGGCTGAGATGGCCAGAACGGAGCTACCAGGAGGAGGCGGACTCCGCTCTCTCTCACTCTGGCCAAGACCGCCTGGATCAGTTTGATGGGCGGGAAGGCATAGAGTTTCTGCGTTGGCCAAGGGTGAGCGAACGCATCTATCCCCAATGGGGCCGGGGGACTCAGGGAGAACCAAAGCGGGCATTGGGACGACTCTTGAGATGCAAAGAGGTCCACCTCCGCCTCTCCAAAAACCTCCCAGATCAGGGCCATCGTCTGGCGGTTCAACATCCATTCCCCCGATCTGAGTTTCTGTCTCGACAGAAAATCTGCCGCGAGGTTCAGAACCCCTGGGACATGAACCGCTCTTAGAGATAGGAATCTGCTCTGAGACCACAGGAGAAGGTGACGCGCATGCCTGTCTAGGGTGCGCGACCGAGAACCTCCCTGCCGGTTCACATGAGACACCACTGCCATGTTGTCTGTTCTGACAATGACATGGTGACCCTCCAGAAGAGGGAGGAAATGATGCAGAGCCAGAAAAACGGCTCTTAACTCCAGGCAATTTATGTGCCAAGAGAGAGCCTCTCCGGTCCAGACCCCACACGCTGGTCTGCCCTCGAAAACTGCTCCCCAGCCGGTGAGAGAGGCATCCGTCGTAATCATCTGGCGACGAGATACCGCACCCATGCTGATCCCTTTCCGAAGAAAAAGAGGGTCCCGCCAAACTGACAGGGCTCGAAAGCAACTGCGCGATACCTTCAGTAGGCGAAGGGTTGACCCGGAGGGTCGAACCCCTGAGAGTTTCACCCACCACATGAAGGGTCTCATGTGGAGTAGGCCCAGCGGTAGCACGGAGGAGGCCGCGGCCATAAGGCCCAGCATCCTGCGGCAGGTGCCCACAGACACATGATGGCCTAGCAAAAAAACGAGCCAAGCATGTCATCAGGCTGGAAATCCGTGCAGGGGCCAAGCGGGCCTGCATGAGAACGGAATCCATGTGCACCCCCAAGAAAACGGTGCTTTGAGCCGGAGCAAGAACACTCTTCTCCGAGTTCAACCTCAAACCGAGAGACTGGATATGACTCAGAACGATGTCTCTGTGGTGGGCCACTAGGTTCCTGGACTGGGCTAAAATGAGCCAATCGTCTAGGTAATTTAGAACACGGATGCCCTGGAGCCGCAATGGGGCCAGAGCTGCATCCATGCACTTTGTAAATGTCCTCGGGGCCAGAGATAGGCCGAAGGGAAGGACCCTGTACTGGAACGCCCTTCCTCCAACGGCGAACCTGAGGAACTGCCTGTGTCGCTGAACAACCTGGATGTGAAAATAAGCATCCTTTAGGTCTATCGTCACGAACCAATCCCCTGGCCGAATCTGAGATATGATAGCTTTCAGCGTCAACATTTTGAATTTCCCTTTGTAAAGGGCGAAGTTCAGTCGGCGGAGGTCCAGTATGGGACGCAAACCGCCGCCCTTCTTCGGGACCAGGAAGTAACGGCTGTAAAAGCCCCGCTCGGTTTCCCCTGGAGTAATCTCCTCTATTGCTCCTTTGAGAAGGAGGGAAGAGATTTCCTACTGAAGTACAGAAGCCTGAGTGGCGCTGTCTACTACAGTAGGAAACACCCCGTTGAAACAGGGGGGATTGCGGCAAAACTGAAGAGTGTAGCCGAACCGAATTGTGCGAAGAACCCAAGACGATACCCCTGGTAAGCGCTCCCACTCTGGAAGGAAATGTGATAGAGGAGGAGGGATGTTGTAATGCAGACGACATACCTGAGTGAGGGTGCCGTGCTGACGCTCCTGGAGTAAAGAGGTTGACTGTGCAGGAGGGCCATCGGCGTCCTGGCACGTGATGGGAGGCATCGATGCTGGGGTCATGGTGACCAGATCCGCCTGCTCCGGAGGAAAACGGAAAGTGCCTCCAGGGATGCGGCCGGTAGTTATAGAGAGTGTGGGGGGTGAGGGGAGAAAGCAGAAAGCGTCTCCTTCCTCCCGCACCAGACTGAGTAGAGAAGGTGAAATATGACCTGCACTTCGAGACACTCTGAGTGGCGAAGGTGACAGGGCAAGGAAAGGAGAGCTGGGAGGTGGGCAGAAACGCTTGTGCGGTCTGACCCAACCTTGAGGAAGCAGAGGAGCTCTCCTTTTTCTGACCGGAAGGTCAGGAACGGCTCTGGGCCGCCGGAGCAGTCGGTTTGTCGGACCGCCTCAACTGGAGGCGCTTGTGAGGCCGTTGACGGGGAAACGGGCGACCGCGGGCTCCCCAAACCGTGGTAGGTGGGAGATGCCCTGGTTCGCTTCTTCTGGAAGAGAAATCCGGTCTATGAGAGGGACGTTCTCTTGGTTGCACCGGGGCGGGAGCAGAAGGTTCCCTAGCCCTCCTGGGCATGAACTGTCTGAACGCGGCCGATTGGGATTTGGAGGAGCGGAATTTCTCAACCACTGTGTTGACCGCCTCACCAAACAACCCCGTTTGAGAAATGGGGGCGTCCAAGAGGAAAACCTTCTCTTTGTCACGGATCTCCGTGAGATTAAGCCACAAGTGGCGCTCCACCGCAACAGAACCAGCCATAGAGCGACCTATAGCGCGTGCGGTATGCTTGGTGGCTCTTAAGGCTAAATCCGTAGCCTTACGAAGCTCCTTGACCGCTTCAGGAGTCACGCCGTCGCCCTCGTCCATTTCCTTCAGGACATCCGCCTGGTAGGCCTGGAGAATGGCCATAGTGTGCAGGGTCATGCCTGCCTGCCCAGCCGCCATGTAGGATTTCCCAATGAGAGAGGAAGTAGTCCTACATGCTTTAGAAGGGAGGAGGGGGCGCGATTTCCAGGACGGCGCAGACGACGGAGCAAGATGGTCGGCTAAAGTTTCCTCAATCGCCGGAATGGCTGAATAGCCCTGTTCCACAGAGCCTACCAGGTTGGTGAAATCAGCAGCAGCCGCATTAGTGAGGCGCGAAGAAAAAGGCTGCTTCCAGGATCTGGAAATCTCATGATGCAGATCACTGAAAAATGGCAGCTTCCTCCGTTGAGGCCTAGAATTAGGGCCACTGAGAAGCCTTTCGTCGAGTTTCGACGACTGAGACTCACGTGGCTCGTCGGGCCAATCAATAGTGAGCTTCTCCGTAGCGCGCGAAAGCACGTCAACGAGCTCCGCATAGGCCGCAGTAGGCCGCGCTTCCTGACCGCTCGGCGGGATAACCTCGTCGGCGAGAGTAGGCCCGAAATCCTCGGAGTCGGAAGCCTCGGTAAAAAGTATATCCTCCAGCCCGAAAGAAACCGCGTCGCGTGCTCCCGGGCTGGGGCGCAAATAATCGTGTGAAAATTCTACTGGCATGCCTCGCGCGTGCCGAGGGGAGGGAGAGAAAGAGCGGGGCTCGTCTGCTCGAACTCCACATCCTCAAGCTCTACATCCGAACCCCATGTCGCGGATCCTCGAGAGGCCTCGGGAGCGCAACAGGGGGAGACGAATGATTCCCTCTCAAAGACCGCGAGCCGCGATTTAAGGGTTTTGAGCAACAAATTTTCACAGAATTTGCATTTAGACGATCCTATAACTGCCTCACGTGCATGTGAAAAACCCAAACACTTAACGCACTTACTGTGTGGATCGTCGTTAGCGATGTAACGAGCACATGGCGGAGTACAGCGTCTGAAATCCATGGCAACTTCACCGTAAGGAGAAACAGAGTTCCGCTTGAACAGTCGCAGAAGCGCCGAGAATAATCCAGATGTATTTGTAGCTCAGAAAAATCACGAGCGAAGGGCAACGTGACCGCTTCACTCTGAAGGTAGAGAAATCTGAGGAGCAGATGGCGCGCGCGCGAATATGTAATGATGCGACGTAAGAGCGTCGGGGCGGAGCCATATCGCGCGGACGCCATCAGCCAATGAATTGGCGTGATTCTATAAGGCTTCAGACAATCGGCACATTCAGAGAATATCCCACTGCGCTTTCCGCAGCGTTGAGTGAACCTATGAAAGAGAACTTATTTTAGATATCATTTGAGTAAGCAAAAACGTAGGGTTGGAGTTTTTTTATTCATTGTGTTTCTGTTGACTATTACCTGTCATGTTTCAGCTCAACTGATTTGTACTGATGGGAAAGGGAAATGGAAGTTTATAAGTAAGATTTAAAACCATGCTTAAAACGTCAGCAAGCCATTTTCTAGATCAAAACACTAGGCTAAATGGGGTATTATAAATACCATAACTGTATTATATACTGACTACTATATACAATTTATCCCGTTTTTGTTTCCTTTATCTCTTTCAACACAAGCAGCACAAAGGGGATTCAGTGGATCCTAAAGACTCCTGCACTGACGCTGTACCCTCACCTTCAGTCTCAGATCCTTGGATTTTGCAAGTATTTACTTCCTCCTTATTTTTAATAAACATTAAACTTCCCAGTGTTGGTCTTTGTGAAAAAGTGCAGATACACCCAAGTATGATTGCACAAAATGTTTAGTTCTATTTAGATTGCTCCTGACTTGAGCATATTTCTGCTCTCTGTGTCGGACAGTACAAGAACAACATAGAGGAAAGGACAGACAACATGCTTGACGTGCAGTTTATTAGACATTTATAAATCCCTTTGTGCTAAATCTGTGCAAAAGTGTGTGTATATATATATATATATATATATATATATATATATATATACACACTTATATATGTGTGTATATATATATATACACACATATAGGGGACGTGAGAGAACGGCGCGAGGCCGGTGGTTTGATTGCTAATGAGCAGCACCTGTGAAGCACACCAGTCTCGCATCTCTCACGGAGGAGCGGAAGCATAAAGGAGGAGCGACGACGTTGATGATCGAGAGAGCAACAGGCCTGTGTTTTAGTTGTGTTTTTGTATTTGTATTTTATTTTAGCCAGCAGTCGTCCGCAAGGGGCTGCTGGCAGTTATATTTATTTTCGGTAGCCAGCAGTCATCCGCGAGGGGCTGCTGGCGGTATTTTGGTTTGTTTGTTTTATTTTAAATAAAGTATATTTTGATTGTTCGCCGGTTCCCGCCTACTTCTTTCATGAACATTGCTACAAGGTTATAAAGAAAAAACAATTACAATCAATAAATCACAATAGCACCCAGCAACTCTACTCTTCGAAAGAAATTTCCTGCAGCTGTGAACGCAAGCTACAACCCTCCAAAGCCCATTCATAAGCCTCTGCAGAGGAAACCTGGTTGTGAACGCAATTAAATATATATTTCTCCCAAATTCCCCAGGGTTTTTTTCTGGAGCCGATTGCCTTCTTGAGCCGTTGAAGGCAGATAAGTGTATGTAATGTTACTCATGAACTGTATTCTCTAGGCCATGACTTTTGTGAACCCTCTACGAATTCCTCCAGAACGAGACAAATAAATATAATTCTAATTTGAATCTTATCAACGGCTATATGAGCACCCACACTACCCGCTAAAAACATAGCATTTATTTTGCCAAACACGTGTTAAACTTTCAGCCCATACAATTTCAAAGTTTATACTTCTCTGCCACCGCAATATCCATCTCCAGAAAAAACCCTGCTAATAAATATTAAAATTAGGAATACTTACGATTGATGATAAGCAACGCTGATATCGCCATTTTCACTCCCAGCCGCTATCTTTCGGCGCGAATCGTCAAACGTCCGGGTGACGTCATGACTCATCAACTACGTGGCGCTGTAGCAGCCATGGTAGAAGCAGAGTGGAGGTTTTTTTTTTTAATTTTCAAAATTACAGTTTGATATCAAGTTCTTGACACATTTCTTTTACACATTTGATAAGTATGACTTGAAACAACAATAATTTGAAAAAAAAAAATGGCATCGCAAACATATATTAAATTCATTTAACAGAGATACAGATATTTGGGCTTTTCGATTTTTTAAAAACTTTACAGACTCAAAATACATGCTTGTCTTCAAATTCATTAACCACAGTTAAATGCTCAGATAGATGGGATGATGATGATTACTTGAATGTATATATGTTCTATGTTCTTTTTTTTGTGCTACATTTAAGGCCTGTTCACACGCATTTTCCTTTGCGCGCTCAAGTTCGTTATTTCAAATGTAGCCACGCGGTATGCGCGCTCATAATGGAAGCGACGCGGTCGCGATGCGACGCGCTCGTTTTTTTCCAAGCGTGTCCGCGCTGCATCGAGATAAAAACATCTCAACTTTTCAGAATGCAGCAAGCGTTTTCCTTGCTGTAACGGAGAGCGCAGCTGATGGTTGCTAAGCAACGACAGACGCCTCCGGGGCGCAACCCCCCTATAGCGCTTTGGAAAAAGGAGAATGCGGCGCGCGTAGCGTTTTCTACTCGTTTTTAGGCGCTATATGTGAGCGCAGCCTTAGACTGTAATGACCTTTCAGCCATATTCATCCAGAAACTGCATTAAGACAATACAGAAAACATTGCATTTTGCATTGCATTGCATTTTGCATTCGATTCTGAACAAATCACGTTGTCAGAAATTGGCATCAGCCAATGAGATTGCGCATTACGAGTTAAATCGCCCATTTTACTTTCATGATTGATTGCTGATAAACAGGAAATGACCATATTTGGATCCGATAGCGTTGCAAAGGAGAGAGAGAGCTATCTAACGGTATGTGTGATGACAGGGTGCAGACAGCGATCGCAGAGCAGCGTGATGATTTAGGACGCCAACTTTTGTTAAATTTATGCTAAATCTACACACGCAAACAGACAAAGTGTAGTAAAATAAAGACCTAAATGTGTATTTTGGACTTTTTTTCTGAAAGAAGATATGTTATTAAAGACAAATAGCCCAAAATCTCAAAATTGACCAGTGAAAAAAAAAAAACAATGTTTTTGCCTGCCTTGTCTCGCCTTAAGTACTTTTCTTACGGACCTAATCATTCTTTCCCATATGCCTCCGTGATGTGAACCAGTTGGAGGATTAAAAATCCACTTTATTCCCTTCTGCAGAAGCATGTTGTTGATCGGTGATTGGTTCCAGCATTCAGTAGCTTGCCTTAACTCACATTCCGCTCCAAGAAAATTTGTACCATTGTCAGATTGCATTTCCAAGACATGTCCACGTCTTGCGATAAATCGCCGCAGTGCATTAATAAAGGAATCAGTATCCAATGATTGTACCACTTCAATATGAATAGTACGAATGGCTAATATGTGAAGACAACTTTGAATCTCTTCACAATACTTCTCCTGGTCTTGATTTCAAAGGGTCCAAAACAGTCGACTCCGACGTGTGTAAATGGAGGTTTATCTGGAGAAACTCTATTCAGAGGTAGGTTTGCCATCCAGGGCCGGCGCTAGCCATTTGGGTGCCCTAAGCACAAATGCTTGGTGGTGTGCCCTAATAATTTGACAACTCTGTGAATATGAAAATATACAAACACTGAGATTGTGTTTTTTTTTTTTCTTCCTAATTGCAGTTTCACCCACAGATGTCGCCCTTGGGCCCTTGGCCTATGAACCTCTTGAAAACGACCGCATTATCCGCATAGAACAACAACGAAAAAACTTATCTAAGCGGTCTTCCTTTTCTTCTCAAACAAACTAACTGCATCTTAAACAGCCCAAGTTTAAAAATTTCCCGGGGGAGAAACCCCCAGACCCCCATTAAAATAAAAGATTCAACATGCAGGGCTAAAAAAGCCTGCCCCGGATCATTTGCACTACTAGCGACGCCCCCCTGGACATGCATACACGACGCAAGGGCGCCCGCGCTACAAAACTAACATTTTTATTTAAAACATTGTCTTACCTGCAAGCGAAGCGCGAGTATCATCCCGCTGTCTCTGCTTTTTCCTTTTTCCGCCCCCGACTCTTGGTGCCTTTTCGAGGCCATGTCTGAGGTCGGTGTCTGCCAAATTTGACATTGATTGAGGCATGAACAGACCACTGGGAGTTGGGGAGGGGGGGGCACCAGAGGGAGACTGGCACAGGAGATTCACCTTTTTCTCGACTAATTTGGTCTAGGCCTATATTTCTTTTGTATTGCTTTTGAATATTAACATGCTTTAGACATTTTATTTGTTATTTATACTAGTAGCCTATTGTGATGATTTTTCACGACTCAGATTTTTTGGTGCCCCCCCAAGCACTTGGTGCCCTACGCGCAAGTGCGTGATGTGCGTGAGCGGAGCGCCGGCCCTGTTGCCATCTGTTGATGCCCTGGAGCTGCTTGCAAACGCTTGCAGATCACACACTTGGACAATATTTTCCTTATGGCTACACTGGCGCCAGGTATCCAATACCTTTGATGCAAACTTGATAGCATATAGTTTCGACCACCATGACCCATCTCTTGATGTATATCGTCGCTGCCCTATGAAACTCACGTATGTCCAAAACGGTTACTTTTCAGGAAGTGAAAAAAACACCGTAATTTTAAAAGCTGTTGAACGTAACGTTGTCATACTTGGTACGGCATCTTTAAATGTAACCATATTCTTGCCAGTGAAATGATATAATCCACATTTGACCAAAATCGAGTTTAAATGGACATACGTGCATATTTTACAGTAACGGTGGTCGATACACGTTCTTCGATACGCGTTCTTTAATTAGAATGACCAAGTCGCGTTTCATATTGACAGATGCATAGGCTACGCTCAGTTTATTAAATATGCTCAGTTTATTAAATAGCCTACTTCTCAGTTTATTAAATGTCTCTTGCAAACTATGAAGGGACAATGAACCAATACACTGACATCGCAATGCTAGACTGTGTTGTGAACCTTCTTCTTAAGTGTAGAAAAACTCAGAAGCGAAGACCAGGAGACTTGGGGGTATCTTTTAAGCAGAGTTCTTTATTGCTGTTTCATCGCTGTAGTCACCAAGTCTGAACTCAATAGCTCAGCACAGTGTAATATCTTTAAAGGGGGAGGAGTTACATAGAGATGGAGGCACTCTGAAGCAAAAGCATGTAAATGAGGTATACAGGTTTAGGAACCTGCCCTAGACTGAGAGTGTTACCAATCCTAATCCAATCAGCATAACAGTGTAACCACCACAAACAATCTGCCACAAACATTGTCAGGACAGCTCAACTTCACAAATTTTGTACCAGCTGGCAAACATCAAGAGCATAGTACAACACCTAATGCTGCGTTCACACCAAACGCAAATAGAGCGTCAAATTCGCGTCTATCGCGACTAGTCGGACGCTTTAACATTTTGGATCCATCCATCCAAAGCGAAATTGACGCACGTAAAAAGCAAAATATTGACGTGCGTCTGAGGCGAAATCGGCTTCTTGTAGGAGGTGCAAGTGCTAGGCGGTTGTCTGTTTGCAAGATGGCTGATATTGATTGAGCATTCATCGAGAATCACCGCTCTGTATTTGCTCTGGAGAGCAGAACAGCAGTGTAGGGGTCATCATCGCCATACTTGGCTCCACCAGACCCTCCGGAGGCATTCCCAGTTTGGCGAGTTTCACCATTTGCTCCAGGAGCTGCGTCTGGATGACGGCCACTTTCAGCGGTACTTCCGCCTGTCCCGCGTCCAGTTTGATGAACTGTTGTCCCGCATCGGAGCGAGGATCAACCTCGCCCTCACCCACCTAATCTGTCATTTTTTTTGTTTTGATGATAAATGGAGCCAGCCTACTACAAAAGTGATTAAACTGTCCTGTGACTTTTTTTCCCTCATACAACACTGTCCAGAAACGAACTATGTTCTTGCACTAAAGTATGTTGGTTGTCTTCAAATTAGAATAATAATAATGTTTTATATAATCTAGATTAGATATGGAATAAATAGCATTCAATACAAAATTGATGTCTCGTATATCGAAATCAAGTTTTTATGTGATAAAATATTTACTTGAATGAATGAATAAAGGTTTATTCGGTTACTAAACATGGAACAAAATGTATATACAACAACACATTCCTTACAAACAAAGAAGGTAACCGAACGGATGTAGGCTGAAGCTGTGGCTTATTAGGCCTACCCTATTTACAAAACTACGTCTACCCATCAAAATTTGAACTTAAACAATATAAATGTATAAACATATTCCTATATACACATGCTGCATATATACTCATGTACATGCATATATACATACATACATTCAAACCTCTGCACTTAATTCACAAAAATGTATTTATTACTTGTGTTATTTAAATTTAAGCACAAAAATTATACATAAACTTAACAATTTTTCTTAAGCATCCGAATATTTATCAAAAATTAGGATTTAAAACTTTTTTTTAAAATAGTGAATGGAATTACTCCTCTTAAGATCATCGGTGAGACTATTCCACAAGTCGACCCCTTTTTACCGAAATAGTGTTCATTTTAAAGTTTGTCCTGACCATTTGTTTTTTAAACAAGTTCTCTCATCTTAGGAGATATTGCCTTATATTTCTGTTCCCTGTTTTCAAACAAACATAGTATATTTTCAGGCACTATTTTCCTATTAACTTTGAACATAAAGTCACCATTATTCAGACTGATTAAATCGGAAAATTTTATTCCTTTAAATTTACAGAATATAGAATTTGTCGGTTCATTATATAGTGAATGATTGACTATCCTTATAACTTGTTTTTGTAAAATAAAAATAGGTTTTGTGTTTGTGGTGTAAGCATGCCCCCATATTTCAACAGTAAGAAAAGTATGGAACAATAAGATAACAATACAGAATATACAAAGAAAGGCGTATTCAAAAAATACTTGGTTTTATGTAATATAGCTATTGTTTTAGACAGTTTTAATTGAACATGAGCGATGTGTGGTTTCCAGGATAATTTATGGTCTAATATTATTCCAAGAAATGTGTTTTCATTCACCCTTTCTAGTTCCACATCATCAATCTTTAAGCTCATGCTGGTTTTAATTTGTCGATTACTGAATATAATATATTTGGTTTTACTTAAATTAAAGGATAGTTTATTTTGGTCAAACCATTGCTTAATTCTGGATAGTTCTCTGGTCACATCAGTAATTATTTGGTGAAGATTATCCCCAGATACATACAGTGTTGTGTCATCTGCGAATAAAACACATTTTAACAAATCGGATACCTTACAAATGTCATTCATATATAGAATAAACAACTTAGGACCAATCAAAGAACCCTGGGGCACCCCACAAGTTACTTTACGCATTTCTGATTGATGTTCATTAAAATGAATATACTGGCATCTATTGTCAGGATAGCTTTCTAACCAAGAGTAAGCACGGCCTCTAAAGCCATTCTGCTCTAATTTATTCATTAATAATTTATGACCTATGGTATCGAAAGCTTTTTTGAGGTCAACAAAAACACCCAAAGTAGAATTATTTTTGTCTAATGCAGATGCTATATAATCAACTAATTTAATAACTGCCATTGAAGTCGATCGACCGCTCCTGAATCCATATTGATCGACACTTAATATCATGTATTTTTCTATGAAACCATCAACCCTCTTCAGAAAAAGTTTTTTCCAGTTGTTTTGAAAATTGAGATAATAATGAAATTGGTCTAAAGTTTGAGTATAAATGACTATCACCATTCTTGTAAGTTGGAATAATTTTTGCAATTTTCATCTGATCTGGAAAAACGCCAGATTTAAAGAACAAATTGAAGATATAGGTCAGGGGTTCTAATATTAAATGGATTATGTTTTTAACTAGTTTCATTTCAATATCTTTCCAATCGGTTGACCTTTTATTTTTAAAACCATTCACAATCTCCGGTAATTCATTTTTGGTAATATCAGACACAGTTCCAGGAAGGAAGCTTGTGTTTCTCCCAGAAACAGGGTGCACACCTGATGACCCCAATGACATACCTTACCCTCCTTTTCACCACTCCACACCGACTGCTACTGCCAAGAGTTTCCTACTTAAAAGTTGAAACATCTAGTTCTATTAGCTTTACTCATGTATAATAACGATATTTTAACATTTTATTGCTAACACTTATTGCATAAACATTAATTGGGGTTGAATCCCTCTATATTTGTGACAATATCTTGCAATTTTGCTTGAGTCACATAGCTCATCCGAATTGACCAGACAGAACAGTGTCTGTATCGCTTTTACTGGCACTATGTTACTTCGGGTTTCGGGTAGGAACCGAGCACAAAAAGAACTACAAAATTTGACTGCTTTACGGCATACGTCACTTCCCCCACTTCCTCAGATTCTGACGTGAGAGCACAACTAGCGTTTGATACCTGTCTTATGTTGTTGGCCGAAGCAACAACTAAAAGGAAGAAGGCAAAGGTTTTGTCAGAGGAGACTAAAAGAAGAAAAAGAGAGAGTGACAAATTATAAGGCCGATCAAGGATCAATATTGGAGGGAGAGCAAGACAGTTTGAAGACGGTGAGAGTGTGCACGCGCGCGACACCGGCTCTCTCTCTCTCTATGCTCGTTCTTCCAGTAACATGTTGTAACCCTGTCACAAGCGCAGCAGTTAGTCATCTATAAAATGCTTATAAATTTAAAAATAAATCAGCGAGTCAGGGAGCTGACTACCACGCGAAATGTAAAAGGCTAAATAACATGGCTGGCCATGTTATGGAATCTATCTGGTCCTCCATTTATCTTCATGAATCAAGTAATGCTAGTAGAGTAGCGAATTATCAATCTGGTAGCTAGTAACGTTAAACACTAACATGCTAGTTTACAATGGTTATAATAAATAATCTTTCAGGTTAACTATCCTAATGTCTGCAGGCTGATAGTCATATTTGTTTATTTATTTTTCAGGTGAAAGTGTCTTGCCTCAGGCTATAATGCAAAATCGATTTCCAAAATTGCAATAATCGTGTCTAACATCATAACGGACATTGTTACGAAATAATGCGACGTACATGTAACTTTATTGATGTCATCTGGCATTTTGTAATGTTTACATTACACTCAAAAAACACAAATTAAATTATACAGTAGGCCTAGTCTTTAGGCGATTTACTTGTAATTTAGCTGCAATCATGTAAAAACGTTATAAGCCATCAGAGACGCTCTGTGTGAGTGGTATTTACGACAGTAACTTTAAATACAAGTACTCTACAGCGACTCATGGGGGCACTGTTTGACAAAAACGGAATTCCTGCATGGTGTGCCTTTAATGAATGAATAATTGAAATTATGGGATATCAAGAATAATCAAAGATCTAAATAAATCAGAAGCAATATTTGGATTATTTCCTAATAAGAACACAATCTAAATTTGATAATCATTTGAAATTGGAGTCAGATTATACGCAGAACTAAAGTAAAATGAAAAGACATACACATATTTTCCTTTCGCATTCCGTCGTTGGACCGATGGGTGGCCTTTACACTAGATAGTGTTACATTAAGCACTATCACTTCAAAAGAATTATATTTGAAACTAGACTTATCAGTAATACTAAAGATATTACTATAAGTTACAGCAAAACATCCCCTTTGCCTTTCAGACTAAGCTCATGTTTGTAACAGTAATCTTGGGAGTGGACTCAAAGTAATATAAATGTTTGGTTTTAGCAGGTTTCTGTCAAACACAGCACATCTAGGTTATGCTCTCTAATGTTATCATTTACAATAAGTGCTTTTGAAGAAAGGGATTGAATATTCAGCAACCCGAGCTTTATCATTTGTTCATCTGAATTATATCGGTTTTGGTAACACTTTATTTTACAGTGTTATTGTTACATTGGTTACATGTAATTACCATAGTAATAACAGTAAATGATGCATAATTACATGCAACTAACCCTCAACCAAATCCTAATCCTACCCTAACCCTATAGTAAGTACAGGTAGTTAATTAATATTACACTGTACTTAAATATTTAATTACACTGTAACAATGACACCTTAAAATATAGTGTAACCCTGTTTTTTTTTTATCAGATCAATTAACATTAATTAAATGTTTACCCTTAAATGGGTTTGGATGTTTTTAATTCGGGAAACAGACACTGAAAGAGTCTATATGTGATGGCATTTATCTGACTTCAGTGACGTGAGACAGCTAGAAGACGGTCGGTTTAGCCCGTCTTTCTGCTTCCAGACCTGAGCCCCAGTTAGTCAAGGTTGAACTCTAAGACTATGTGCTCTATCATACTCCCGGTGCAATGCAGCGCCAGGCGCGACACGAGTGTTTTCTGTTAGTTTCAGCCTGAAGCGGTTATTTTCACGTCCAGAGCCACGTTGTTTAAATAGCAAATGCATTTGTGGCCATTGGCGTGCTGGTCTAAAAACAAGGTGTGTTCAGGCACATTGATGGCGCATTGCTTTTTTAAGGCAACTGAAATATATTTTTTGTTATTTAAAGAGCGTGTTAGTATTGTGCACCTATAGGCGGGTCCAACACCTGCGTACAGTCTGCTTATCAAACACATAGGAATGCGCAACAGCACACAAACATGCCAAATATTGAAAATAAAAGGAGTACAATGTTGTGTACATAGAGATATGATGGATTCCGGCTTGTCTAGTAGATGGTTTGCTTGCACGCTTTAACCTCACACACACACAGCTTTAACCTCACACACGAGCAGATCCGTTTGCACTCTTGAGACGCGTTCAGTCTTTCCACTTATCAAATTCCGTCATGTAAATAGTGAATCCGCCATGGCGCGCGACACACCCATTACTCATGAAGAGAATAGGGACAGCCCTTTTAATTTGGTCTCTAAAGTTTGTTTCACACTATAAACTTTGATTTGGAGTGAGAGATACAGGAGGAGTGGTTTTATTGTATCAGATACATGTCACTGCACTGATTGCTCCAGTTTTGGTCTGCGATCTCTAACCCAGAATAAAACCGGCTCCAGAACAGGTTAGCCGTGTAGCGCAAGTTAGCATGGTGATGAAAACAACTAAAAACCAATCCACTTTCTTGAGCCCGAAAAAGCCAGTTTGCTCAAACTAATCTTGAACTCTACCTGTTAGCAACTGAAACCGGCTTTGTGCAACAGGCCATTTTTGTTGTTTTAATAGACAAAGAACTGCCTTACACTGACAGCTAATTGACAAGTCAGAAAGTTACAACTCAAAAACAATCTGAATCTCAGTTATTTTAAAGGTGCCCTAGAATGTTTTTTTTTTATTATTTTATAATGTTTCCTGGGTTACCCTTACAATGTTGGTATGTTTTTTAGATAAAAAATAATCATAATTTAGAAATAAATGGCATTTTTCCTAGCCTGCTTTTAGCCTCTGATTTGAACACTCTGTTTGAAGGGGCGTGTCTGCAGTGGGATTTAGTGTAACCGCGGCCACTGCTGTGATTGGCTGACATGCTTGCATATGAAATAGCTATGCATTAGATGTGAAACTCTCTCCCGAATACTTTTACTACTGCTATTATACGTTTTTACTATAACAGCTATCGAGATTAACGAATCGTGAGATGTTTTTAAAGTATTTAGATCTATTCCCATCACATAAAATGTTGCCGTGATGAGCATTGAGCAGATGACAGTGTGTTGATCGCGAGAATGAAGATCTTATCATTGCAAAGCAGTTTCTGCACTCTCTAATGCTTTCACCAATGCAAACACGATGATGTAAATACAGTAAGAGCTTCGTTGTGCAGTAACGTGCGGCATTGATTTCATAACGAGTTTGGCAAGTGTCCAGATAAACTCGCGCTGTGTGGAAAGATTGTTCTTTGATCGCTTTCTGTATATAATTTGTTCACAATTTAAATATGATTATTTTCATCCTACTAAAAGAAACGATGTGAAGCTGATATTTTAGTCACTGGCTTGATTTACTGATGCATAAACAGTATTGAACGATTTTGAGAGAAAGATTACCTGTCTGAACTTGAACAATTACACATCAGAAAGTGTTGCTTGGTAGCTCGATCCGAGGCCAGCTCTGTATTGGCCCAAGTTGAGGAAACAGTCGGTGAAATGTTTGGAAATTTCCAGAGAATATAAAATTAACCCATTGTTTCTTCAGAGGCTCAGATGAAGGAACTAAAAAATACTTTTGTGTTCATGTGTACATCCACACTGAGCAACTGCCATGCTTCGGCTGCGCAGTTCCGCCTGGCATTGAGGGCTGGCATTATGCAAATATTTGGAGGCGTACATATTAATGATCCCGACTATTGCGTCACAGTCGGTATTGTGTGGAGAACCGACCGTTTTTCAGGGGTGTTTTTCATAAACGTGAATTAAATGAGAACGCGAAAACAGTCCAGTTTGAGATTCACTCTATGTCATGTCCATGCACTGAACTCTTGTTATTTGACTATACCAAGGTAAATTCAATTTTGAATTATAGGTCACCTTTAATTAATTGGATCTGTAGAAACCTTAAACTCACAAAATCATACATTGTCAGTGAAATGGTTATTTTATTTGTTGTTATTGTACATACATCTGTTTAATGTAATAACAGGCTTTATGTAACTAAACAAAAGTAAAAAAAAATCAAAAAGATCAAATTCAGGGAATTGTTTCATACACACACCTAAAGGATTATTAGGAACACCTGTTCAATTTCTCTTTAATGCAATTATCTAATCAACCAATCACATGGCAGTTGCTTCAATGCATTTAGGGGTGTGGTCCTGGTCAAGACAATCTCCTGAACTCCAAACTGAACGTCAGAATGGGAAAGAAAGGTGATTTTAAGCAATTTTGAGCGTGGCATGGTTGTTGGTGCCAGACGGGCCGGTCTGAGTATTTCACAATCTGCTCAGTTACTGGGATTTTCACGCACAACCATTTCTAGGGTTTACAAAGAATGTTGTGAAAAGGGAAAAACATCCAGTATGCGGCAGTCCTGTGGGCGAAAATGCCTTGTTGATGCTAGAGTTATGAGGAGAATGGGCTGACTGATTCAAGTTGATCGAAGAGCAACTTTGACTGAAATAACCACTCGTTACAACCAAGGTATGCAGCAAAGCATTTGTGAAGCCACAACACGCACAACCTTGAGGCGGATGGGCTACAATAGCAGAAGACCCCACCGGGTACCACCCATCTCCACTACAAATAGGAAAAAAAGGCTACAATTTGCAAGAGCTCACCAAAATTGGACAGTTGAAGACTGGAAAAATGTTGCCTGGTTTGATGAGTCTCGATTTCTGTTGATACATTCAGATGGTAGAGACAGAATTTGGCGTAAACAGAATGAGAACATGGATCCATCATGCCTTGTTACCACTGTGCAGGCTGGTGGTGGTGGTGTAATGGTGTGGGGGATGTTTTCTTGGCACACTTTAGGCCCCTTAGTGCCAATTGGGCATCGTTTAAATGCCCAGGCCTACCTGAGCATTGTTTCTGACCATGTCCATCCCTTTATGGCCACCATGTACCCATCCTCTGATGGCTACTCCCAGCAGGATAATGCACCATGTCACAAAGCTCGAATCATTTCAAATTGGTTTCTTTACCATGACAATGAGTTCACTGTACTAAAATGGCCCCCACAGTCACCAGATCTCAACCCATTAGAGCATCTTTGGGATGAGGTGGAACGGGAGCTTCGTGCCCTGGATGTGCATCCCACAAATCTCCATCAACTGCAAGATGCTATCCTATCAATATGGGGCAACATTTCTAAAGAATGCTTTCAGCACCTTGTTGAATCAATGCCACGTAGAATTAAGGCAGGTCTGAAGGCGAAAGGGGGTCAAACACAGTATTAGTATGGTATTCCTAATAATCCTTTAGGCGAGTTGCTTTCAACCAAGTGTCATCTTTCCGGTCTCTGACCAACCAGCTAGATGTCAACCAATCTGGCTTCAAGAAAGGACATTCAACAGAGACTGCACTACTGTCGGTCACAGAAGCCCTGCGGATCGCAAAAGCTGCTTCCAAATCTTCAGTTCTCATTCTGCTGGATCTTTCTGCTGCCTTCAACACTGTGAATCATCAGATCCATCTATCCACCCTCTCTTCACTGGGCATCAAAGGAACTTCCCTCCACTGGTTTGAGTCCTATTTCACAGGCAGGTCCTTCAGGGTTACATGGAGAGTTGAGTTATCCAAAGCACATCAACTGAACACAGGGGTTCCTCAGGGTTCAGTGCTTGGACCGCCCCTCTTCTCCATCTACACCACATCATTGGGACCCATCATACAGGCACATGGTTTCTCTTACCATTGCTATGCTGATGACACACAGCTCCACCTCTCATTTCAACCAGATGATCCCACAGTAGCTGCACGTATCTCAGGCTGTCTGGCGGACATCTCGGCATGGATGAAGGAACATCACCTGCAGCTCAACCTGGCGAAGACTGAGCTTCTCGTCCTCCCTGCCAATCCGTTGCAATGTATAACATCAGGAAGATGAGCATGCAACACAACTTCTCGTCCAGGCCCTGGTTATTTCTAGACTCGATTACTGCAATGCTCTTCTGGCTGGACTTCCATCATGTGTAACTAAACCTCTACAAATGATCCAGAATGCTGCAGCCCGCCTTGTCTTCAACGAGCCCAAAAGGGCCCACGTCACTCCTCTGTTCATCTCACTGCACTGGCTACCACTCGCTGCTCGCATCAAATTCAAAGCTTTGACGCTTGCTTACAGATCTACCACAGACTCAGCTCCGTCCTACTTTCCTACTTTCTACATCCCTACCAGAAGCCTACGATCGGCCAAGGAGCGACGGCTCGTGGTGCTATCACAGCGAGGCACTAAATCACTCTCCAGAACATTCTCATTCACGGTTCCATGCTGGTGGAATGATCTCCCCACCCTCGTCCTTAATGCAGAATCCCTGACAGCATTCAAAAGTCAACTGAAAACGTATCTCTTCCTTGAGTACTTAACATAAAAATAAAAAATAAAATAAAAAATTGTCCTTCTCTTTTAAATCTTTCCTTCCCTTTTACATCTTCCCTTGTCTGGCTTTTGCTACTCTGAGCAATGCCTGAACTTTGTATTTTAAGCACTTCTTGCGTTGTTCTTGCCTCTTCACAATGACTCGCTTGCTTTAGTCTTCAGTTGTAGGTCGCTTTGGATAAAAGCGTCTGCTAAATGACTAAATGTAAATATAAATGAGTGTATATTGACAAATAACTGATTATTGTTGTTCTACATTTGTTTCCAGTCTCTTTTAATTTTGGTATTTCTTTGAGTAAGTGTTCAAAATAATTTTCAATAATATTCTTGTTCTCCAACATATAAAACTCAGATCTTGTGGCAATTTACAGAAACACTAGTTTATAAGTTAACTAACTACACATTTACTTTATGTGAATCTAACAAAACATTTGCTCACTGTGACACAGAACAATGCTTTTTAATATGATTCACTAGATTATTTGAATGTCGAAAACTCTTCTCACACTGAGTACAGTAGTACGGCTTTTCTCCAGTATGAAGTCGCTCGTGTGATTTCAGGGATCCAGACTGAGTGAAACTCTTGTCACAATATGAGCACTTGTAAGGTTTTTCTCCAGTATGAATTCGTTGATGCTGTTTCAGATCACTAGGTGCAGTAAAGCTCTTCCCACAGTCACAGCACACATGATCTTTCACTTCATTGTGTGTTTTCTTGTGCTGTTTAAAATGATCCAGCCGTGAATAACTCTTTCCACAGAGAGAACACACATAAGGCTTCTCATCTGAATGAACTTTCAGGTGTCTTTTTAGATCTGATGATGAAATAAAATCTTTACCACACTGATCACAGTTAAATGTTTTTTCTCCAGAGTGAATGTGCAGATGATAACTGAGACTTGATGTTCGAGAAAAACTCTTTCCACACTGAGTGCATGTATACGGTTTCTCTCCAGTGTGAATTCTCATGTGTGTGTTAAGGTGTCCTTTGTGTGTGAAACTCTTTCCACACTGAGTGCAGATGTGCGTCTTTTTGGCTTTTGTTCTTTGAATTGTAAAGTTACGATGTTCCTCCTCCACTTCATTCAGTTCTTGTCTTTCCTCTTTCACTCTCACCTGGTCTAAAATACATATCAAGTTAGAATCAATTCAAGTGAACCATTATTTAATAGCAGAAAGCAACAGAGATCAGATCTTTCACTTTTTGTTCTGTCTTTCACTTGTTAATATAGTAAAAATATGTTTGCAACTGCTATACAAGGTTATGATCATTTGGATGTATTACATATCATTTATCATCCATATACTGCTTATTAATTCACATCTACCAAAGCATCAATAATGAAGAATCAAGAATGGACACCAACCTGTTTGTTCCTCAGTATCTTCATGTTTTATTCTGGATGGTTCTGGATCACTCATGTCTTCAATCTCCTCTTTAATAAACTCCATATTTAACAGTCCCACAGATTTCAGCTGCTACTCCTGGAGTTTGTTGTTCTCTTGTAGGATAATGGGAATATTCCCAGTATTTATTGGTGAATTGTTGTGGGAGGGGCTTCACTGCAGGTGTGAACTGTGATCACTGTGTTTTTATCCAATCTGCATTTAAAAAGTACAGGGTCATCATGTTTAACTGAGCTGCTGAAAAGTCTCTGTGTCTCCAAAAGTTCCCTATTTTCAGCTCATTCATTATGGTGATGTCTGAGATCTTCAGTAAATTGGTGTCAACAGGCTGAAACAAACTACAGCATCATCCCCTTTAACTTCAGTTCTTGTCTTTGCTCTTTCACTTCCATCTGGTCTGAAACATATTAAAACATTAAGTTGTTAGAATGAGTTCTGGAGGATAAATGAGATTATTCAAGTGAACCCTAATAACAGAAAACAAGTGAGATCTGTCTATCAAATATCAGATATTTGATGTACCAAAGGAAAGTTTCGTAATCCTCTTCACTGTGTCAAAAGGGGTGTATACGGGAGAATTCAGACAATGAATACGCCCGCTAAATGTGCTGTTTGGCAGGGATCTTTGGAACTTTGTTACGCGTACCTGTAAATGCCCGCAAAGGCCCGAAAACAGGAACTTGTCTGACCACATGCTGTTAGTTGATGGCTTGCTTTGTAAATGCTAA
Organism: Siphateles boraxobius; assembly: GCF_051911475.1. NCBI lineage: Eukaryota > Metazoa > Chordata > Actinopteri > Cypriniformes > Leuciscidae > Siphateles > Siphateles boraxobius. The sequence continues at coordinate 39,561,046 of NW_027509186.1, read as the reverse complement.
TTTGTTTTGGGACTGGCAGCTCAAAATTGCCCCTATTCCCCTGCCCCCCTCATTAGTATTCAGGAAAGGTGGGCTGATAAGTGCTTTACATTGTGTCAATCTACAACAAAGACTGTAGACCCTGAAAAGCAGTTTGTATCTAGGTGTCCTCTGCTCTTCAAGATGGCTTGCAAAAGATCGCTGGAGTTTTACGGAGAGCAGAGTAGAGATGTTACTCCTTTACGTCGGGACAATGTGGCTATTCAAACTCCGAGTCCGAACGAAAACAGACTGGTGTATATGGTAAATGCAAGTTTGAAGAGGATATTTGAAAAGCTGGAGACGATGGACAAGAGGTTGGATAAGATGGAGGCTGACATCAATGAGCTCAAAGAGGCAAAAGAGGAGCCTGCTTCAAAGAAATTAAAGAGAGCTGGGAATAATTCTGTTGCGGTAAGTTATTTTCTGACCGTCACAAACATTTGACGGTGTCCGCTTAACTTCGTGTGCTTTATTTATTAATGTATTTGAATTGAGCCCTCACACTATGTTGGATGTTTACAGAAAGCGGTACGGAGATTGCACAATGGGGAAAACAACATACACAAATATGACCCACAGACAAGGTATATCTTTAAAACTATTGTTTCATAACAGTCCTTTCTTCTAAATTATATTTTTAATCAACCTTCTTTAATTACTGCTCCACAGTCTATCCTCCCCCCACAACCTTGAGGTCACAACCTATCTTTATAATGGCGTCTCCATGGCTGTACTGGACGTAGATCCTGCTGTTTTTAAAGGTAAGTCACAAGAGAATGTCCCAAGGCTACAACTATTTATCTGTATAGATTAGTTAGTTATAAATAAACACATTCTCCCCCCTCACTATTTCCCTCTCTCTAGCATCCTGAAGACATATTTTGAAACTGTTAGAAGGGGTTACAGGAGGGCCCAAGATGAGAACAAAGACAAGATGGAGGACAGCAGGATCATTGTGCGCATGAGACAAAGAAAAAGAAGAGTAAGTGTAAATAAATATAAATCTCAGTAAAAGACTCAGCCTGGGAGAGGCTCCCATCCCAACCAATTTGATATTTTCAGTGGTTTAATTACTTTTTCCCTCCTATTTTGCAGCTGCTGAGCAGCAGGACTGGCGTTCTCCAGACAAGAGGAAGAGGCAGCTATCTGGAAGACTGCAACAGTTGACCACATGTCTGAAGAGGAGGATGCCATCTTGGATGGAAAGTCAGTGTGGGTTGTTCGGCCTCCAACCGCAGTACAGTTTTGTCTGCGCTGTGTGGGGTGCTACAAAAAAGACTGGAAGCAGACCAGAAGTACTTGGGAACTCATCATGCACGAGTTGGTGCAGATCGAGTCGCGGTGGAGACCACAGAAGCTGGCCTGTGAATTATTTTAGTATTACGCATCTAAATATTATTCTATAGTATAATTTGAATATTCTGTTGTTTTTTTATATATATTATAAATTATTATTTATAGATTGTATTAAATATAATTCTATATAGTTTTCTATATATATACTGCATATATATATATTCTATACAATTCCATATTATCTATTTATAAATTGTATTATTTATATATTGTACTATTTATATATTCTAAAGTATTTGTATATTATATTGTTTTCTATATATTATACACAGACCTTATATATTATATGGGGTTATATATTGTATGACTAATAGTAAAGTGTATTCTGTGCTAATGTATTTTTATTTATAGAATTTTTAATGTGTGTATATATATGTCATGTGCCCAGTGTCATTTGCAAATAATAAAAATAACAAACTCAACTTTGTCTATCTGATTGTCTTGACATTATAACCATGAACACCAATGATAATAAATATTAATAATGAGTAATAATAAACCCAAATGAGGCCATAAACTGGACCAATAGTGTGGGGGTTTAGAGAAGGGACAAAGCATTGAGCAGCCAATCCTATGTAAGACCTCTGACCAATTGAAGGAGGCCAGTGCCTTGTGTGCCAAAGGTGTGAAATGCTAATTTTCCCTTGCATTGACCCCGACCGGGGGATTATTCACCATGGTAACTGATGGCCCTTAGTGGCTCCCTGCTGTGCCCCAAACTTGGTACATATCCAGGAGTATTCGGGATTGTGTGACGGGACAGCAAACTCCCGTACACACACATTTATTTGTGGAGTACACAGGAGTACTCAGGAGTTTTACATGCCCGATTACAGCTCTTTTCACGCAGTGCTTGTTATTAGTCAAAACTGAATGACAACCGCTGTACAAGATTATGATATATACAGGACTCATGGACTTAAATTTAATACATTAAGACTTTTTTTAAGACTCCATACATTTTAAGACCTCATCGCCACTTCAAGTTTTATCCGTTACATCGGTCACACCTTACATTTACTATATATTGATTGTAATATATATAGTACAACTAAACAGTCTTAGTTTGTAATAAATCATTATCAATGCAACAAACTAGAAGGGTGGGAACGAATCACAAGATAATAAATTGAGTGACTAACCCAATGAGAGGTTTATTAGAAAGAGGAACCAGAATAAGACCAATAAACAAAACATTTGACTAAACTTATTGTAGAGGGAAATAAACCTCTCTGAGCTAACGGGACAATGAGTTCACACAGTATATTCAATAGACGTATTTGTAACATCAACTCTTATAACTGTCTGCAAACCATAGCTCTTTTGTGATACACTTCTCATGACAAACACGTGACTGGTCAGACAATTTACCTGTGATTATGGAGTGCTTTGTGTTTCTGATGTTTCTTTGTCTTTCAGGTGCTGATTTGATGCATCATAGCAAGTCCTTCAAACACAGTGTCGGTACTGGAGTTGCACGATACATCGGTACTAGAAAGGTATCGCGACACCCAGCTATTAAAATCGGTACGATAATAAATTTCATTAATACCGGTAATTTAAGAATGAAAGGACTAAATAATAAGAGCAGGACTTCTTTAATTTGCGTTGATGTGTGACAGACGGAGTCAGGATGTGTGTGCAGAGCTCTGCTTCCACTGTTTTCATTCACTAAACAACGGAAGCAGAACAATAAAATATACACGCACAGCGAAACATGCATGCATGAGAAAATAAAGCATGGGACGTGCTCGCGCTGCCGGCTCAGACCTGAAGCGCGCGCACACACACACACACACACACACACACACACACACACACACACACACACACACACACACACACACACACACACACACACACACACACACACCTTTAACACAGCATGCGATCGCGACTTCAGTTCTCTTTCGTGGATTATTTGGATTGAATAATCAAAATTCTAGGTAAAAAATGTACGTGCTGGCAAGTATTCACGTAAACACAGTCGGGTATATCTTTAGTGAACATAAACCGTTTGTCAAAATAAATCGTATGTGTTCCATTGGGTAGCCTACGTGCAGGTCTTAAAGGGCCGGACCAGCAGCCTAATATTCTGTGTAATTAATGTTAATGAAACAACACAAAATAGACAATCACCCAATGCTTGACTGAATAAATGTATCTATTTATTAAGAATCAGTCTATAGTTAATTTATAGAGTGAAGACAGCTACAGTACTAGATCTATTTAACAGTAGCATTCAAAAAAGAAATGAAGCACTGTTTAATTTTATTTGTCTCTTATAGTATTTGTCATATTGTTTGTAATTTGATTTTTGCTTATTTTTAATAACAAAGATACAATTCAATTAAATATATATACTGTAATTATAAAATTACATTTCAAAAATATTAAATAACTCCTTTCATGAAATAAGATTTTGGTCATCCTAACCTGTTCAGAATTGTGAAAGGTTAGCAAATGTTAAGATGATTGATAATAATGTCAATGTTGCAAACATCTTTGTAAGGACATACACACTGGCACTTGCTAATTATTATTATTTTATTTAATAAAGGGGAGGGAATTGTCAAAAAACAGGGAAGGAACAAAGTTTTTTTAAATTAATTTTTAAAACAATGAATTGTAAGTTCTGTCATATTTTTCAGTTACTTTTACTGTTTTCGTTTTTTTTTTCCCCATGGTATCAAGATTTTTTAGTCTGGTATCGTATCAAGTCATAATTTTGGTATTGTGACAACACTAGTTATATGATAAGAATGTTGTCCCGGTTTTAAAATAAAGCACAGCAATGATATTTGAGTGTGTTTCTCCCTTTTCAGGAAAAGTATCGAAAAAGTATCGAAATCGCAATTCTTGACTTTGTATCGGTATCAAAACAATAATTTTGGTATCGTGACAACACTAGTGCTGAGTCGCTAAAACGGACTTCGTCAATTCGTCAATATCGTAAGGCGTCTATTTCAGCTGAGGAGATTAATATAAAGACACACTGGCAGATAGTATGGTGCAGACAAAATGCACACTTTGGCGGAAGGATGAGAATGTAGAGTAGAGATGGGCGATATGGCCTAAAATCCATATTGCGATATACATGTTAATCAAAATTAACAAAGTGGATATAGAAAGAGTAAAAGAGTATAAATTCCTAGGAGTGATTCTTAGTCACAATATTAGCTGGAGACCACAAATAAACAGCATACGTACTAAATTAGCAAAAAATATTGCTATTATGGATAAGTGTAGATATCTATTGATGCAACAAGCTCTCCTTATCTTGTACTACACGCTCATACTTCCTTATCTCAGCTACTGCATGGAGATTTGGGGAATTACCTACAGTAGCCATCTAGCGACTGTATTTAAATTACAAAAGAAAGTTATTAGGATAGTGCACAACGCTGGGTTCAGGGACCATACTAACACATTGTTTATAAAATCTAACCTTCTAAAACTTGAAGATTTAATAAAGCTAAAAGTGCTTTTAATTGTATTTAAAGCTAGAGCTAACCAACTTCCTAGCAACATCCATTCATCAACAGAAAAGGTGGATATAATTTGCGGGGAACGCTTAATTTTAAAGGTATAGCGGAGGATCTTTCCGAATTTTAGAGAAGACCCGCCCTCTCCATTTTTTTTTTAAAATGCACATGTGCCTATTAAACGTGTTGAGTGACCGAGGACTCAAGACATGATATGCAATGGAGAAGTAGCTTGTTGCATTTGTGTAATAAATACTATGGTGAACACATTGTAATTATCGAAAATGAACACACAAGGTTTTAGAATATTTCAGCGTGATACAATTTACCATTTGGTCACAAGGCTACTTTAGACAAATTGAGATGTTTAACGTGTCTACGCGGTGCATGACTTGTGCCAGGGCTAGCATTGCTAATCATAGCTTACATTAACCCTTACTAGCTGTGATTTTAAATGGATTTCTCCAAATAGCATGACAAACTTTACCTGTCTAGTAACGTTAGAATCTTCGGGACTGCGGCATCAGTGGGAAGCACAACCTGAGCTTTTAGCGCATGCCAGCGTGTGAAATATTCACCCAAAATCACTCTGGTCTTGTTTCTATAATCTGCGGCCTTTCTCTTCTTATCATACACTTCGTATACATTTTTTCTCTTTCGACCCTCAGCCATTTTCAAAGGAATGGCTGAAACCGTAACTCATCACACATAATACACCTGAAAGTGCGCATGCGCAGAAGGGACGAGCACTTACGACGGCCTTAGGTAAACATAGCACCAGAATGATTGACACTTAGGTGGACCAATAGTATAGGCTACCCACCCGGAAAAAGAAAATCCTCCGCTATACCTTTAAGGTACAACGTATTCGTACTACCCTCAGGAGCCAATGTGTCACTCGGAGAGGTGTGAACTTATGGAATGGCTTAAAGGATGAATTAAAGAATGCTGTAAATTTCCATCATTTCAAAAAACAATATAAGAAAAGTATCTTAACGCAATATGTCAAATGTAACCACTAAGCAGGATTTCTGTCACTGTCTATTAAAATGAGTATATCATATCATGCTGACACAGCTACTGTTACCAATGTCTCCACATGATCTGTCATAATAAAAATTAGGAAACTAGTTAAACTAGCGCTGTTTATTACCATTGTCATTGCTATTGCAAAATACGATAAACAAAAAAAATTAGGGCAGACGAGACATGGACCTGTCGGGTTAAGGGCCCCCTCCTCCAGACTGGCTCATGAAACACCGCAAAGGCTGCAAACATCGCCCGCCTAGACAATTATTTAGGGTAGCTGGACGAGCCTGTTGGATGGGGGCTATGACCCACTCCCAACTGGCCCACACCCTGGCTTTTAAACGCACAACACATGATAGGATACACCTCATAATCAAAATGAATGTTGTAAATGTATACCCAGATGCTGTAGAGATGGTAATGACAACAAGGTGATAACAAGATAAAATATGTATAAGGAAAATTTTATTTTTTACACAATACTGTTAATAATGATGATACTTTTGATTCTAATACTGGCATAATAGAATGGATAAAAAATTATAATAAACATATAGTTAACCAAAAATTACAATAATAATAATAATAATAACAATAATTGAAAGCAGCAAACAATATGGAGACTGGTCATTTACATTTATTCATTTATCTGACGCTTTTATCCAAAGCGACTTACAATAGCTATATATGTCAGAGGTCGCACGCCTCTGGAGCAACTAGCGGTTAACAGGGGTTAAGTGTCTTGCTCAGGGACACATTGGTGTCTCACAGATGATTCGAACCCAGGTCTCTCACACCAAAGGTGTCATGACAAATGGTCATGTCAGTTATGATTGTTTCTGTTTTGTTTTTGTTTTGTTTTTGCTAACATCAGGTGTAAATCTTCTAGTAGTATGCAGAATTATGTGTTAATGTTATCCTTCGCGGCATAATGCATTATGGAAGAACTTATTATTATAGATGTAATCACGCTGCTTGTACAATAGATGTATAACTCAAACATTGTATAGTAATCTCTATAAGTTTGCGACAATATATGTTTGATGTGGAATGTAGCCACAATCTCAAATGCTGCAAATTGTAATGTCCATATTACTGATTGTATGGTTGGAAATATAATTTATAAACAGGTGCATGCTCGTGGTTGTGTGTGCCTGGGTATGAAAATGATATACTTGAATGTTTGCATATCTTGTAGTAACTTTATAAACACAATATAAATTGTTAAATGCAGTGTTACTAGCTGAGGTAAAATTGGGAATACAATCGTGAAATCCATGAGTACTGAGAGTATTGAACATAGGGGTAGGCGCACATAAGCTTCAGCCTGCCCCTTTTGAGCTTCCATTTTGTGTAATCTTAAGACTTCTGTAACAAACATGATTGTGAGTAGCTCAAATAAACAAACATAATAAACATAACATAATACATTGCAGCCTCTTGCGATAACGATATACGTCATGATATATAAATTATAATAGAATCATTTCAGAACAGGTTAGATAGACCATAAGGAAAGCCAAACTGCCAAATGTATTGTAGTTTTGAGAACATTTATTATGCAAAACTGTAATTAAACAACATAATGTTGCAGATAAAGAAAATCCAAGTACACTAGCTGCAGAGACTTTAACAAGGAAAAAGCTTAAAGTATTGGGTTTCTTTCCTTTAGTGCACGCCTGTTTCACACATTTTCTGTGTGTAGTGCATATGCAGTGTGTGTTGCGGTGGTGTGCGGCGCAGGAGCTGCACGCGTTATTGTGCTTTCACATATGGTGCGTTTGCAGTGCGCAAATGATCTACGGCTGTGTGACAAACACAACATTTATCCTCTATTTTTTATTTCAAATCACTATTTTTATTATTATTGTCCTTTATTAAATAATATAAAAGTGTTTCTGCATTGTGATTCTATTTGTACACAGACAGCAGGCTAGTAATACTACACTCTTTCACAAGACTTAGGCTATTCACGTTTAAACTTAATTCACTTAAAAACGTATTATTACTTCTATATAGATTTATATATTAAGATGCTCAAGCAAGTGGCAAAACATTTATACATTTATGTTAACATCGCAAACATTTTAAATTAAAACATACACAATTGACAAAAACAGCTCTCTCATTCCTTTTCTTTTGCATTTAAATCTTTTTTTTTTTACAAGAAATATTGCAGTCACAAAGAACTTGCTTTTCCACCTCCACGAAGAGACAAGTACATCCATTATGTCACGTTGTTTAGGTACTGTGTAGTTTTCCTTGCTTTAACTACCCCCGAGCTTGAAGTTAAAAAGAAAATGACTCTAAAGATAGTAGTATAATTTAATTAAATGCATTTAAGGACAGATTACTATATTTTCATATCAATCCATGTTCATTTTGACCATGAATCATGCGCTGTCACTTTAATTTAGCACGTGCAGCACAGCAGAAATAGACTCTGTGTGGAAACGATCGCTGCACTGCTGTATACGCACCGCACCTTGAACGCATTGCCTCAACGCATCCGCGTGCAGGACTGTAAACATGGGTATGGAAAAAATAAACCTCCGCATATGCACTGCAAACGGAGTATATGTGAAACAGGCGTTAGCCAGAACTTTTGCCCCTACAGAGAATAGTTTGCTGCTGCTCGTCCAAATAATGGATGTTGCACCGGTCTTTTTCACCAGCTCCTCCATTTCGCTTTCAGCCATGTTTACTCAAGATGACGAATACGATGATACGTTGCAGCCGGTAGCAGCTCGTGGCTCTAAATTTTGTGGGTAGATTGCGTCAACATGCATTACTTGCAAAATCTCTATCGTAGGCCAATTTTGTATAGTTTATTTTGCATATCGTTTCAATCGCCCATTACTAGTAGGGGTGTTGAAATTAATCGTTACTACGGTGCATCGCGATGCAGACGAGGACGATTCGGTATCGGTTCAGTAATAGACCATAACCGGTTATAATGTGCTGACGCTTTTTGACGTCATTTATCGCATATGTGTTTTGTCGCGGTCGCATACACTGGCAGAGGGAGGTGAGACGCGAGTGCGAGTAATTCAAAATGCTCCAACTACTTTCAAAGCCTACATCTGGTCACATTTCGGCTTTTATGAACAACCTGGTAAGCACGACCTGGAGAAGACACGCGCTGTGTGCGCTCGTCACGCACAAATAGAATATGCAGGAGGTAATACCACTAACTTGATAAACCACGTTAGCCGTGTTCACCGCGAGCTGTTAATGCCTGGCAGAGTCTGACTGCTGTAGAGTAAGCGGATGAGCTCCAACGTCACCCGAATCCACAGCAAAAAAATCATCCACTCGCCCCAATAATTTTGTCTGATTTAAGTATCCGTTGTTAAGCGTGATTATAAATGGATGATTGCCACCTTCAACAGCGGACTCGGCGACGGTTGATGCACGCTCTCTAGGGTAACATTATACACTGATGAATGAGCGCTGCTTTTAAATGAACATTTCTTTAAAGTCCCTGTAAAGTCAAAATGAAGTATGTGTTCTGAGTTTGTCATATCACAGAAAAATGTGTTATTAGACACCCAGCCAAATTTGAATGATAAAAAAGCCGACAAGTACATAAAATAAGCTATCAAAATCTTGAAAAAATGAACAGTAGTCTCTGCTCTCAAACGTTGGGGGCGTGTCCGCTGGCTGCGCTGAAACCACGCCCCCTCGCGGTAAAGCTGCCGTTACCACAATCAACTGTCACCCGCTACAGCCGGAATGGATGCTCCTAGCAGCTTATTAGGTTAATTATAACATAAGCGCACAAGGCAACTTACACTCGTTGGTGGGCACGCACTGCCGAAGATGTCACCAGTTGTCGGCGCGACAGGATGAAGGCCGAGGCGGGAGATAGTCGGTTCGGCTCCATTCACCAGTAACACAACAGCGGATTATCAGTGAATCCCAGTTGTCTCTGACGAAAGTTTATAAAACTATCCCGTGTAAAATGATCACTACAGAGGCGGGTTTTGGTGGTGATCCTCAGCTCTCCATCAAGGTGGCTCTTCACAAAATGAATCCACCTCTTCTCAGGGTATCTGCACACTTTTTAAAGTCAAATTTAAATTTTTAAGACCTTTTTAAGGCCTGAAGAAATCAAAATGAATACCTTACATTAGGGGTGCGCAATATTGACAAGAATATGTCTCAATATTTTCAAAGTTTTGTTGATAATTAGATTATATTTATATTGTGTTTGTGTACTGGTACCATGGCTGGTTTAGGCCTGTTGTTGACAGCTGACTCACGAAGATATATATATATTTTTCAAATTCTATGCAGTGGTCAGTTTACAGCAGTGAAAGAAATTAACATTTTTTATTAAAGGACAATATTTGCAACCTTAAATTGAGTTCAGGGGCATTTTCTTTTTCTTTTTTTTACTTCGAGGTATGCATCACCTTTTATGTCAAATTCTAACATTCAAATTAAAGTATATTAGAATAAGGGTTCTTGCAAAAAAATATTTTTTTAACCATAAAATACTGATACTAATAATATTACAATAATAAAATACTAATAATAAGCTATTTATAGTTGTCAAACTAATATATATATATATATATATATATATATATATATATATATATATATATATATATATATATATATATATTTGTACTTTTCTCATATAAATAATTATTTCAGAAAAAGATTGGCCTATTTTATAGGCTATTTTTATTTAAGATATTTTTTTTATTTAAATGTGCACCTTATGGGGTGCACCTTTTATGGAGCTTTGATTTCAAAAAAGGTACTCCTGTTGTTATACAGTATTTATATTTACATGTTATTATTATTTGAACAGCTGAGCATTTAATTATGAACCAGGTGATGAAACCTGTTTATTATTTAGTCTATTCAATTGATTTTTCAAGTGTTCACTGAAATAGCCGGTTTCAATAAAACTACTTGTGACAGCCCAGCCCTAAATATAACATCAAAATGAAAGCTACACACATTTACTAGACTAAACAACCTTTCCACACACTCAATCCACAAAAAATTATATGTGGAGAATTGTATTAACAGGGAAAAACGCGCGCAGGCGGCAAAAAATAACTGTTCATCATAAAGCGCATGTTGCGGTTTTTTTACACTTACATAATTGAAATAAACCTAAAACTTAACTTAAAACAGCATATTTTCACTCTTTAACGCAGAGACCTACCTGACTGACTCTCTCCAGTCACGGGCTGTTCTGACTGAGCGCGCGTGCGCCCGGTCCATTACAAATGACGTCACTCACAGAACGAACTCAAAATATTATTCATAAACAAAAATATATATTTTCCTTATGTCGGGCACAACAAAATAAAGATGATATGCATAAAGCAACATATTATTTTGCAAGAAAAACCAAAAAAATTCAAGCTAATTGTTTCAGAATCGGAACAAAAAAAAAAAGCCTCTCAACATTAAAAATGCATTATTTGCACACACTTGCAACTTACTACAGCAGTTTAATGGCATTTTATGCCATCTTAAAATCAAGAAAACAACCAACTATATTTTTCAGTATGTTTAACATTTTACAGCTTTTATTATTTTCTAACTACAGCAAATGACTCTTGTACAATCAGATATAATAAAGTAAAAATAATAAAACAAAAATAAAATAGTTAACATTGGTAAATAAGTACATAACATAAATATATCTTATTCAAGTAGATATTGCAAATCACTTATCTATAGAGACTTATCTATATCTATACCTATAGAGATATTCTAAATGTTACTCAGAAAACAGGCCAAAGGTTTGAAGTACTTGTGCTAAATGTTAGGATCTTAGATTTAAGAAAGAAATCCCTTTTATCTCTAGCCTTGGCTACCGTATATAGACCTCCAGGGCCCTATGCTGATTTCCTAAAAGAGTTTGCATACTTTCTCTCAGATCTATTGGTCAATGTCGATAAAGTAATAATTGTTGGAGATTGTAACATACACGTAGATAACACAAATGATGCGTTAGGGACTGCGTTTACAGATTTATTAAACTCCTTTGGGGTCACGCAAAACGTCAGTGGTCCCACTCATCGTCTAAATCATACACTAGATTTAATTATATCATATGGAACCAATCCAACCGATATAGATATTATACCGCAAAGTGATGATGTCACTGATCATTACATGATAACTTGCATAATACGTACTGCTGAAATTTGTCATGTTGCGCCATGTTATCGACCAGGCAGAACAATCCTTCCAACCACTATAGATAGATTCTCAAATAGCTTACCTGATCTATCTCAGCTGCGCAGTGAACCCAAACAAACAGATAAAAGAGGAAATAGTTTGAGCACCATTTTCTCTAGTACATTAGAAATTGTTGCACCAATTAGATTAAAAAAGGTTAGAGAGAAAACTAAAGCACCATGGCACAACAGTGCCAGCATGTTATCAAGAGAGAAACTCGTAACTTAGAGCGTAAATGGAAACAAACTAATTTAGAGTTCTTTAGAATCGCGTGGAAAGACAGTATGTCATGTTATAAAAAGGCTCTAAAAGCAGCCAGGGCTGAGCATCTCTGCAAACTAATAGAAAATAACCAAAATAATTCAAGGTTTTTATTTAACACCGTGGCTAGACTAACAAATAAACAGACATCACTAGAGCAGAAATATTCCGTTACAGTATAGTAGTAATGATTTTATGAATTTCTTCACTGAGAAAATAGAAAACATCAGAAACACAATTGTAAATGTACAATCTTTTATGGTGTCTTATGATTCAGCCTCAATTATATTATATTATATTATTATATTATAAGGAAACATGAATTAATTTCCACGGTTATGCTGATGACACTCAATTGTATATTTCATCACGACCAGATGAAAACACTAACTTATCTAAATTGACAGAGTGTCTAAATGATATAAAATGCTGGATGATGTGTAATTTCCTGCTATTAAATTCAGATAAAACGGAGGTATTACTTATTGGTCCAAAAAACTACCCACAAACTCACTTACAATACAACTTTAATTTAGAAGGATGTCCTGTTACTTTATCCACTACAGTAAAAGACCTGGGTGTTATACTAGACCGCAACCTGTCTTTCGAAAATCATATTTCATATGTTACAAGAACAGCCTTTTTCCACCTTAGAAACATTGCTTAGCTACGCAACATGCTATCTGTTTCTGATGCAGAAAAGCTAGTTCATGCATTCATGACCTCGAGACTAGATTACTGTAATGCTTTATTAGCTGGTTGTCCTGCATCCTCAATAAACAAGCTACAGTTAGTGCAAAATGCAGCCGCTAGAGTTCTTACTAGATCAAGAAAATATGATCATATAACACCTATTTTATCATCTCTGCACTGGTTACCTATTAAGTTACGTATCAAGTACAAAGTATTCCTACTGACCTATAAAGCCCTAAATGGTTTAGCTCCTGTGTATTTAACAGACCTTCTATCGCCCTACAATCCATCGTGTTCTTTAAGATCACTAAATTCGAGGCTTCTGGTCATTCCTAGGATATCTAAGTCCACTAAAGGAGGGAGTGCGTTCTAACATTTAGCTCCTAAACTCTGGAATAGCCTTCCTGATATTGTTCGAGGCTCAGACTCGATGTCCCAGTTTAAAACTAGATTAAAGACGCATCTCTTTAGCCAAGCATTCACATAATGCTTACCTTTTATACTACTGTTGAATCAAATCAAATGCGTTAATATTATGAACAGCAGCTATGCTAATTATTTCCCATCTGCTTTTCTGATGTTATCTCGGGACGCTAGTCCCGAGGTAAATGGTGTTCATCAGCTCCCGTTTGTATCCAGCCTCTCACGGAGACTTCAGATGCCCCAACACCTGCGATGAGATGACTAAACGCCTGTGAAGAGACGATTCAACGCCGCCGATATGTTATGCCCTAAATTAAAACATGATTAACTAACTGTATTTTTCTATGTACATTTCTGAAATGCACTTTCTGTAAAGCTGCTTTGAAACAATATGCATTGTGAAAAGCCTTACACAAATTGAACAGCAAAACCTTTGCCTTTCAGAGGAGGATCAGTCAAACACAGCACATCTAGGTTATGATCTCTAATCATATGAGGTAGTGGCTGGTACCCTAGACTACACTCAAATATAATTTACTCTTAGGCGGAGATATACCTGGCAGTAAATCTATGGCACAGTCATAGGGACGGTGCGGAGGAAGAGAAGCAGCTCGGGACTTACTGAACACTTCCCTCAGGTTGAGATACTCCTGAGGCACGTTTGACAGGTTCACTGGTTCCTCCTGCAGCACAGAACGAGAGACAGACGAACAGGCAGACACAAGACATGAGGCATAACAATGAACACTCCAGGCAGAGACAGAGTTCTGACCCCCCTCCCAACAATAATAAACTTTTTCAATTCACTCTATATACCCGCACTGGCAGGTGGGGCGCGGAATGCGAGTCTTTCGTGCCAATTTTCATTGGCTCGTTTTAGTTTCACTCGAAGGCAATTGGTCTCCTTAGCATGATCCAAATTCATTGGTAACTCCTCCGATGAGACGTCTCCGTTCCCTCCTCAGGGAACGAGGGTTACCATATGTAACGGAGACGTTCAGCATTGCCTGTTATTGTCACAGTTATGTAGAATATGTCAAACATAAAAATCTATTATACTATAAAAAGTCTTCTTGCAGTGTAAATATCCTTAAGGGTCTGGCTCATCAATCTTCTTCTTCGTCCTCATTTACGGTATTTGAATCAACATCCAATGTTTGTAAATATCAATTTGGTTTATAAGCCCAATCTTAATATTATATGATTTGGTTGCCCTCTAAAATTAGGTTTCATTATCTTGATATTTCATTATCAGCTTTTCAATTTGTTTAACCGTGGTTTTGACAATTATTGATCTTAATATGGGAAGTACACACCAGAATAATAATCCCCTTTCAATATTGCATCTCCAAAAAACTTTCCTAATTTAGCAAACCATGCTCATAATTCTCTGAACTTTAAATCAAGTTTTCCTTAACTTCTGACTCAATCTTATTCGCTAAATTTTCCTCCCTGCACAGTATTGTTTGATAAAAGTGCACACCAATCTCCAAAGAAAAGTAATTCTACTTGAATTGCACCTGTGTTGACAGACCGCTCCATTGGAGGGATAGCCTACCAACCCTTCACCGCTCCTCCATCAAGGGTAGTGAGGGGGAAAAGCTATTTCTGGCTATAACAGGCAGTTTCTGGCAGAGAAAGGTGCCGTCCACAACCTGGTAAGCTCTCCATGCATTTCGGGAAAGAAAGGCACTGGGGCGGCGAGCTGAGAACCAGCGCGGCCCGCCCTGAGATACCAAACCTCCAACCAAGACTGAACGGGACACGGTGGAGTTTCCACTCGAGCCCGGCAGCCTCGGCGGCCCGTTTCAGCATAGCTGACATTTCTGTATCTGGCTCGGGCAATGTTACACTCCCAGGGGGAGATAACACAGCCGAGTCGTCATTTCCAGAGGCCAGCTCACCCTCCAATGCTGCTATCGACATCTTATCCTCTGGCGGAACCCCCATTGAAACAGCTGACCGGTCCATTACCGAGGGACCAGCATGCTTAACAGAAATTCCATCGGCTGCGGTGTGATGGAGGAGTGAGGAGCCCACAGGGAATGGTTACCAGGCGAGACATCCATCACTATCCTCCGATCACCCATCCCACACGGCATCCAGGGGTGGGGCACGGTAATGGGGACTCGCACTTCGTGGATAAAGGCGAGTCTCGATCACAAAACCATGACAGTCATATTCCCGCAATGAGAACATGAGCCGTCCGCAAAAGCTGCCTCAGCGTGCTGAACATATAAATATATACATACATATTTATATACACATAAATATATAGCTCAAACACGTGATGCAACAATTGTCACCGTCAGAGAGGAAAAGGGAACGACCACATCCAGAAACGCACAGGTGGAATGACATCTTGAAAAAGATGCAAACGCACCCATGTTGCTCTTTCAGAAATAGGACCCGTCACCAGTGCCTGAGCACACAGGGGAATAACTGCGGCAACACTGAACAGTGAACTGAAACAGTGAAGCACTCACTTTTCTGCCCTCTAAACAGCCGTCAACACACACAAACATTTAGAATTTGTTGCTGTTAAAACAGCAGTTGAGAGCTCAACGCTCGTGATCACCGCTGCACTCACGCTGTAGAAACCACAAGCACTGGGAGTCTTCCTGAAGAACACCGACACACTCGCTCGTTGTAAACAACAGCACTCTTCAGAGACATCAAACGATCGGCTCCGAAGCGAAAGGCAACTAGTGCGTGCGTGCATCCACTTCCGTATTTATACCTGCGCCGCGGGGGCGGAGTGTGTGATGCGAATCACGCACACCAATTCTATTGGCTCGTTCAATAGTACTCGAAGAACGTTGGCTCTCTGATGCGATCCCCATTCAGTCGACATCGACTCCGTCCGACGTTATCGACTGAAAGGGAACATGAGTTAATTTCACTTTACTTTATCTGAATCTCATTGTTTATTTGAAGTATTGGATCTGCAGATAACTTTTGCTCAAAAAATCACACTGCCAGTGTTATGATCTATGTTGTAATTTTGGCTAAGGATATTAAGGGAATATAACATTTACTTTGTCACTAAATATATCGCCAGGAAGTACAATGTAAACAGTGGTAAAAAGTGACGGGGGAGGAAAACACAAATTCAAGGAGTTCAGAAGAGAGAGAACATTTATTTATTTAAACCCCCAACCAATAAACAGAAAAGAATAAACTTAAAGTATTCCAAATATATAATCAAAAACAAAACTAGAGACTTTAAGAAAATACAATAAAATCCACCAAAGAAAAAGAAGAGCAGGAGTGTTGCCAAATCAATAAACTAAATAAAAACAAAACACCTCTAACTATAACATTCAAATCTAACCTAGCTTAATCAAAAGAAAAATCACAAAGAAACATCTTCAGCGTGCTACACACACACCTTAACTTACCTCCACTGACTATCAAACAAAACTTACAGCTGGTGGCAACACTCCTAAACTAATGAACTAATACATGAAATACGCTACGTGAAGCACAATGTATGTCACGTGACATTCTGACCTGCTCTTCTCACTCTTGATTAGTTCGCCTCAACATGAAATTTTCCTAATAATTTACTTACCATAATGCCATCCAAGATATCCATGTCTTTCTTTCCTCAGTGGAAGAGAAATTAAGTTTTTTGAGGAAAACATTTCTGGATTTTTCTTCGAATAATGGACTTCAATGACAACCAGCGTTTTGAAGTCCAAATCAATGCAGTTTCAGAGGTCTTTGAAGTGCTTGAAACGGCTGTGCACGATCGCAACAGAGGATGAGAGTCTTATCTCACGAAACAATCAGCTTGCAGATCAGCTCAATCCGAGCAATTGTAGTTAAAAAGTATATATATATATATATATATATATAGAATTTTTTTTTTTTTTTTGTTGAAAATGACCTATCGTTTCGCGAGATAAGACTCTCATCCTCAGCTGCGATCGTGCACAACCGTTTCAATACAATTGAGCACAAGGGCATGGGTAGATGCCACGTTCAAAACAAAAATCAACAAAATAAACAGAAGGGTTAGGAAACAAAACAAAAACAAGTGAACAGCAATGCGGGTAACAAAATAACAAATTAGACTACGTAATAAACCTCTAAGAGGCGCGCACACATACAAACCATGTCCCCTCTCGAAGACAGACGACATCGCCTTTTAGCCTACTTCTGGCGGAGCGTCATACTCACGACTGGCGCAACGTCATGGAATGTCTCTGAACAGATTCACACACACTTTTAGGGGAAAATAAATTCAAAACACTTCAATACAAAATAAATTGTACTTACATTGAAATTAATAATTTGATACAATGGACTTATTATTGTGTACATACATGTTTTTACATTGTACTTATATTTTGAAAATACCTGCATGTAACTACAGCTGTAATTAATTTTTGAAATTACATTTGTAATTGCACAGTTGACCCTTTCCTTACACCTTAACCCACCCTTAAACCTACCCATACCACCACACCTGACCCTAACCTTACCAGTATCACACCTCAATAGCAGCAAAAGTGTTTTACAATACAACCTGAACACAATAAGTACATTGTACTTATTTTTTGATGTAAGTACATAGTACTTAAAGCCATTTAATATAAAGTGGGACCCAAAATAGCATCACAAAACAACGTCCGTACACAGCCGACAGGCGTTAATAACTTAAGAAAGCCTGAAAGATGCATCAACAAACTTAATTTGGTCAATTTAAAAACATGTCCTTTCATTCTCCCAGCGTCAAATTGGTGTAACATTTACACCATATATATTATATATTATAAGATATATTATAATGTATATTATAAGACATAATATATATATATATATATATATATATATATATATATAAAGATGTTTACTTTAAAAAACAAAGTAAAATCATTCACTGGCCTACCATGGTAACTCGATGAGGTACGGCTACGAGTAAATGTCCGGGTAAGACATCTCTGGCCACTGGGTGGGGTTGTTACACCAATTTGACGCTGGGAGAATGAAGGGACATGTTTTTAAATTGACCAAATTAAGTTTGTTGATGTCTCTGTCACACTCTATTGCAGGCAGGGTGGGCATATAATTACGTGACATGTTTAATCTTAGTGAAGTTATTCACGACTGCCGGCTGTGTATGGACGTTGTTTTGTGACGCTATTTTGTATTGAAGTCCATGGGAAGTCTAGTTTATTTTCCCCCAAAAAGGGGCGGTGACGAAATCGACAGTTAAGTTCCCGGATGTGCCGGTAGTAGGCTACGTATGGACAACGGACAAATCCCGGATGACTGACAGGACGGGAAGCAATCAGAATCTGAAAAACACAGATCATGAATAGACAAACATGACTGATCGTAACAGCCAGTGAAATGGTCATTATTTGTTATCATTGTACAGAGCTTATAGACCTCTTTGATATTGCAGAGATATGTGTAGGTTTTTTTTCATACATCTGCTTATGAAATATCAGGTTTTATAACTAAACAAACAAACAATAAAAAAACCTCCATATCACATTTAAAAAATTATATTGAGTAAATTGTTTCATATATTGACAAATAGTTGTTTTTCTTACATTTGTTTCCAGTCTTTTTAAATTTTGGTATTTCTTTGAATAAGCGTTCAATCAAAGAATAATTCAACAATTTTCTTGTTTTCCAACATATAAAACACAAAAATTATGGTATTTCACAGAAACATTGGTTAATTAGTTAACTAACTAGACATTTAATTAATGTGAATCTCACATGATTTACTTGAAAGTTTGGGATCTGATGAAAACATTTGCTCGCTGTGACACAGAACAATGCTTTTTAATATGAGTCACTAGATTCTTTGATTGGGTGAAGCTCTTCTCACACTGAGTATAGTCGTACGGCTTTTATCCAGTATGAACTCGCTCGTGTCTTTTCAGGTGTCCAGACTGAGTGAAACTCTTGTCACAATATGAGCACTTGTAAGGTTTTTCTCCAGTATGAACTCGCACATGTAATTTCAGAGATACAGAATGAGTGAAAATCTTGTCACAATATGAGCACTTGTACAGTTTTTTTCCAGTATGAATTCTTTGGTGTATTTTCAGATAGGAAGCTGTAGAAAATCTCTTCCCACAGTCACAATACACATGATCTCTCACAACGGTGTGTGTTTTCTGGTGCTGTTTAAAACTACCAGGCCATGAAAAACTTTTTCCACAGAGAGAACACACATAAGGCTTCTCATCTGAATGAACTAGCAAGTGTTTTTTTAGCCGTGAAGATGAAATAAACTCTTTATCACACTGATCACATTTAAATAGATTTTCTCCAGAGTGAATGCGCAGATGATACTTGAGATCAGCTAAATTTCTGAAACTTTTCTCACACTCAGTACAGTAGTACGGCTTCTCTCCAGTATGAAGTCGCTCGTGTGATTTCAGGTTTCCAGACTGAGTGAAAGTCTTGTCACAATATGAGCACTTGTAAGGTTTTTCTCCAGAATGAATTCTTTGGTGCTTTTTCAGATGACTAGATGCAGTAAAGCTCTTTCCACAGTCACAGCACACATGATCTCTCACTTCATTGTGTGTTTTCTGGTGCAGTTTAAAACTGTCAGGCCGTGAAAAACTCTTTCCACAGAGAGAACACACATAAGGCCTCTCATCTGAATGAACTTGTAGGTGATCTTTTAGATTTGAGGATGAAATAAAATCTTTACCACACTGATCACAGTTAAATGGTTTTTCTCCAGAGTGAATGCGCAGATGAACACTGAGAGTTGACAAACGAGAAAAACTCTTTCCACACTGAGTGCATGTATACGGTTTCTCTCCAGTGTGAATTCTTAAGTGTGTGTTAAGGTTTCCTTTATTTTGGAAACTCTTTCCACACTGAGTGCATGTGTGCGTCTTTTTGGATTTTTTTCTTTGAATTTTAAAGTTAAGATGTTCCTCCTCCTCTTCATTCAGTTCTTGTCTTTGTTCTTTCATTCTCACCTGGTCTAAAAATACACAGAAATACAGTTAGAATCAGTTCAAGTGAACCCTTATTTAATAGCAGAAAGAAACAGAGATCAGGTTTCAGATCTTTCATATGGCAAAGGTTCCCCTTATGAAAAGGAAGATGTATACTTCACGTTATTTTTGTTAATTACACTTAAGTGATGTTCAAGTATATTTTAACTATACTTTATGAAGTATGTATGTATACTAGTAGTATACTTGTAAGTATATTATTTCAATATAGCTTGGGACTATAAATTTTTCAAAAAGAGATTTGAAGTAAATTCCTGTGTACATTACCAGTGGACTAGCCTACACAAACATTCAGATACTCAGAATTAGGAACATAGTGTGTTTTATTTATAAACCATTATTTTCAATATGTAAAACTATGTGAAAAAATATTTAATAGGCTGCTCAATTAAACAACTTCAAGCCAATTATACTTAGAATAGCTTTTTATACTTTTAAGCATATCTCATTAAGACTGAGTCCTATAGCCCAGTAAATATTTGTATATAAATATACGTAGACCTTTCTGTCAGTACCTATGAGTCAAGTATACTCAAGTGTATTTTAAATACATAAGTAGAATGAAAGTATATGTTCTTATTTTTAGTTTAAAAGAAGTATACTAATAGCACACTTGAATGAACTTCTTTTTAAGGATTGTTCTGTCATTTATTTGTTAATAGTTCAAATGTGTTTGAAAACTGCTATATACAAGGTTCTGATCATTTAGATGCATTTCTCTATCATTAATCACCCATATACTGCTTATTAATTCACATCTACCAAAAAAAAAAAAAAAAAAATCAACAATGAAGAATCAAGAATGAACACCAACCTATTTGTTCCTCAGTATCTTCATGTTTTATTCTGGATGGTCCTGGATCACTCATGTCTTCAATCTCCTCTTTAATAAACTCCATCTTTAACAGTCACACAGATATCAGCTGCTACTCCTGGAGTTTGTCCTTCTCTTATAGGATGATGGGAATATTCCCAGTATTTATTGGTGAATTGTTGTGGGAGGGGCTTCACTGCAGGTGTGAACTGTGATCACTGTGTTTTTATCCAATCTGCATTTAAAAAGTACATGGCCATCATGTTTAACTAAGCTGCTGAAAAACCTCTTTGTCTCCAAAAGATCCATTTTTTCAGCTCATTCATTATGGTGATGTCTGAGATCTTCTGTAAATTGGCACATTAAATCGTTTTATTGGTGTCAATAGGCTGAAACAAACTACAGAATCATCACCTTTTTATTTCAGTTCTTGTCTTTGATCTTTCACTTCCATGTGGTCTGAAATAAACATATTAAGGAGTTATAATCAGTTTAAGGAGGATAAATGCGAAAATTCAAGTGAACCCCGATTCAATAACAGAAAACAAGAGTTCAGGTATCTGTCTCACATCTTTCACTTTCTCTCATCTAATCTATACTTTTTAGGTTTGCACTCACTATGTGGAACTGCACTGAGGTGCATTCAAATATCAGGATGTTTTTGTTGTTGTTTGACTAGAGACAAATTTCTGCTTTACACAGTTTGATGGGATATTGTGGCTCCTCTTTGTAGAACTTCTCTGAGAAGAAATGTTGATATGCTATACAACTATGGCCCTGTATATATAAGTACAATGTCTGTTTGTATAATATAATCAACAATAGGGCGAAATAACAGCACCACCACGTTGACAGAGTTGCTGAAAAGCATCTTTGGCTCGTTACAGTATAGTTTCCGTTTCATTTCATTCAACAAGCTATTAGACAAAACTTTTGAAATCCATTTTTAAATATGTTTCTACCTTAGAATTGAAACAGTTTTATAACATTTATTATATAGAGAAAGGAAATAATAGTTATATATAAACTGTTTATATATAAATAAAATATATATTTTGATAATAAAAAATATTAAGTATTTTATAAATAAAATATTAAGTTGTTTTAATATATTAACTGTTTATTTCATCGGAACAACTAACCCCCAAATAAAAATAACTATTATAACTATTATTATATATAATAAAATGTTAGCTTTCACTGTAATAATTACTGTAATGTCTGTAATCTGATTATACTGTACTTGAAATGAGAACATATGCATTTACTGTCACTATTCCAGAATATTAACCCTCTACAGTACGGAGGGCAAAGGAAAGTTTTCTCAAGCCCTATGTTCAGTACATGTTTCTTTAAATGATTGCAACCAATTAGAATGTTTGAAAAAAAAACATCAAAGAACAGTCCCATAAGGTCTGGGAGTCACTAGCATGCATTATTTCAAGGTGGGACGTCCTTTTCTGACACATGGTCACAGGAGCACATGGTGTGAGAAAAAGGCAAGACTATTTGCTTTAGTGATTTTTAAAGTGACATGGACTGCACATTAAGCGTGTGTGTGTGTGTTTATGAAGGTGTAGAGACGCCTTTTGGCGGGTTTCATAAAGTTTTTTCATTTTGCATGTTCGCAAATTCAGTTTTTCTTTTTGTTGCCCAAAGGCAACGTTGTCGCAATCAGGGGTAATTTTCAAGGATGGCTTGGACAATACCTCACAATGGCAAATAATGTGTTACAAGAAGGGAAGATGCAGGGTTCCAAGGTGCACAGGAACATCCAAAGTGACACCAATGTGCTGCGTCCACCTGGATGATGCGACTTCAGCCATATTGCGCCAGAACGCCCACCACAGACCTTGGTGGAGAAGAGACAGAGTTCTATCGGGTTGAGGTTAGGACTGGTGCGCAGACATGTTCCCACGAAGTTGAGAGCATGAAATTGTCCAAAATGTCTTGGTATGCTGAAGCATTAGGAGTTCATTTCACTGGAACTAAGCAGCCAATCCCAACCCCTGAAATACAACCCCACACCATAATTCCCCCTCCACCAAACTTTAAACTTGCCATAATGCAGTCAGGCGAGTATCGTTCTCCTGGCAACCGCCAAACCCAGTTTGGAGGTGTGTAGCTATTGACTCTGCCGAAAGTTGTCAACTTCTGTTCCCAATTGTTTTTACTTTGTTATAGTAGTGAGGAAGTTTTACGAATGGACTTATGGCACAGGTGGCAACCTATCACGGTACCACATTTGAATTCATCCAGCTCCTGAGAGCAACCCATTCTTTCACAAATGTTTGTAGAAGCAGTCTGCATGCCTAGGTGCTTGATTTTATACAACTGTGGCCATGGAAGTGATTGGAACACCTGAATTAAATGATTTGGAGGGGTGCCCCATTGCATTATGTCCCAATGTGTGTTTTTCAGAAGACAGACCTCGAGGGACATTTGAGGAGTACATGGACTGGGTATTCCTCTGCAATGGTTCCCCTTTTACCATCGGCAAGAGCGAGGAGGACACCAGTGTGCCAGCCACAGAGTCGGTTCCAGTGATGGCTCCTGACCAGAGTCCACTCCCTTTCACAAGCTCATAGCTCCTTCCAAAAAAAAAAATCTTGGAGGAGGGGGTGGCGCTACTATACGGTTCTCGGTCATAGTGGTCAAGCCAAGTTCCCGGATTAAGGCCTCCCCTGGCTTCCAGAACTTCCGGCGCCACCACTCATCAGCTTCCAACTTCTTCTTCCCAATTAAGTGCCACCATCCCTTCAGTATATACTGTCCCATCCCTTACCCCCTATAAGTTCCTATTTTACTTTTTTCCTGGCCCCTTGGAAGGACCCTTGTCTATACCGGGCAGACACAGACTTGGACTTTGTCCAAGGAAAAGGAAAGTGGTCTTGACAGATGCCTCCAGCCTGGATTGGAATGCTCTGTGCAAGGGCAGGCCAACATCTGGCTCCTGAACGAGCATGGACAACATGGCCGTGGTGTCCTACATAAACCACCAAGGTGGACTCGGATCGAGGCCTCTGTACAAACTGGTGAAGCGCCTCCTCTTATGGGTACAGCGCAACCTGCGCTCGCTGAGGGCGGCGCACTTTCAGGCAAACTAAACCAAGGGCAAACATGCTGTCCCGGGGTAATGTGTCCTCAGGGGAATGGATGCTTCATCCCCTGATGGTTCATACGATCTGGAGTATCTTCAAGAGGGAAGAGGTTGATCTCTTCACCTCAGAAAACAACTCTCACTGCCCAATATTCTTATTGAAGGACAGGGACATGCTGGCCCATAAGTGGCCCAGCCTATCTCTGTACACATTTCCCTCAATAGTGCTACTTTCTCAGGTCATCAGACGAATCAGGGAGGACAGACGCGTATACCTTCTGGTGGCCCCTTTCTGGTGGAACCAGTCATGGTCCGATGGCAGATGTCTCTGTGTTTTGGAGATGGCACAGACGGGACATCCTTGAATGAAGCATTGGACGGCCTGGGTCATACTTAGTCACCGGTAGCATTCACGGAGGAGCGAGATGGTTTTGCTGGTTACCTTGATGACCGGATCCCAGAGACGGTGATGGTCACCAGTTCATGTGTTGGGAGCTGTGATCTAGTCATCCAAAGACCACTGAATCAGGCACACGAAGAGGGCTGGAGGGAGAATGGTTTCAAGAGATTGATGAAATAAGTCTGGAGAGTGCATGCGGTAGGGCTGCACGATATTGAGGAAAAAATGACATTGCGATATTTTATTTTTCTGCGATATATATTGCGATATGAAAACAATTTCACCAGATGACTTGAATAGGTCTATTTAGAAAGAATGAATCATTCTAGAATGACTGGGGTGATTTTGTAATGGAATAAATCTGCACAGGAAGTAATAAACAAATTACAAGCATAGATAAATACAATAGAACAAAGATATAAATTAAATAAACAGTGCTTTATTTTTTTCAGGTAAATCTAGCTCTATTCAGGAACAGAGTCAGAGACTGAATAATCAAATGTAAAATAACACTGCATAATCTTCACTGTATAAATTAAATATAATTAATGTAACTAACTATCTTTGTTAAAGCAGCAAAAGTCAATTTGTCTTTTGTTGTTTGATTAACATTGGTGACAAACAGCTGCGAGTGTATTATAGGGTATATTAGGACGAATGCACGGATCCAATCTAATGAATGATATGCATCCATTTTGTTTCTCAATTGTTTACAACACCAAGTTTTTTCCTGGGTCAAAATCAGTCTTTGGTGGTGGCCGACGGACACTGTCATTCTCTCTTGCCCTCTTTTTTTTTTTTTAAGCTGTGATTTTACCACTGGATTTCATAGCTTTGTAAGATCAAATAATTCTTTGCAAGACCAAATAATTATTTTGGTATATAATCATATCAATTTCAAAAAGTAGAATAAAAAAAAGTAGCATTAAAAGTTTATTTTAAAGGGTACCCCGACTACTGCGGCATGCTGGTCTTATAAGATTAACGTGGGTATCAGCTATAAAAAGGTGATACAAAAACACCCCAAATGTTTTTGTTTTTATTAAAAAAATCCGAAAATCCGTTCACGTGTAGGCAGCCATAGTTATTTACGTCTCAATGGATTCTGGGTAGTGACGTGTATAGGTTGTAGCCGGTTGTAGCCTAGCCGCTATAGCAGCTTCGTTTATTGTTTTTCCAACCTACCGGCTAGCTAGCTAAGTTTTGACAGTAGTGAGATGAACACGTCTGCCGTTCAGCCTTTTCAGTTTGAATCCGAGCGCACTGTAGAATTAAATCAGGAGAATAATGACGTGCATTAATGTCTGTGCGGCAACTGCTTGCCAATGCCAAGTTAGAACGACAGCGTTTGCTGTAAAGAACTACACTTTGTCACTTTTCTTTTACTATTTTACTATATATTCTCATCAGAATCACAATCAGCTTTATTGGCCAGGTTTGCGGGGTAATCAGGATGCTCTCTGTCTTTCATGCGCTTCATGAGGAACACACGCACACTAGCGCCGCACACACACACGCAAGGTCTCTCGCTCTCTCCCTCTCGGCCGTTTGCGCGCTACATGGCTTGTAGCGCAGTATGTGCGAGCTCTTGCTCGCTCGCTCGAGATTCCGGGAGATTTGAACTAATTTGCGGGCATCAGGGAGCCGCAATCAATATGCGGGAGACTCCCGGATATCTGCAGTTGCCGCACAGACACCATATGTTTTGCCCCACTCTCGCTTCCTCAACTCTCGGATAACTTCATTTTCACCTACCGTCTTCCGTGTTATTCTCCTGATTTAATCCTACAGTGCGCTCAGGTTCAAACTGAAAAGGCTGAACGGCAGACGTGTTCATCTCGCTACTGTCAAAACTTAGCTAGCTAGCCGGTAGGTTGGAAAAACAATAAGGCTACAACCGGCTACAACCTATACACGTCACTACCCAGAATGCATTGAGACGTAAATAACTATGGCGGTCTACGAGTGAACGGATTTTCGGCTTTTTTAAAATAAAAACAAAAACATTTGGGATGTTTTTGTATCACCATTTTATAGCTGATACCCACGTTAATCTTATAAGGCCAGCATGCCGCAGTAGTCAGGGTACCCTTTAACTAATAGTCTAATTTTCTACCATATACAATTGAATACCAGCACAGGGCTCCAGACTAACTTTTCCACTGGTTGCACTGGTGCTACCAACTTTCTCAGTTGGTCGCACCAGCATATGATTTGGTCGCACCTTTTTTTAAATTTTTGCTACATGCCATGGGATTAATCAATGCATGCTGATGAATAATGGTTTTAATGGACCAAGGCTAGCAAAGGCTTTCTGGGTTGCAGCAGAAATACCTGTAATATATTAATTATCATTGCCAAATTTCAGGATTTTCATGGATTTTGGACAGTAATTTTAAGCATTTTACATTTGAATTATATACAATCTATCTATTTACATTTGAATCATTTTCTATCTATCTATCTATCTATCTATTGTCATATTTTTATCTTTTAAAAATCATTAAACATTCAAATGTATGCATTACATTTTAAAAGATTTGAGTATTATAATAAACTGATACAGATTTTTCGTTATGAAAGTTTATAACTTAGTTGTAACGAAAAGCAGAATCTCACACTCCTTACCTTCTGCATTTTATAATAATTTCCTTTTCCTCTGTCGAGCGATTATGAGAGTAATCGCTCGACAGAGGAAAATATAACCGCTGAAAAGACGTAGGAGGAAGGGGCTCTGTGTTTCGTGAGACCATTTTTATATGCCTTAATTCCTGAATTCGTAATTGGCGCGTTTCACCATCAGTGTGCAATGCGCGTGACGTCTACGTTCGTCAATAAATAAACTGCACTTGTCTTGCGTAAGAACATTGTAGACGGAACTTCTCTTCGTTAATGTCTATGGCGAGTCACGCAGGCACTGGGCTACTCCGCAGCCTAGACGACCCCGGGATAAAATAGTCCGAATATAAACACTTATTATAGGCGTACCGTAGTGATTCAGAATAAGTCAAAAACACGGTTTGGAAAATGGATTCATGATGTAGCCTAATCGTTCATTTTGAACATAAGTTACGGACTGTGGTCGCATTTGTGCGAGTGGACGCTTGAGCAACAGAACGCCGTTGTATCAGGTGCTGTATAATCAGGTGCTGTATATGCGTTGTATAACATTTTAACTCGCACATTCTCAAAAAATAGTCGCATATGAATTGGTAATTGTTCTACACATTGTTATATAAATAACCTGAAAAACAGTAGTTAATTAATGTTAAATGTTGCTAACCACTAACTAAAAAAAAAAAAAATGGGGAAAGCACACTTACATTCTCATTTTAAGAGGTGTTGTGAGTAAATGTGGTTTGATTTGTTAACATTGGTGTGGCGAGCAGGACAAGGTCAAGGGACTTGAGAGAACGGCGCAAGGCCGGTGGCGAGATTAATGATGAACGACACCTGGGTGATTCCATGCAAATGTCAACCTTGCCATGAAAAAATAAAGTTATTATCAAAATATCAAAACCCTTTCTAAGTTGTCCATTTGGGTCTGTTTTTTATTGTATTGGTGTGCTGTCATGTACATTTTTAGAAAATGTCTGTTTATTCACCTCAGATAAGGTGCACAGATACTAAAATTGCTTTTTCAAACAAACATATTTCATGCTTTAAAAAGAGGGAATAAAGACTCCTTTTTATACTTTATGTTGACAGTAAGCATTTTGCAGAAAGATGGGAGCATGACTGAGATATAAATACACCCACTTTGTTATAACTGCATTGCCCTTTAAATTTATAAAGGTTATGTTTAGGAAGTCACGACGCTTCAGTGCTGTGTCACGTCCGTAACGATTTAAAGAAAAGGTTTATATTGTATAATAATTATTATTATAATTAATTTGAAACTTTATGTACAAAGCCAAAATATGTCCATTCTAGTTATGATTGACAATTCATCTCACTTATTTGCTCTAAACAAACTAATTATGCGTTACGGACGTGACTGTTACGGACGCTTCATATTAAATCATGCATGATTTGACCAGCGCATATTTGTTGAATGAATGAATGAATGAATGAATGAATTTATTTCGAGCAATATAATGACACATAATTAAGGCAATCAAGAAGCATTCTGATTCAACGTTTTTTCCTCATAAATGAACAAATGAAAAATAAAATAAAATAAATAATTTATGTTCTATAGAGAGCCAACACTCATCCCTTCGATTGGTATTATTTCTTTTGGCTTGTGCATTTTAATTAGCAGAATTTCTACAAAGTATATGTTGTCTCCCACAAACTCACATCTTTTTTTGTCACGTCCGTAACGCATGTGTATTTCCCTCATATTAAATATAAAACGCATGTGTAGACTGATATTTTTCTAATGTCTGGACTCCTTTATTAAGGGAGTATGGACATATAAACAGACGTTTGAATATATTGGTATTAAATGCATTTTCTGAGAATTTATATTTCACGTTTTGACTGCAAATGTCACGTCCATAACGCTGGAATTGGCCATCTGTGAGACGCACCGGTCTCCTATATCTCACGGAGGAGCGGAAGGATAAAGGAGGAGTAATGACTGTGAAGATAGAGAGAGGAACAGGCCTGAACTTATGTTGTGTTTTGTTTTAATATGTGTGACAGCAGTTGTCCGTGAGGGGCTGCTGTCTTTTACTTTTGTTTTGTATTTGTTTTATTTTGTTATTAAAGTTGTTAAATGTTTGCCGGTTCCCACCTCCTCCTCATAACAACAAACCTATCAGAGAAGCCTCGCCGCTATGGGGAATCCGCGGTGCCATCCAGCATGCTGGGCAGAGGCCGTCACCATAGACGCTCAAGGCAGTGGGGACCGGGCAGGGCGGTAAGAGTAAAGTAGATCAGACAGATAGGGGGGTACAAGACCATTTAATGCCTGAAACGTTAGAAGCAATACCTTAAAGTGAATACGTGATGCCATGGGTAGCCAGTGAAGGTCATGAAGCAGAGAGTAATGCGAGCAGAATGCCTGGTGTAGGTGAGAACTCTTGTTGCTGAATTTTGGACATATCTTGCAATAAGTTTGTGGAAAGACCAAGAAATAGAGCATTGCAATAGTCCAGGTGTGATGTGATTAATGCATGAATTAAAGTTTCAGCATCAGCTTAAGTGAGAGAAGATCGTATACGTGCAATATTACGAAGATGGAATAAATAGTTACAAATAGATGCCGAAAGCTTAACATGAACTCCATCAATATCAAAGGACAGGTCCATCCTTTTGACTGAGGCAGCAGAGCCAATCACCAATATTTCAGTTTTTTTATTATTTAATTTGAGGAAATTCAGGGACATCCCGTGCTTGATGTCCCTGATACATGCAGTGAGTAAGTCAGGTATGGATGGCCTATTGGAGCTGGTGGTAAAATAAATTTGAATGTCATCAGCATAGCATTGGAATTGAAGTCCATGCCTGCGTATGATGTCACCAAGTGGATATATATAGATGATGAACAATAGTGGGCCAAGAACCGAACCTCGAGGAACACCCTGTGTAAACGAAGTGGATGGCAGATCTATACCCTTGTATGGTGATATACTTTCTGTCGCTGATGTAGGAAATGAGCCAGGAAAGAGCAGAACCAGTGATGCCGATATCAGAAAGGCGAGAGTTCAGTATTTCATGGAAAGACTGTATCAAAGGCAGCGCTAAGATCGAGAAGCATCAAGATCTTTATTAACCCTGAATCCAAGGACAAAAAATGTCTTTAACCACCCGAAGAAGAGCAGTTTCAGTGCTATGAGATGGGCGAAATTCTGACTGAAAAGGTTAAAAAAAGACCATTAACATCTAAATATGACCGCAATTGCGAAGCCACAACCCTTTCAAGGATTTTGCTTAAGAATGTTAAATTAGATATTGGTCTGTAATTGCCCATGTTTAGATGGTCAAGCCCTGTATTCTTAAGAATGGGGGTCACCACAGCCATTTTTTATCCTGCTGGGACAATGACGGAAGCCAGACTACAGTTTAACGTGTTATGAAGGGTGCAACCTCGGGGACACACATCTTAAGCAAAACAGTATGTGTATGATCGAGTCGGCAGGATGTGGAATTTGACTTCCCAATTAGATCACTTATGGCAGCAGGAGTAGTCAGAGTATAAGAAGAGAGAGAGTTTCTTGAGTGAGCTTAATCAGTTAACATTAAATTAACATTTGAGTCACTTGTATTAGGAGTGTCTTTGGTGATGGAATTAGTGATTGACTTCAATTTGTCTGAGAAGAATTGGGAAAAGCTATTCACAAGCACCCCAGAGCCCAAAATAACATGTTGTGGTGGATTAGTGAGTTTGTTAACCATAGCAAAGAGTGATTTGGGCCTGCACGTGAATTCCTAATGGTAGAGGAGTAATAAAAGGATATTGAATGAATGAATGAGGCATTAATATAGCGCTTTCATATGTTCTACTGTACATCCAAAGCGATTTACAATCATGTCAGGGGATCTCTCCTCAATCCACCACCATTGTCCAGCATCCACTTGGATGAAGCAAGGCAGCCACAGAACAACGGCGTCAGTGTGCTAACCACACAACAGCTATAGGTGGAGAGGAGAGAAAGTGATAGAGCCAATTCAGTGGATGGGGATTATTAGGAGGCCATGATTGGCAAGGGCCAATGAGTGGAATTTGGCCAGGACACCGGGGTTACACCCCTACTCTTTACGAGAAGTGCCATGGGATTTTTAAAGACCACAGAGAATCAGGACCTTGGTTTTACGTCTCATCCGAAGGACTGTGCTCTTTTGACAGTATAGTGTCCCAGTCATTGTACTGGGGCGTTAGGACCCAGGCATACAGACCACAGGATGAGCCCCCTGCTGGCCTCACTAACACCTCTACCAGCAGCTACCTGGATTTCTCAGGAGGTCTCCCATCCAGGTACTAACCAGGAAAATTAATTTGATTAACGCCATCCAAAACGTCTCAAAAAGACGAAAAAAACAAAACCTGCAAGTGGATACGCAGCGACATGACCAGTGATGACCAATGAGACTTACACAACAATTTATCGGTTTAACTACGTTAGCCAGAACCGTATCGGATGCACAATCCACACAAACCACAGAAGGGAAGGCTACCCTACCATACCAAGGATTGACACCACAAAAGAAAAAGAGAGTGGAGACTCACTGTATCAGATGTCGAGAGGGATATAAGGATAGGAGTGGAGAGCGCTCGCAGCCGATCTGTGTGACAGGATCACAGAGACTGCCGGGTCAGTTATCCAAAACCTTTTGAGTGTGTAAAGTAGTCCAGGAAATAATCCAAGAAAGTTGATTCCCAGAAAAAAAACATATCCAAAAACAAATGTAACAGTCAACAACAGCAGACAGACAGGTACCAGCGTGAAGCGGCAGCACAAGCGTGCCTAGCGTTCTCACACCGGAAGTGGGAATGTGCTTTAACTAATGTTAACAAACACAACTTTTGATTTCAAGAATGTAGGCTTCTAGTAAATAGACATGTGCCAGTATTTGGTAATGCAATAAATCGCGGTAATGAATATGCACGATATTGTTATCGCGAGCACTTCAAAATACTGTGAAAAATAATAGATCCGAATTTAGATTTTTTAGAACGCGCATTAGCTTATTTTCCATTAACCACTTAAAAAAACACTGCGTGTATGCTGCGCAAAACATTTGTAATGTTTAACTTTGATGAATACAATTCCTACATGGATAAGCACTGTACATGTGGTGCAGTGCGCACTCTAGTCTAATGTAAACAATCCTCACATGCAGAAGAAGCATGGCGGAAGGAGGAACTATACCGATGATATATCCCCCTTCTAAAAGGGTAAAGTCAGAGGTTTGGAAATAATTTGGGTTCCAAAAAAAACGCAGAGGTATTGCTGATCGAAGACGGTTTCCCTTTGTGAAGACATGTGAACGGAAAGTGGCTGCAACACACGGGAACACGTCTTACATGTTCGCTTTGGTGGTCGCCAAACATTTTTGAGTTCTTGATTTTGAATTCTCGTGTCCGGTCAAGTTCAGAAATAAGAGAAAGAGCACTGAACTTTGTGTCTGCCCGGCTCTGTGTGCGCACACATAAAACAGCGCACAAGTTCCAGTAATCTTGCACTTTGATGTTTGAACTGACAGCACTTAAAAAGAAATGCAAATGATAAACTTTCACTCTGTGATGGTTAAACTTGAAAATTAATCCGCGGATCCAAAGCGTTACGGGCCGGGGAGCTGCTGGCCCTTACTGATCATGAATCATAGATCAACTACGATACCTATACTTGACATGGCACATCCTGCGATGTGACTATCGTAGATGCGCAAATTGGGATATTGATGGTAAAACGATACATTGTGCACCCTAGTACAAGTACAAATATTGAGTACAAGCCCTATACCAATAGCACACTTGAATAAACTTCTTTTTCGTAAGGAATGTTCTGTCATTCACTTGTTACTATATTTAAAATCTGTTTGAAAACTGCTATATAGGTTATGATCGTTTAGATGCATTGCATTATTTATCATCTACCAAAGCAGTCAACAATGAAGAATCAAGAATGGACACCAACCTGTTTGTTCCTCAGTATCTTCATGTTTTATTCTGGATCACTCATGTCTTCAATCTCCTCTTTAAAGGGGAACTGAAACGAAGAAATACAATTCGATAACATGTTGGTTATTAAAATTTTAAATAAATTAATAATAATACTAAAAAAACATAGGATATGAAGTTTTTCCCATCCCAATACTGAAATGTACTTTTTGTTGTTATCAGAGCGCAGCCGTGTTCGATGGCGTCACTGGCTTGGTACCACTGTAGGCTACTAACGTCAGGCTTCTCTACTGCTACTCTGACTGATTTTGACAAGTTAACACTAAAAACAGCATTTAAGAAATTCAATCATCAAATGAAATAATAAAACTGCATATTATTCAATGTATAATGATACTGATTCTTAAATAGACTGCTGTGTTTTTTAAATAGGCCTATACTGGGTTTTCTTATTCTTGTTTTAAACATTTTTTTATTCTATTTCTATATTATATATTTATCTATTAACTGTTGTTGACGGTGTCACTTTTATCCTATAGGCTGTTAAGTGAGTAATTGATGTCATCTTAATTTCGTTGTGTAGAGATATGCAATGACAATAAACTAAACTAAATAACTAACTGTCACTTTAAGAACAACAGTAATGCAGGGATCTTGAACTGATACACATACACGATTTCTTACAGATGTTTACATTCACTTAAGACAAAACCAACTGTTTATGTGAACCTTGTGTTTTGACACTTTAAATGCAATAAAACGATAAAGAGAATTTTGTTAAGTGCACGCGCTGTGACAGCTGGCTGTCTGTGCATTGTGTTTAGGCGTGTGCACTCTGGAATTTTAAACTGGCGCGGCGCCGCATCTCGAACAGGTTGAAAGCGGCTGAAATCACAGTAATAAGTATCTTGCGGGTGTCGTCGATTGAAATTGCTTACTGGATAGCATCCTCGAGTAAACTTTTGCTGTGTTCCCTTTGATTTACTGACGACTGCTACTTAATCCCCTGGGGGTATATGCATGATAGATATTATCCTCGATGTCGGATTCATTTAGCAAGGTGATCTAATTATACCCATGCATGGGAAATTATGCATAAGCAATAATAATCAAGCATAAAATTTACATATAGCCTACATATGTACATGTACATATATGTGTGTGTGTGTGTGTGTTTATATACATACATGCATACATACACACACTGTGCTGTAAAAATGTAGTCAGTAACTAATCCATTATATTACACATTTAACGTAATGTAATCTGATTACTTTTAGATTACTTCTGACCATTTATCTCTTTGATTTGAACAGGATAATCTTGTACCACATTGACATAAAAAGAAAATATATTCCATTTTTTATGCTTTAAATATTACATTACGTCAGAAATATTACATTACATCAGTTTACCAGACTGGGGTTTGAGATGAAACTGCATTAACAATTAAATCATATTTCTTTTAATTAAAATAAAAAAATAAAAACAATCAAAATAAAACACTTCCTAAAAAAGATGAAATATTTTATTTGTTTACCTGCATGTCATGTGACCATTAACCGACATAAAGAAAACATTAAATTAATTGTAGAATTTATTATTACTATAATCACTGATTTAATTGATTTAACTTACTAAATTATATCTCAGTGTTATTTTCAAGTAAATATATTAGGTCAGATATTCAGCTGATGAAAAAGATGGGAAATCCCTGCATTGTAGCTACATTTTGAACATTTTATTGTGTTTGAAAAACAAAAGCCTTCCAGAGACACTATTTTTTTTCTTTTCTTTTTTTTTCCCCAGAGACAGTAATACATAGTTAAATGACTCACTGAGTGATAATTCAAATAATAATAAATGCGTTCATTAGGAGATGATTATGCAATGTTGAGAAACCCCTCGTTAAAAGTGAAATGATTTGTGTAAATCCCGTGATCAAATATAAATACGTTACAGTATGGGTCTCAGTTTTCAGTGAAAGGCTCACAAAAGTCAATTCCACAAACCTGGAAGACTTTATGAACGTATATAAGCAGAAGG
The DNA here is from genome assembly GCF_051911475.1 of Siphateles boraxobius. NCBI lineage: Eukaryota > Metazoa > Chordata > Actinopteri > Cypriniformes > Leuciscidae > Siphateles > Siphateles boraxobius. The sequence continues at coordinate 39,525,626 of NW_027509186.1, read as the reverse complement.
CTTTTTTAGATAGGAGAATTTAAAAGATAAAAAATGGGTAACGTTAATAGGGGGAATAAATAAATGTTGAATAATTTACAAGCTTTGTGAGAATAACATGTAATCAATAAAACAGTAGTCTGATAATGAGTAGGCTACTTTAAAATGTAATATAATCTGATTAGAAGTAGGCTACTTATTTTTTAAAATCTGATTATGTAGGCTAATTCATATTACATGTAGTCAATTATTATACACACTGATCAAGTTAAAGACTAAAATTAAACTCTAGATTAGAGCACTAGCCGTAGCTCTACATCATGGCACGTTATTAATTGAAATTGTAAATCAATGTTATGTATACATTTTTACATTAGAAACGTATTCAATATTAACACTAAATCTGAGAACATAATGTTAATACTTAGTAGTTAAATACCGTATCTCTCAAGCTTCGTGATGTTATTAACGGAGTATGAATGGAGTCCCAAATGTCTAGCGTTAGACACTATTTCTTGATCGCAACCTGAGAGAATCAATAGGCTACACTAGAAATTCAACCTTCGTTCGTTTGCGTAATAAGACTTGCACCAGTTCTGCGAGAATTAGATTGTGTACCCTACTTGCGTTTGGATGCTCCTGTGAGCGTGTGCGTTCGCTTCTGTGACGAAGTTGCTGGAGGGAACCTCTTCGGCGCTGATTGGCTGGCAGTCGGTCGATGATGCGTTCTGAGGGACAGCACTCGATGGTGAATGGTTGGTTGGCTTTGCCGGGTGGCGCTTCGTGTGCCGGTTTCCTGGATTTTGGCTTGGTAAGCAACCGACTCCGAGTTTCCTCTGAGTCTGGAGGAGCTGCAGGATAGGCTCTGAGACGGTTTTCTTTGTGGAAGTTCAACGAATGCCCTTTCAGAAGAGTTGATGAGTTTGAGTGAGTTTTTGGTGGTTTGAAAAGCATGTAAGCGTACCCGCTAGACGATGGAAAGGTCCTCACAAAAGCAAGAGAAAAAGTCACTGCAAAAGCAAGGCAAAAAGCAATGCAGAGCTGCTTGTAATTGGGTTATAAGCGTGTCCATCGGACACGTCCTTCTGAGTGTGTCAGCCAATCAGATATTGTCTTGGGCGGGACCTACGCCCAGTTCTCCGGTTCTTGCATGTAATTAGCATAATGTCCACATGATCGCGTGTGCTCACACTCTTTAAGGGTTTAGTCAGAGGTGGGCTGTCAGGGCCATCAGGGCCTTCTCTACTGGCCCTGTCAGAATCTAAAATATAAATATAATATAATATGTAAAATATTTATTTTTCATTTTTACAATTATATTTCCATAAAGAATATGGTTATTTTTTGTGAGGCTGAGCTGGATTTTCCATATGGTCATCTAAACGCATCACAGCTCCGTGGACCAGCACTAGAAGTATAGCTACCCTTCCGTTGAAGCTGCCATTTCCAATTTGATCATAACTTTGACTGACGTGTATCATTAGCCAATCAAATTTCGATGCGCAGTGACAGAACGCCCTCAGGGCCCAGCGATATGTCGGCGCTAGCCCCTGCTGATGTCATCAACCGTTTGAAATGTTGGCGGGTTGTGAGCAATGTCAGTGAACTGAGCTATGGCCGCTGCCTTCACATCTCTTACCGGTCCAGTTGACGATCTCCTTCGTGTGCCTTTTTCAAGGCGTATGTTTGGAGAGAAGAAAGAGATCATTTAAAAAGGAAGATCTACACCTAAGCTGGATGGGCTGACCAAGGCCGGAAAAGGTTTTGTGCGGCACTTCACTGAGGGTAACTATGACCGCCATAGATGATGTCTATGATGACCGCTATGACTGGCTAACAGCTAGCACTGAGCGGAACAGGTTATTTATCATTCACACAGGAAGTACAGGGAGGAACGGGGTGCAGCCTTTCTTTAACTGTCTATGGGTGCAGCTGACAACACTGTGAGGGGTGTTGGTAAGCTTGTTACCCTCGCAGTGCTGTCAGCTGCCCACTGTTCTCTCTCCCTCTCATGCATGCACGCACGCACACAGACACACACACAGTATCATTCACACAGGAAGTGCAGCGAGGAACGGGGTGCAGCCTTTCTTTAACTGTCTATGGGTGCAGCTGACAACACTGTGAGGGGTGTTGGTAAGCTTGTTACCCTCGCAGTGCTGTCAGCTGCCCACTGTTCTCTCTCCCTCTCATGCATGCACGCACGCACACAGACACACACACAGTATCATTCACACAGGAAGTGCAGTGAGGAACGGGACGAGGAACCAAAGTGCAGTGAGGAACCACGTTCACGTCTGTTTGTTTAATGCTGGAGCCAAGAGACTTGTTCAACATGTTGAGGTTAAAGACCCTGTTGGGACCAAGTTTTTGTAAATGTTTTGTAAAAGAGTAAGAGTAAGTTTTGTCGCTATGCAAGCATTTTCATCGACTAGCTTACTAATAAAACAAATTACGTTGTATGAATTATTTTTTATGTATATAATTATTGTAATCAGTTTTAAATACATTTTAATCATTTTAAATAAATGCACAAAAATATTTTCAACATTCATGGTTGTGTGTTTCATATTATTTTTAAATCCATGTTATATACACTTTTAAACTATAAGTCCTTAGCTAAACTATGAGTTTAATGTAATTGGTGGTTAAGAGCCGTTTGTTAAACAGAGAAGAAGACTTATTATAAATACAAGCTGTATACAATAATATTAGGCACAGTAGCTTCTTTTCTTTTCTTTTTTACCAAGAACTTTATTGAACAATGTGAAAAACCATAAATGGCCCGGTACAAAATAGGGATGTCACGAATCACGATATTCGATCAGTTAGAAGACGCATAAAGCTTGCCACAAAGAACCGGCAAATGTAGCCTAATCATTATGAATGTGTCAAATATAACAAGGAGACATTTTAATTGTTTATTAATAAATAGTGTTTTCTGTGACGATGCTGACTCGTGCACCTTCGCAGTATTGTGAAGGTGCCTACAGAGAGAAATGCACACTTCACACGGATTATAAGAGAGTTGTCTGTTTCTTTTCGTTTTGAATTGTTTTGTTTAAAAGTAGACATTTCAAGCTTAGATATATTTCTGAGTTTCTGTTCATTTATGAGACAAGCTCCAGTTCACGTGGGATGCAAGTTATATCGCGTTGGCACCTCCATGTCCTGATTATAGGCTGCTATATTTGCTTCTTATTTATTAAATCCAGGCAAATGGTTAAAACATTGATTAAAATTAAGATACAATTTATACAAAACGAAATTAACTTTAAAGAAAGGCTTTATACAAAACAAAACTTAATAAAGCGGTCAAAATGATGTCTCTCGATATTACGCATCTTATGATTAGGCTACTCATACTGGCTGATAGGCTGATCACTTTTCATATAACCAACATAGATGAAATGGAAAAAATAACATATTATTTTAACATAAATATGAAACTAACTTTACTTTAGTGGCTACAACACGTAGGCCTACAGTACAGAGAATTGTAATGAAATGACATGTAAAGGGGGGGCGGGGTTTTGAATAATAATCAAATTATTGCCAGCGATCGTCGAATATTATTTTTGCTTGAAATGCCCATCCCTACAAACAGTGTTCGAATTACGGGGGAGCTAAGGGGAGCTCGGCTCCCCTGAAAAGGACCTGGGCTCCCCTGAAAGCCTACTTTGAGACATTTAGGGGGAGCTCTAAAACACTGTCCATTTTTTGTGTCGCATATAGATTTTGATTTTCTGTACATTAAGGTTCCTGAAATAAATGATGATATTAAAAATGTGTCAGTGTTTATTCGCTCATTACATTACTATTTCCGAACATCTGTCTCCACTAATAAATGCAATGCTGTGTCTCCTGCTGTGACCATCCATGCGTGGCGGCGCTGCACTGAAATTACTACGTTTACGTCACCACTTGAACTTCTCACTGAGTTGGTATTTGAATGTTAGCTTAGCTTCAAGTTCAAAACATACTTTATTCGTTTTTTGGAACACTCTGTGGATACTAATAAGAATGTCAAAAAGAAAGCAGCCAAACCTCAGTCAATTTGGATTTACAAAACAAACGAAGAGGAGTGATGACAGCGCACCAGCTACAACTAGCTTGCCGGTGTTACTGCCGCCGCCGCTAAAAGTTGCTGCTAGTGACAGCATCACCAGCACCGAGGATAGCGAGACTTGGGCAGAGAGGAATACATGGCTCTACTCCAAAAATCAGAAGTTAGGATGTACAGTATGCATGGAGGCAAAAAGCCTGTTGCTCGCCGAAAGAGCAACGGGAGTACATATGTCAGAGGAATGGATGAATGGAGAGGTCAGCAGCGAGTCACAGAATAACCTGCGGAAAAAGATTTACAAGCATCGGGACAGTTTGGCACACAAAAGAGCGGTTGAGATTTCGGAGATGAAGGAAAAGGATGTGCTCCCAAACAAGGTGCTTGAAGTAAATGCTAATTTAATGCAAGAAACCGCTACGTCTTTCAGATCTGCTTATATGGTGGCCAAGGAAAAAATGGCCTACAGAAAGCTCCCTGCTGTTATGTCTCTTCAAAAACTTAATGGTACAAACGTGGGAAATGTGCACAAATCAGACCATGCTTGTGCTGAAATAATCGGACATATCGCCAGTGAAATGAGAGCTAAATTTGTTTCAAAAATAAAAGAACTGGGATCACGAATCAGTATCACGATAGATGAGAGCACAGTTCATGGCCTGGCTTGTATGATCATTTATGTGCGGTGTGACATGACAGGAACGGGGGAAGTGGATAATGTTTTCTTAGATATCGTTGAGCTTTCAGAAGGCACGGATGCCGAATCGATATACAAAAGTTTGAGGAAAAGCTTGAGACAAGCAGGACTGGATGATGAGTTTCTGGGAAAAAAATCTCATCTGCATTGCAACGGATGGAGCAGCGGTACTGACGGGCCGAGTCGGCGGACTCGTCACTAAACTCAAACAAGATTTCCCAAAAGTTCAGTCAATACACTGTCTAGCTCACCGACTTGAGTTAGCTGTCAAAGACTCACTTAAGGAAGTAGCTGGATGTAACCAATTTGAGTTTTTTATCTCAAAACTTTACGCCCTCTATAACCAGTCATCAAAAAACGCCCGTTTGCTCCAGGAGGCAGCTACAGGTTTGAACATGCAAATCCTAAAAATAGGTCAAATCTTTACAATTCGTTGGGTGGCTAGTAGTTTTCGCACTGTGAAGGCAGTATGGAACGATTATCCTGCACTGGCGCACCAATTCAGAACAGCCATGGAAGACACATCTCGCTGCGACACAGAGAGGCAGAAATTCAGGGGCCTGCACAAACTCCTTGCAAGCACAGGTTTTTTGGCTGATTTGGCATGTATGAAGGATGTCCTGCGAGAACTACAAAATCTGTCGCTAAAACTGCAACGCAAACAAACATCTTTAGTTGATGCAAGTTGCCACATTCATCAGACCATTGACGTTTTGACAGCCATGAAAGCAAGTGGAGGAAAATCCACACAAAAAGCCGAACAACGCATATCGACTGGCCTGTTCAAAGATGTTGAGCTTTCAGAGAGCAGGCCGAAGATAAACCGTCTTCAGTTCAATCAGTCTATTATCAACAGCCTAAAGAAGAGACTGCCGGAACCGGACCTTGTCCAGATGCTGAAACCGCTGGATAAACGCTTTTGGCCACAGCAGCATAGCGCCCGTATCCTATATGGGGAAACTGAAGTTCGAGCATTGGCAAAAACACTGGGAGAACCGGCCCGAGAGGCTGTCGTGGAGTTCCGGGACTTTAAATTGCAAAACAGAGCACCAGGGAAAACGCTTGTCAAACTTCAAACAGCAAGTCTGACCTACTTGCCGTCCTCAGCTGAGTGTGAGAGGGGATTTTCTGCCGTGAATTCTACTGACAGCAAGTATCGCAACAAGTTGTGTGAACAAAGCCTCTCCTCGCTTCTCTTCGTGGATCTGAATGGACCCCCTTTGGAGCAATTTGACCCTCTGCCTTTTGTATCATCTTGGATTAAAGCCGGTCATCGACCCTCAACATCCTGGGCTACAGGACGGAAAGCAAAGACAGAAGACCCCAGGCCTTCTGATTTAAGGTAAGAATCATGGAATTACTTACTTGATCTGTGCGTTTGTGAGGACTGGCCCTAATCCTATTTAATATTGATGTATTTTTTTTATGATTGTTATGAGAGATATTCTGTTTTTATCATGATTTGCATGATGTAGGCCTAAGCGCGGTTGATTCAGAACCGTGGACAGAGCTGTTTGCCCTAACACTGACAACACTGACTGACGCTTTCGTTTTGAAGTAAATGGTTTACTAAGTAAACAATAGGTTTACTGTAAACCTATTGTTTTAAATGGCCGAACATGCACCAAAAGCGTTAAAGTCAGTCAGGGTCAGGGTGGATCGGAAAATAGGGCTCCCCCGAAAGCCACTTTGTAATTCGAACCCTGCTTACAAAATACGAAATGTCTTAATCAGACAAAATACAAGCATCATAACATAAGAAAGAAATGTAAATAAAGAAGTAAAATAAAAATACATTAAAGTAGGCCTAAATAATAAATAAAGAAATAAAAGAGGCTCAGTAACTTCTGAAGCACGAACACAAGCATGTAGTCGCAGTTGTTGTTGATGTTAGGCTACTGATTTAGCGTGTCTAACTAGTCGACACGTGGGATGATGACATCATCGTTTCACATAATATGTTGGGGGGGGGGGGGGATGCGTTACTGAAGGCCCTGACTGAAACCCCACGGTCCGCTACTGGGTTTAGTTAAAGCTGCAGTAGGGAGTTTTGAGAAAATGTTGACTTAGCCTGAAAATTTGAACAAGCACAACTTACAGGTCCAACCCCCCTTGCTCTCTGCTGCGCTACAGCCCTCCCTCCACAGCTCCTCCCCCACAGGCTAGTAAGCAGGACCACCGATGGCCAGTAGCACCTCAATGCAGTACATGAGATCCACGGGGAGGAGTCGGATCAAGATCAAGATCCAAGGGGTGGAGATGGGTAGGATTAGGGGTGGGTTTAGGGATTAGGGGTGTGTTTAGGGATCAGGGGGCGGAGTTGGCTAGGTTTAGGTGTACGTAAGGTGAGAGGAGTTGGATCTGGATCCGGCTCCTCCCCGTGGATTTCATGTTCGGCAGTGAGAACCATCTCCCGATGACGGCGGATTATAAACAGTTATGGAACATTCACTAATAGGGACGAAACATAAACAATATGCTTTACTTTGACTACAAACTTGGTCCTCAAATCATTATGTATTTTGCTATACATGTAACTTTATAACGTTGCACTCTTTCTAGAAGTTATAAATAGCTAGTAAGATAACGTTAAAGGATTAGTTCACTTTAAAAAAAACTTTTGCTGATAATTTACTCACCCCCATGTCATCCAAGATGTCCATGTCTTTCTTTCTTCAGTCGAAAAGAAATTAAGGTTTTTGATGAAAACATTCCAGGATTTTTCTCCATATAATGGACTTCAATAGGACACAAACGTTTCATGGACCAAATGACAGTTTCCGTGCAGCTTCAAAGGGCTTTAAACGATACCAGACGATGAATAAGGGTCTTATCTAGCGAAACGATCGGTCATTTCAAAAATAAATAAAAAACTTTAAGTTTTATAAGCACAAATGCTCGCCTTGCTCCGTTCTGTGATGCACGTTCGTAATCCTGTTCGAACTCGTTCATCAAAATGAACAAATCTTTTTTCGAGTCATTTTGTTTGTTGAATGAACGAAATGACTACAAAAAAGACTCGTTCAAAATGAACAAATCTTTTTTCGTTCAAAAAAAGATTCGTTCATTTGGATGAACGAGTTCGAACAGGAGAGTCACGAACGACGGTAGGCGCTTGCGCTGTGCAAGACAGGGGTGATCAGCGCGTACATGAGCATGTTTGACACTGCTAAGACATTCCTCCTGGCTCTGATTGGTTGTTTCTGACCGGGAGCGGTGTATTTCTGCAAATAGCAATAGGACCAAAGGGAGGAGCCAGAGGAGCTTGATTTTTTCACAGATTATCTGACTCATATTCTACTGCCAGGACATAATGACAGTTTTAACAAATATTTGTTTACAAAAGTTACCTACTGGAGCTTTAAATGCTTTAATAAGCCAACTTCATAGTTTAAAATATGGTGCATCCTACAAAAATCTACTTTAGTTTATATCAAAATTCTAGAAATCGTTTACCCATCAAGTAGGCACCAAATAACATATATTTCCCATAGTTGAGGTAGGAGTTAATAAGGATTTAACTGTGATAAATGTTTAACAGACAGAACGAACGAACTTGGGTAATATAAAGCATACATAATACAGAGGATATATGAGGCAACTTCTGGTGATTAGTTCTTATAATCGAGGTAGAAAAACCTAAGAATAGGCTGTAATCAATGTTAGACACACAAAGATAACTCCAGATTATATGAAGCATACATGATAAGATATATGGGAGGTAAATACTGGTTATTAATTCAGCTTATTGGAAGCAATTTTGAGACCGTTGTTTGTTAAAAACCTTGAGTGGGTTAATTTCAGTATCTGGTTTTTGGAGACAAAAGTCTCTCGAATATACACCTGCAGAGAAGAGGAGTCCCTGGTTTAAGGTCTGTGGTGATTCCGGGCCATGGGAATGCCTTAGCACCCTTCGTTTCCTGATAAGGCTGTGGATTTATGCATTGGGGTCACCACAGGGTTTCTTGGCCATTTGGTCTTAAGTTTGGGGAACAAAGATGAATCTTTTCCTGCTCTCCTGGCATCGCTGGTGTGAGATTAGACAGGCACTGGAAAGGAAAGGGGGGTACCATCTCCTTTAGCCATCTTGGCACCATGACTGTGTTTTATGACTTACTAATGGTTCGATGGGGAGTCGTTCCGAACTGTGGAATGTGGTGGTGTGTTCATTAAAGGGCCTGTTCACAGATAATCCTACAAACGTCACAGAATTAAAGTTTATTTCACTATGCGTTTTCTTTATCTGAATCTCAGTTTCTTTTAATTATTGGATCTGTAGAAACCTTTTACTCACAAAATCACACATTGTGAGTGAAATGGTAATTTTATTTGTTGTTATTGTACATACATCTGTTTATGTAATAACAGGCTTTATGTAACTAAAACAAAAGTAAAAAAAAAAATGGTCAAATTCAGGAATTGTTTCATATTTTAATAAATAACTGATTGTTTTTGTTTTTCACATATGATCTTCATTGTGTGTTTTTTCGTGCTGTTTAAAACCGAACAGCCTTGAATAACTCTTTCCACAGAGAGAACACACATAAGGCTTCTCATCTGAATTAACTTTTAGGTTATATTTTAGTTTGGTGATAAAATAAAATCTTTACCACACTGATCACATTTAAATGGCTTTTCTCCAGAGTGAATGTGCAGATGATACTTGAGTGTGGATAAAAATGTGAAACTCTTTCCACACTGAGTGCATGTATACGGTTTCTCTCCAGTGTGAATTCTCATGTGTGTTAAGGTTCTCTTACGTGAGGTTCTCTCGTATTGCGTAAGTTAGCTTACGCTACGGGAAAGATTCATCTTCTCGAAATATTGAAGCCAAAAAATTATCCTTAATTTTGTATTCATTGTCAATGCAGTGCAGCAGCTAGCAGACCTAGAGCAGGCTGTCTAGCGTGCTCATAGGCTGCCCTGCGGGAACTGCAGCAGCCTACCACTGAGCCAGACGTGACGTCACGTCCAATGAAGGGCGCTCGCGCCTTCACAGCGTCAAAGCCCGCCAGAATGGGCGTGGCTTAGCGTGTATAAGCAGGGCTCGTAGGCTGTATTGTCTGATTTCCATCTCTTCAGCGAGGCTCTTCGCATCGCTGGATCTAGAGAGAAGCCGCTGCCGTCGAGGAAGCGACTAGCCAGCTTAGGACAGCGCCTGGAGAAGCCGGCCGTCTTCGCCACCTTCAGCCATCCGTGCGAGCTACGCTATCCGGCGACGTATCCTTTTTACCTCACTAAGCATCACTCTAAAAGAGCAGCGAGCGTCTTTTTCAAGATGCCTTGCATTTCCTGCGGCTCGTGTGGAGGCACGCTCAGCGATAGAGACCGCCACGAGATCTGCGGTCTCTGCCTGGGCCAGGAACACGCAGCCCGCGCCCTCTCGTCTGAGGGATGCGAGTTCTGCGACGCGCTTCTGATGTCAACCATGTGGGCTCGAGTCGAAGCATTCAACCCCACTCCACCCTTTGCAGGACCGCGCAAAAAGAATCGCCAATCCCTCAGGATGCCGGAGCCTGTGGCCACCGCGACGCGCTCACCGAATACCCTCCCTCGAGCCTCGCTCTCGCCTTCTCCGCCTCTCCTAAGCGACGCGCAGCTGCCGCCCACTTGCCGCACTGCCGTCGCTTCTGATGACGTGGCCGAGGAACAGGCCACTAAGGATTACTGTTCCATCCTGGCATCGGACAGCGAGAACTAGTCAGGTTCTCACCACTCCTCCGCCTCTTCCATCCAGGAATCCGGCTGGACCCAGGCTGGAGTGGACGCTGAGCTGTTGCGCCTCCTCTCTCAGGCTGTCGATCGACTCGGGCTCGAGTGGTCGCCGCCCAAGGAGCCCGCACCTAACAGACTCGACGGCTGCTTTCTTCAGAGTCGCCGCCGTCAAGCGCCCCCAGCCAGGGCTGCCCCGTTTCTGCCTGAACTTCACGCAGAACTGGCTAAGTCGTGGAATGCACCTTTCTCCAAGAGGCTCCAATCCCACTTCAATCCGAGCTCGCCACCTTCCTCAACGCTCCTCTTTCCCCTACCGGTCTCTTCGGCCCAGCGGTGAGCGGGCTCGTCGACCGCTTCTCGGAGGTTCAAAAGACCACGCAGGCCATGAATCTCTTCCTGCCTTGGCGCTCGAGTTCCGCTACAGGCCGCTCACGTGACCCGCCCCCTGCACGAACTACCACTCAGCGCCCATCGCAGCCTAGCCAGCATTCGCAGCGACGCCAGGGCGGTCGCGCTCGGACAGCCGTCACAGACCGCCCACCAGAGGGCCTCGGCAAAGGATCGCGCTGAAGCCCGAGCACGCGAAGCGTTCCTAGCATTAACAGGAAGGAAAAGGCGGCCGAGTCCCGCTGCGGCTGGACCGCCGTCAATGCTTTTCTCCCTGTCAGTCCCCTTCAAACAGGCTACTGCAGTGGTTCATTTATAACGAGCCGGTAGAAAAACCCTCTCGCCTGCACACAAACGCCGTTTTCACGGCGACCCAGAGAAATCTAATAAAGAGTATAATTCCTGGCTATCCGGCCTACGCCGAGGGTGTTTTGAGTGTAGAAAAAGTGCCCACTTCCCAGTGTTCACCCCTACACACAAGCACAACACTTCCCGTGTCATTCACAGAGCCCACTCTCATAAAGCAGGCAAAAGCTGCTCGAGTGTTGAATGTAAGAAGTGTATTCAGTCAGATTATGAACGTAAGTCACGTGCCCGCCGGCGAGCGCTCACGCTTACTAACACAAGCCTCTCCCCGAGCACGGCCCGTGCATTTAAGCGTTGTCACAAAACGCAGGGCGATCATAAAACGCTCCCCGTCCAAAGCGATCGGGACGTCAAATTTATGTGTAAGTCTCGTGCCCGCACAAAAGCGCTCACGCTTACTAACATACACTCCGCCAAAGGCTCCGCTCGCACATCACGAAGTGATAAAAGGGCGCTCCCCATTCACGGCAATCGGGACGCCTCTTATGTATCAGCCTGTCACGGCGGTCAGCGAGCTGCCGGTTGCAAGCACTGAGGGCGCGCGCGCTGCGCCCACACCTCCGGTTCAATTTCTCGACCCCGCAGTATGCGGCGGTCAGAACCCGGAGACCATTCGCCCCCTAGCTACATATATAAAAGCATGGGAAGTCTTTCCAGGGGTTTCAGAATGGGTGCTGAGCACAATAAGCACGGCTATTTGCTACAGTTCACTCGCCGTCCCCCGCGCGGACCGCAACAACTGTGAATGCAGAAGTAGCACATCTACTCCGCGCAGAAATAGCGAAGCTGCTGTGCAAAGGGGCCATAGAACTGGTACCGCCTTCTCTGAGCGAGTCAGGCTTCTACAGCCGTTATTTTCTCGTACCCAAGAAGGACGGAGCCTTCAGACACATCTTAGATCTGAGATGTTTGAACAAGGTGCTTATGAAAAGACCGTTCAAAATGCTTACCACCAGGAAAATCCTCGTGCACGTTCGCCCGAGGGACTGGTTTATTTCTCTCAATCTGAAAGATGCCATTTTCCAGATTCAGATAATACCCCGTCACAGGCCATTCTTGAGATTCGCCTTCGATGGTCAGGTTTATCAATACACCGTCCTGCCGTTCGGCTTTTCCCTGGCACCCCGTACATTTACAAAGTGCATGGACGCGGCTCTCGCCCCCTTGAGGAATCAGGGGTTGCGAATTATGAACTATCTGGACGACTGGCTGATTTCGGCACAGTCAGAGGCACAACTTCTATCTCACAGAACTGTGCTCCTCAGTCACATGGAGAGCTTGGGTCTCACGGTCAACTGGACCAAGAGCTCAGTAGTGCCCAGTCAGTCAATTTCCTTTCTAGGAATAGAACTAGACTCTGTGGCCGTGAAGGCTCGTTTATCGACACAGCGCGCGCCGTGTTCGACACCTAGCCGCGTCTTTCCGGAAGGGCAGCATCATCCCTCTGAAGACATTCCAGAGGATGCTGGGCTGTATGGCCTCAGCTGCAGCAGTGCTTCATCGCTACATCGCTGGCTCAATGCTCGCGTGTCTCGCCGAGCTTGGGCTGCTGGCTGCGAACGAATCAGAGTGACTCAGACCTGTATTACGGCTCTGCAGCCCTGGTTAACAGCCGACTGGTATCAGCGGGGTGTTATGATGTGTTACAGCGGTCTCGTACCGAAAGGCCATCTCGACAGATGCGTCCAACACAGGTTGGGGTGCGCTCTTCGAGGGCACACCGGTCTTTGGCCTGTGGTCAAACCAGGAGAAGCTCCTTCACATAAACTGTCTGGAAATGAAAGAGGTCGAGAACGCGCTGAAGCACTTCCTCACGTTCATACAGGACCACCATTTTCTAGTCCGATCAGATAACATGTCAGTGGTTTCCTACATGAACCGTCAGGGCGGCGTCAGATCCAGGAACCTCTGCGATCTGACAGAGCGCCTCCTCACGTGGTCTCAGCATCACCTGCGCTCGCTGAGATCTGCACATGTGCCAGGCCACCTGAACGACACCCCAGACAAACTTTCCAGGGACAACGTTCCCCCAGGGGAATGGTCCCTGCACCCCCAAACGGTCCAGAAATTATGGCGCCTATTCGGCAAAGCGGAAGTCGACCTATTTGCGTCAAAAGACAACGCTCACTGCCCAATGTTCTTTTCGAAGAACGAGGACGCGCTGGCCCAAGTCTGGCCCAGCCGCCCTCTGTATGCCTTCCCTCCGATCTCTTTGCTACCGCAGGTAATCAAGAGAATCAGGGAAACGCGCCACTCGGTGCTCCTCATAGCCCCGCGCTGGGAGAATCAGATTTGGTTCCCGGAGCTGACGCGGCTGTCACTAATCTCCTCACGCAAGGTCGCGGCTCGATCTGGCATCCCCATCCAGAGCGCTGGTCTCTGCACGCTTGGGTGATCAACGGGTACCCGCTGCCCTGCCAGAAGGAGTGATGAACACAATCAGGCAGTCTAGAGATCCCTCTACTAGAAAGCTTACGCGTCTAAATGGTCTGTGTTCTCCAAATGGTGCACGGACAAAAACCTGGACCCACGGACGTGTGGGGTCTCGCGGCTGCTCTGTCTCCTACAGGAGCTGTTGGATAAGGGGAGATTCCCATCCACGCTCAAAGTCTATGTGGCGGCCGTTGCTGCGTTCGCTGAGTCGACGCGAGGCCGGTTACAAGGAAAAAAGGAGCTTATCATCCGCTTCCTTAGAGGAGCTAGAAGGATGAACCCTCCGCGCCCCCCGTCGGTTCCTATGTGGGATCTTTCGCTGGTCCTCGAGGCCCTGAAAGCTTTCCCTTTCGAACCACTGGATTCCGTGGAGTTGAAGTACCTATCAATCAAAACCGTTTTCCTGACAGCCCTGTCATCAATGAAACGTGTGGGGGACTTACACGCGCTGTCTGTCAGCGCCGCGTGTCTCGAGTTCGGGCCAAATGACTCAAAAGTCATCCTCAAACCTAGACATGGCTATGTTCCTAAAGTGATTGGCACTCCATTCAGAGCGCAGGTCATTTCACTTTCGGCTCTGCCTTTATCTGATAGCGAGAGCGACATTAATCTCCTCTGCCCAGTCAGGGCGCTGAGGGTTTACACTGCGTGCTCCGCCCCTTTCAGGCGCTCGGAGCAGCTTTTCGTTTCATTTGGTGGGCGCACCAAGGGTCTCGCCGCCTCGAAACAAAGCTTATTCATATGGATTGTGGACGCAAAAGCAGCCGCTTACGCGTCGACAGGTCTGCAATGCCCCTTGGGCATCAGGGCTCATTCCACCAGAGGCATGGCCTCATCGTGGGCATGGTCCAGCGGAATTTCTATTCATGACATATGTGTGACGGCGGGCTGGGCCTCCCCGTCCACCTTTGTCAGGTTTTATAACCTAGAAGTTCCCGCTCTGCAGGCAAAACTTCTGTCAGTTTAAGTGAGATGTACGTTCTGTCCAGATATGTTCGTGCGCAGGCTACTCTCACTTATACTAGCTCTTCTGGTTGAGCTGCACTATTGGGTATGTGCTATATGCTTATGCAGACCGGCGATGCCGCTCTGTATTCCCTATGAGTGCTTATGCTCGCTTATGCTCGCTGTCCTGTTTGACTCGCTTTGACTGTTGCCCTGCGATCGACTGCTTTTGTCGGCCTCGTTGCCCGCTGTGAGTTTGTTTGTTTGCGCGGATACGGTTTGAGCATTGGTTGTTGGTCGTAGAGCGAGACACCGCTTCACTGCTGCTCGCCCTGCGATCGACTGTTTTTGTCAGCCTCGTTACCCGCTGTGAGTTTGTTTGTTTGCGTTTGTTTGTTTGCGCAAATACGGTTTGAACGTTGGTTGTTGGTCGTAGAGCGAGACACCGCTTCACTGCTGCTCGCCCTGCGATCGACTGCTTTTGTCAGCCTCGTTACCCGCTGTGAGTCTGTTTGTTTGCGTTTGTTTGTTTGCGCAAATACGGTTTGAACATTGATTGTTGGTCGTAGAGCGAGACACCGCTTCACTGCTGCTCGCCCTGCGATCGACTGCTTTTGTCAGCCTCGTTGCCTGCTGTGAGTTTGTTTGTTTTCCCGTCTATCCTGCGTCTATATTACACCCATACCACTAAAAAGACGGTTATACCCAAGACTTGAGTCATAAATTAGTATAAATATTAATAGCATCACTGGTTGCATCATTGCTAACTTACTGTCCATCTGTTAAAATGGCGAATATATCAGGTGTATGTTATCTACCTCTTGGTGCAGATGAGAACAAATCTGAATTGCTTGCGGTGCAGTCTGAATTAGAAGCTGTAGAAAAGCAGATCCTTGACCTTCTAGAGAGACAAGCTGAGCTGAGAGACCGGCGTTTAGCTCTTGAAACATCACGCGCTGATGCACACGGATCAGTGATTAACGTTAGTAACCCGCTGACGCTGACCTCGTCTACTCCGTGCGTTTCTCAGCATTGGTCCCGAGCGTCCAGGTCACGATCAGCCATGATTTCATTCACTCCGGCTCCAACACACCACCACGAAGCCTGGGTGGTTCCGCGGAAGCCGCGAGCCAGGACAAGAATCTTTTCGCCCCTCCCGGTTTTCGAGATCTCCACTCAGAACCGCTTCTCCCCTCTTCGCGAAACGGAACGCGATGCTGTGATCATCGGCGATTCCACCGTCCGACACGTCCACGCTACGTTAGGTAAAAGTAAGGTGCACAGTCACTGCTTTCCTGGTGCTCGTGTTCTCGATATCACTGCGCGGGTAACTGAGATCTTGAACGGTGACGAGCGCGTCGGAGCTGTTGTGCTGCATGCGGGAGCTAACGACACTAGGCTGCGACAGACGGAGGTTCTGAAGAAAGACTTCAGGAGCCTTATCGATACGGTACGCAGCACATCGCCTGAAACATCGATTATTGTGTCTGGACCGCTTCCTACGTACCGACGAGGGCATGAAAAGTTCAGTAGATTATTCGCGCTAAATGAATGGTTATTGTCATGGTGCAATGAGCAGAAATTGATTTTTGTAAATAATTGGAATCTGTTTTGGGAGCGACCAAGGCTCTTCCGCGCTGATGGCTTACACCCAAGTAGAATCGGGGCAGATCTTCTGTCGGATAACATCTCCAAGATGTTAAATACCATTTGACTAGTAACCAAAAATCCAAATCATAGTCTCTACTGCACCAATTTAATTGATATTAATACTAGTGTAGAACATTGCATAGAAACTGTGTCTATTCCTCGTTTACTAAGATCAAATAATAAATCTACTGCAGGATCTAGAAAAAATCTAATTGTTATTAAAACAAAAAATCTCGCTATTAGTGAACAAAAACAATTTCTAAAGCTAGGTCTTCTAAACATTAGATCGCTCACACCTAAGGCGGTTATTGTAAATGAAATGGTCACAGATAATAATTTCGATGTTCTGTGCCTTACTGAAACCTGGCTTAAACCAAATGATTATTTCGGTCTAAATGAGTCTACTCCGCCAGGATACTGTTATAAGCATGAGCCCCGTCTGATCGGTCGTGGCGGCGGTGTTGCAACAATCTACAGAGATATCCTTAATGTTACTCAGAAAACTCGTCATAGGTTTAATTCGTTTGAAGTGCTTGTGCTAAATGTTACGCTCTTAGATGTAAGAAAAAAATCCCTATTATCTCTAGCATTGGCTACCGTATATAGACCTCCAGGGCCTTACGCCAATTTCCTAAAAGAGTTTGCTGACTTTCTATCAGATCTTTTGGTCAACGTCGATAAAGCATTAATTGTTGGAGATTTTAACATACACGTAGATAATTTAAATGATGCGTTAGGGGCTGCGTTTACAGATTTATTAAACTCCTTCGGGGTCAAGCAAAACGTCACCGGACCAACTCATCGTCTTAATCATACACTCGATTTAATTATATCATATGGAACCGATCCAACCGATATAGATATCATTCCACAAAGTGATGATGTCACTGACCACTACTTGGTAACTTGCATATTACGCACTGCTGTAATATGTCATGCTGCGCCACGTTATCGACCAGGTAGAACAATTCGTCCATCCACCATAGATCATTTCTCAAATAGCTTATCTGATCTGTCTCAGCTGCTGCCTGAACCCAAACAAACAGATGAATTAGACGAACTAACTAGCACTATGAGCAACATTCTCTCTAGAACATTGGATATTGTTGCACCCATTAGATTAAAAAAGGTCAGAGAAAAAAGTATAGCACCATGGTACAATAATACTACGTATGTTTTAAAGAGAGAAACCCGTAATTTAGAGCGTAAATGGAAAAAAACTAATTTAGAGGTCTTTAGAATCGCGTGGAAAGACAGTATGTCACTTTATAAAAAGGCACTTAAAACGGCCAGGGCTGAGCACCTCAGCAAATTAATAGAAAACAACCGAAATAATCCAAGGTTTTTATTTAATACCGTGGCTAGACTAACAAATAAACAGACGTCGTCTGAACAAAATACCTCGTTACAGTTTAGTAGTAATGATTTCATGAACTTCTTCACCGAGAAAATTGAAAGCATCAGAATCAAAATCGTAAACGTTCGATCTTTGCTCGCGCCTTATAATTCGGCCGCAATTATCACCCCGCAAGAACAATTACAATGCTTTACAACCATAGAACAAAAAGAGTTAAATAAACTTATCACTTCATCTAAAACAACAACATGTTTATTAGATCCTATACCAACTGAACTACTGAAAGAAGTGTTACCTGTAGTGGAAGAGCCTCTTCTCAATATTATTAACTCATCTTTATCTTTAGGTCATGTTCCAAGAACGTTCAAGCTGGCAGTTATAAAACCTCTTATTAAGAAACCACAATTAGATCCAAATAACCTAGCAAATTACAGACCCATTTCGAATCTTCCATTTATGTCAAAAATATTAGAAAAAGTTGTGTCCGCTCAACTCGGCTCTTTCTTGCAAGAAAACGACATCTATGAAAAGTTTCAGTCTGGATTCAGGCCACATCATAGCACTGAAACTGCGCTTGTTAGAATCACAAATGATTTACTTTTAGCTTCGGACCAAGGCTGTATCTCAGTACTAGTTTTACTTGATCTTAGTGCTGCGTTCGATACTATAGATCACACAATACTCTTAGATCGACTACAAAATTACACTGGTGTTCAAGGACAAGCATTAAGCTGGTTCAGGTCATACTTATCTGACCGCTACCATTTCGTCTACTTAAATGGAGAAAAATCGATTATAACTTCGGCAAACTATGGAGTGCCGCAGGGATCTGTGTTAGGCCCTTTATTATTCTCAATATATATGCTGCCACTTGGTAATATTCTAAGGAAACATGGAATTAGTTTCCATTGTTATGCTGATGACACTCAAATATATATTTCCTCACGGCCAGATGAATACGCTAAATTATCCAAATTGACAGACTGTGTTAAAGATATAAAAGATTGGATGAAGCATAATTTTCTTTTATTAAATCCAGACAAGACAGAGGTAATACTTATCGGTTCTAAAAACCGTCCACAAAACCTTTCACAGCACGACTTTAACATAGTAGGATGCCCTGTTACTCTATCCGCTACAGTAAAAGACCTGGGTGTTACATTAGACTGCAACCTGTCTTTTGAAAAGCATATTTCATATGTTACAAAAACAGCCTTTTTCCACCTTAGAAACATTGCTAAGCTACGTAATATGCTATCAGTCTCTGATGCAGAAAAGTTAGTTCATGCATTCATGACCTCGAGACTAGATTACTGTAATGCTTTATTAGCTGGTTGTCCTGCATCTTCAATAAACAAGCTACAGTTAGTCCAAAATGCAGCCGCTAGAGTTCTTACTAGATTAAGAAAATATGATCATATAACACCGATTTTATCATCACTTCATTGGTTACCTATAAAGTTCCGTATTAATTACAAGGTATTGCTTTTGACTTATAAAGCTCTAAATGGTTTAGCTCCAGTCTATTTAACGGATCTTCTATCGCCTTACAATCCATCGCGCTCTTTAAGATCACTAGATTCGAGGTTTCTGGTCATTCCTAGGATATCCAGATCCACCAAAGGAGGCAGAGCATTTTCACATTTAGCTCCGAAGCTCTGGAATAGCCTTCCTGATATTGTTCGAGACTCAGACTCGCTCTCCCAGTTTAAAACTAGACTGAAGACGCATCTATTTAGCCAGGCATTCATATAAATTTTTTATCTTACAGTTACTGTAAATTCGGCCTCTAGTTCATAAACGCCAGAGGAGAACTGGCCCCCGACTGAGCCTGGGTTCTCCCAAGGTTTTTTTTCTCCATTGGGTCACCTGATGGGGTGTTAGGACACCATTAGGTCACTGGATGGAGTTTTTCGGTTCCTTGCCACTGTTGCCTTTGGCTTGCTCAGTTGGGGATATTCAAATTAATTAACCAATCATACCATTGATCAGCTCTACCAAACTTGGATGTCTTTTTTCCAGTAATAAACAAACATTAAGTTGTTTTGATTGATACTGTGAAGCAGCTTTGATACAATCTGTATTGTGAAAAGCGCTATATAAATATATTTGACTTGACTTGACTTGACTTATGTACAAGTGCTGGCCCGCGTTGCTGGCCGCCTTATTTCCCACTTATTTGGGTTCCCTGGAAAGCCCTGGTACACATTGTGGATGCTTGGTGTGCACGGCGTTGACAAAGGGTTCCCGTAGCGTTAGCTAACTTACGCAATACGAGAGAACCTCTCGTAAGAGAACGTATCGGTTACCTAACGTAACCTCGGTTCGCTCTAGAAGAGGGAACGAGTATTGCGTAACCTGCCGTGCTCGCGCCACGAGCGTTTTTCGCTTCAGTCGATGAAAACCGGAGAATACAGCCTACGAGCCCTGCTTATATACGCTAAGCCACGCCCATTCTGGTGGGCTTTGACGCTGTGAAGGCGCGAGCGCCCTTCTTTGGACGTGACGTCACGTCGGGCTCAGTGGTAGGCTGCTGCAGTTCCCGCAGGGCAGCCTATGAGCACGCTAGACAGCCTGCTCTAGGTCTGCTAGCTGCTGCACTGCATTGACAATGAATACAAAATTAAGGATAATTTTTTGGCTTCAATATCTCGAGAAGATGAATCTTTCCCGTAGCGTAAGCTAACTTACGCAATACTCGTTCCATTTTCTAGAGAGAACCAAGGTTACGTTAGGTAACCGATACATTTCCTTTCTGTGTAAAAGTCTTTCCACACTGAGGTCAGGTGTGCGTCTTTTTGGCTTTTTTTCTTTAAAAAGTAAAGTTACAATGTTCCTCCTCCATTCAGTTCTTGTCTTTGCTCTTTCACTCTCACCTGGTCTAAAATACAAATCAAGTTAGAATCAGTTTAAGTGAACCCTTATTTATTAACAGAATGCAACAGAGATCAGATCTTTCACTTGTTATTCTGTCATTCACTTGTTAACATGCTGGTTATGATCATTTGGATGCATTTCTCTATCATGTATCATCCATATACTGCTTATTAATTCACATCTACCAAAGCAGTCATAATGAAGAATCAAGAATGGACACCAACCTGTTTGTTCCTCAGTATCTTCATGTTTGATTTTGGATGGTCCTGGATGAACTGTGAACTGTGATCACTGTGTTTTTATCCAACCTACATTAAAAAAGTACAGGGCCATCATGTTTAACCGAGGTGCTAAAAAACCTCTTTGTCTCCAAAAGTTCCCTGTTTTCAGCTCATTCATTATGGTGATGTCTGAGATCTTCAGTTAATAGTCACATTAAATCATTTTATTGGTATCAACAGGCTGAAACAAACTACAGCATAATCACCTTTAACTTCAGTTCTTGTATTTGCTCTTTCACTTCCATCTGGTCTGAATCATTAAAACATATTAAGTTGTTAGAATGAGTTCTGGAGGATAAATGTGAATATTCAAGTGAACCCTGATTTAATAACAGAAAACAAGTGAGATCTGTTTATCAAATATCAGATATTTGATGTACCAAAGGTAAGTTATGTAATCCTCTTGTTAATAGTCAAAATTGAATGACAACAGTTGTACAAGATTATGATACAGGAATCATGGAGTTAAATTCAATACATTTTAGGACTTTTTTTAATACAATACAATGCAATACAATTTTATTTGTATAGCACATTTAAAAACAACTGATGTTGACCAAAGTGCTTAACAAAGCAGTACAAAGATAGACAATACATGCACAAAACCAACAAGTACACGTCAAAGAGAGAAGACTGACACATCAAGGTACATTAAAAGCTAATGAAAAATGTGCGTTTTCAGAGAGGTTTTAAAAAGTGTCAGAGTTTGGTCAGATCTGATATTGAAAGGTAGGCTAGCACGGTCACCTCTATTTTTTAATCTGGTCCTGGGGACAGAAAGTAAGTGCAAATCCCCCGATCTAAGTGATCTTGACTTATAATCTGGGTGAAGCAGTTCAGATAGGTACTGAGGAGCTAAATTCTGTAAAGATTTTTTTTAAAAAGCAAAACTTCAAAATCTATTCAAAATTGTATCGGTAGCCAGTGAAGCGAGATCAGAACCGGAGTAATGTGTTCAAATTTACGTTTTCCTTTGAGGAGGCGTGCAGCTGCATTTTGGACTAATTGTAGAATGTTGATGTGTTTCTGAGGAACTCCAATATATAAAGAATTACAATAGTTGAATCTGGATGTTACAAATGCATGCATAGCTATCTCAAAGTGTTTACTAGACAAAAATGGAAGATGAAAGAAGCAGGATTTTACAACAGCACTTATCTGCTTTTCAAGGTTAATGTTGTTATCAATCCAGACCCCAGATTCCGAATACTGGTGGTACTGAAAGGTGACAACGTTTGAAGGTCACAAGCATGTGTACTACGATCACTGGGGCCAAACAGGATAATTTCTGTCTTGTTTTCATTCAGACTCAAAAAGTTATCAGTAAGCCATAGTTTTAGTTCATCTATACAGTCCAGTAGTGGCTTTAAGGCAGACTTGTCATCACGATTTAGGGGCAAGTAAATTTGGGTATCATCGGCATACAGGTGAAAAGAAACCCCATGTTTAGTTAAAATAGAACCTAGAGGTAACATATACAGATTAAATAGTTCTGGCCCAAGGATAGAACCCTGTGGAACGCCGGACCCAAGTTTCATTTTAGATGAGCACTGTTTCCCGATGCAAACAGAATAGCTTCTGTTAAACAAATATCAGCGGAACCATTCCAACACCATACCCCTAAAACCTGTAGAAGCTTCAAGGCGAGAGATTAAAATATCATGGTCGACCAGGTCAAAAGCAGAGCTGAGGTCCAACAGGACCAGAGCCACAGATTTCCCTGTGTCAGTACCGAGCAAAATGTCATTCATGACTCGTAAAAGTGCAGATTCTGAACTATGACGTAGTTTAAAACCAGACTGAAATTTCTCGTAAATCTGACTATCACCCACATAGCAAACAGACTTGGCCCAAATGTGGCCTCATCATGGCACTGTTGGCGTGTTGCCGGCACTGGCATGTATCATGTCAGCCAACTGTGGGCCATGTGTGGCAATAATGGCACTACATGCATGACGGCAGACAACATTTGGGCCGATTTTGGATGGGAGGTGTGTGGCCCAGATCATGTCAGCCAACTGCGGGCCAAGTGTGGCAATGATGGCACTGCATGACGGCAGACAACATTTGGGACAATTGTGCATGGGAGCTGTGTGGCCCAGATCAGTGTAGCGATTATGGGCCATACTTTGTGTACTGGACAAATTATAAGTATTTAGGCCGCTACTATATATTCAATGACTGTCCCCCCACCACCACAATTTTTCACGGGAGAAATAAAACAGTTTAAAGTGTTGTCCATGGATGGTGCAGTTATCTAAACTCAACAGAGATTTAATGATTTTAATAATTAATAACAATAATAATATGAATTGACTTATGAGTCAGTGAAAAAAGCTATGTCCAGAAAAAATGATAAATAATTAATAAATCTAGCATTTAGTTTTCAGCAGTGTTCACAAAATTCAATAATCATTTAAAAAATCCAAAATCCATTTGACATGAACAAAATATAAATTTTCCTAACATGACAATTGAGTTAATTTAAACTCTTTAGTTTAAGCACCACTAAATCATGTTAAAACTTACTATATGTATATATATATATACAGGTCCTTCTCAAAAAATTAGCATATTGTGATAAAGTTCATTATTTTCCATAATGTAATGATAAAAATTAAACTTTCATATATTTTACATTCATTGCACACCAACTGAAATATTTCAGGTCTTTTATTGTTTTAATACTGATGAATTTGGCATACAGCTAATGAAAACCCAAAATTCCCATCTCAAAAAATTAGCATATCATGAAAAGGGTCTCTAAACGAGCTATTAACCTAATCATCTGAATCAACTAATTAACCCTAAACACCTGCAAAAGATTCCTGAGGCTTTTAAAAACTCCCAGCCTGTTTCATTACTCAAAACCGCAATCATGGGTAAGACTGCCGACCTGACTGCTGTCCAGAAGGCCATCATTGACACCCTCAAGCAAGAGGGTAAGACACAGAATTTCTGAACAAATAGGCTGTTCCCAGAGTGCTATATCAAGGCACCTCAGTGGGAAGTCTGTGGGAAGGAAAAAGTGTGGCAAAAAACACTGCACAACGAGAAGAGGTGACCGGACCTTGAGGAAGATTGTGGAGAAGGACCGATTCCAGACCTTGGGGGACCTGCGGAAGCAGTGGACTGAGTCTGGAGTAGAAACATCCAGAGCCACCGTGCACAGGCGTGTGCAGGAAATGGGCTACAGGTGCTGCATTCCCCAGGTCAAGCCACTTTTGAACCAGAAACAGCGGCAGAAGCGCCTGACCTGGGCTACAGAGATGCAGTTTTGAGTAATGAAACAGGCTGGGAGTTTTTAAAAGCCTCAGGAATCTTTTGCAGGTGTTTAGAGTTAATTAGTTGATTCAGATGATTAGGTTAATAGCTCGTTTAGAGACCCTTTTCATGATATGCTAATTTTTTGAGATAGGAATTTTGGGTTTTCATGAGCTTTATGCCAAAATCATCAGTATTAAAACCATAAAAGACCTGAAATATTTCAGTTAGTGTGCAATGAATCTAAAATATATAAAAGTTTAATTTTTATCATTACATTATGGAAAATAATGAACTTTATCACAATATGCTAATTTTTAGAGAAGGACCTGTATATGTATATATATATATATATATATATATATATATATATATATATATATATATATACTAAATAACAGTTTAAAAATATGTGCAGTTAACGGTGCAGTGAACTATTGTTTATTTTGGTGCGATCCCCACGGTACAGCAGCTTTCTGGTTGGTGGATGAGGTTCACGTGATGCGTCGTTTGAAATTTCTCCCGCTGAAGGGTGTAGAAGACGTCTGTCAGACAACCCAACCGCTGTTCAGGTAAGTGAAGCTATTTTGTGCACGACCCTATTCTTTTTTACAGTCTATATTGTGTACGACCTAACATTAGATGTAATACATTATACAGCAGATAAGCAACCACATGGGTTCTCTTTTGCACTCATGCAGAAACAGATCAAGCCTGCGATGTGTTTACAGCTCTCTTATTTTTTTAGTATTTTTATTTAACCTTAATCTCGATTAAAAATCGACCGTGGCAGTTACAAAGGTTATTTTGGCAGGTTATGTAATGGCAATCTTTAAAAAATAGAAGAACATCTCTTTTTTGGAGCTTTTTTAAATACCTGAATTCAAACTCGGATGTCACCTTGTTCTTTATTGAAGTGAACTTTTGCCTATATGGTAACGTTAGCTGATTCACTGCCCTGAACTTGAGAACGCGAGTACAGACTGAAGACCCGGCCGTCTTGCGGGTCATTCAATAGTGCCACATTATAAGCAATCATTTCCTGTATAAAAATTAACCGAAGCAACCTTATTTTATTTTGTTACCTAAATTTATTTACAGTTGGTGGATGAATATTTAGGGGCCAAGCGCCGAAGGTGCGGAGGCACCTATTGTATCTGTTCCGGTTCTTATTAGGGGCCAATCACCGAAGGTGCGGAGGCACCTATTGTATCTGTTCCGGTTCTTATTATCAGGGGCCAAGCACCAAAGGTGCGGAGGCACCTATTGTAATCGTTGGCGTTCTTATTATTATTATTATTCCGCTCTTGGAGTCTATGGCAGCCCATAGAACCGATTGCGGGAAAGTTGTTTTGGTTTGACATTCTGATAGAGGACAGTCCCAACATTAAATACACCAATTTTGGTGTTTCTAAGTCATTCCCTCTAGCGCCACCACCTGTCCAAAATTTCACTTATTTTGCTGATAACTTCTGAACCGTAAGGCCAATCAACAAAATTATTTCCCCCTCTGATTCCTGAGCTCATGACGATTCGATTGCACCCCATGAGGTCCTTTTCCGTCAAAAAAATATGGCCGCCATCTTGAATTTTCTCAAAAAGCTACTTTTTCGAACTCGTCCTAGACGGTTTGTCCGATTGGCACGAAAATTGAACCAGATCATCTTCAGGCAGTGCTGACAAAAAGTTATGGAATTCAAGTTGATTCGTCAAACCGTTTTCGATAAACGCACGAAAAATTTGTACGTAGTGCTTGTGAAAACGGACTTAAGGCTGTATCTTCGCAACGCTTTATCATATTGAGACCAAACTTGGTCCATGTCATCACAAGCATAACTTGAGGCAACATGCTGCGTTTCGGCACAGCGCCACCTACTGGTCCAGAGATACAGAAAATGGCTATTTTTGCTTATAACTTCTGAACGGTTTGTCCAAAAATCATAAAAGTGGTCTCGTTAGATTCAGAAGGTGTTTCTCAATGTCAAGGAAGGATCCTCGGAAGCCGTTATTTCGAGGATGCTACGTCATCGACATCCGTCGAAGGACTGTTCCAATGTCGAGGATCCTCAGAATTTCAACCAAGGACTGAGTCCTTCGTTCGAAAAATATCCCATACACAGGAAAGGATGCATATGTGTAGCCTTCGCGGTCTCAAATCACCCACAATCCTATGCGCCAGCTTTGATCTTGTCCAAAAAATAAAAAATGTCAGACGTTAGCGGAGTCGGAGCAATAACAGGGCAATATGCTTTTAAATGTAAGTATTCACGTTACCATACATTTGTTATAACCGTAGTACATATAAGTTAAGTTTAACATTTAAATGCCAGTACTAATTACTACCGTATTTATATTACAAATTATACAAATTACGTTATTGATGGCTAACTGAACCAGACCTGTCATTTAAAAATTGTTAGCTTGGTTGCCGTCACTGGCATTTTTTTAATAAATAACAAGTTAAGTTGTACAAAGTAATTTAACATGATTAGCAGAAGATAATTCTTTTAAAAGCATTTAAAATCGTACTGGCCCCAAACCTTTGAACGGTAGTGTACATCACAACTTTTTGATCTTTTTGAATTTTTGCAGCGCCAAAAGCGGACCTTTTCACTGACGTAATGACGCAATGACGTACACTTGCTAGCCTGTTCCATTTACGTCTTCTCCGAATGCTAAAGAGGAGCCTCGCCTAGCCTCTGAAGGAAATGACTTGGAAGGATCAATCCTGCCAAGGAAGTATCCTTGACATTGAGAAACGGCTAGAGAGTCATGTCGAGTCGAGCGATATCCAATTTTCCCAGATCGGCCATTTTGGCTGTGGGCCATTTTGAATTATGTGCTAAAATGCTGTATTTTCTGAACGCATGAACGAATTGTTACGAAACTCGGTATGGGTCATCAGTACGATGCCCTGAAGGAGCCTGAGAAGTTTCGAAACAGCGCCACCTAGTGGTAAAATTTATTTTTCAAAGCTTATAACTCTGGGTGTGGTTGACTTATTTCCACGAGAGTCATCTCGTTAGGTTCCTGAATCCTTGCCGAGTCCACAGATATCAAACATGCTAGGTTTTGCCTTACGGTTTGTGTAGTGTTGTGATTGAGCGCTTAAAAAACATTTGCCGATATCTTCGAAACCGAGACGAAACCACCGTCAGAAGTTTGGAACCATAGCTTGTTAACTACATGCTGAAGTCCAAATGCCAAAATATTGATAGTAAGGGGTAGTAAAATTAAATCCAAGTCATGTGTCAGTCATTTTTGACGCGTTTTTTCATATAAATGTCTATAACTCCGAAGCGAATTGAGATATTTTCACCAAATTTGGCACACACATGTATGGGCTCATTCCAAAGACACATGAAAAAAATTGTGGTATTTTGCCTCTTGGTGGCGCTATAATAGAACAAAACATGAAATTCCCATTGACTTCGATACAGTTTTGTGATGTAAAATGCTATATTTAACAAATGCATTTCTGTAACATTATAAAACTCAGAATTTGCCACCAACACCATCCCCTGAAGGTACTCAAAAAATTTCTAGACAGCACCACCTGTTGTTCAAAAGTTAAAATGATATATCCAAAAATGCTAATAAGTTTTGAAAAAATATGCCTATTGTAATGACACTCATCTTAATAGATTCCTTGGGTCATGCCGAGAACATGATACCAAGTTTGACGTATTTGGACAAACTTCCTGTCCGCCATCTTTATTTACTTTCAAAACCTTCTTTTTTTAACTTCTCCTAGACCATTCGTCCGATTTTCACCAAAATCGAATCATATCATCTCCAGACCTTGCCGACTAAAAGTTATGGATTTCGTGACGATAGACGAAACCGTTTTCGTATACCGCAGCAGCAAATTTGAGGCATGCTGCCAAAATGACTATTAAGTCTTTATCTCTGCAATGCCTTCACATTTTGACACCAAACTTTGTGTGTCATTGTCACCTCACTCTGACCACATCACATCGATTTCATAACTGCGCCACCTATTTGTCGAAAGTGATAAACCATTAAAACATCTTAAAAGTTACTGTATATATGATTTTTCAGCCATTTTTCCAAATTCTCTTAAAATGTCTTTAATTGCTCCTTGCTGCAGTTGGTCTGCCACTCCCACCCATGATGGCATCTGTTGCCGCTGTGTTTTTACTCACATTACTTGTGTTTTTTTTTAACAGGGTATCTTTTGATAAGTCACATGGGCCACAGGCCATCCTTTGATAGGACACATGGGCCACAGGCCATCTTTTGATAGGACACATGGGCCACAGGCCATCTTTTGATAGGACACATGGGCCACAGGCCATCTTTTGATAGGACACATGGGCCACAGGCCATCTTTTGATAGAACACATGGGCCACAGGCCATCTTTTGATAGGACACATGAGCCACAGGCCATCTTTTGATGGGACACATGGGCCACAGGCCATCTTTTGATGGGACACATGGGCCACAGGCCATCTTGTGATAGGACGCGTGGCCACAGGGCATCTTTGATAGTACACAGGGCTCACTGCCGTCTTTTGATAGAGCACATAGCCGCGGGTCATTTTGGTTTGGCACTTGGCCGCAGCCGCTTAAAACTATTGTGTAAAACAGACGTTTAAACAGACACCTAGCCCGCGGGCCGTCTTGGTTTAGTAGCTAAACCATACTATCATGAAAAGTGCCAAGCTGCTTTGGCAAAACACCACCACCAGTAAATAGATAGAAATTTACCTAGATCATGACTGGAGAGCTTGCTAAGCTTCGAGGATGGATTTTAAATCTGGTCTTATGCAAGACTCGAATGCTGAGGAGGACCATCTGCCCAGGATTTTGATAGCAGCTGTAGAGATACCACGCTCGGCTGCTGTGGTGGCAGCACCGATCCTGAAGGAATGTCCGGTGAACTGAGAGGGAGATTGTGGCGAACAGGACGGCCGAGGGACGTGAGAGAACGGCGCGAGGCCGGTGGTGCGATGGCTAATGAGCAGCACCTGTGAAGCACACCGGTCTCGCATCTCTCACGGAGGAGCGGAAGCATAAAGGAGGAGCGACGACGTTGATGATAGAGAGAGGAACAGGCCTGTGTTTTAGTTGTGTTTGGTTTTTGTATTTGTATTTTATTTTAGCCAGCAGTCGTCCGCGAGGGGCTGCTGGCAGTTATATTTATTTTCGGTAGCCAGCAGTCGTCCGCGAGGGGCTGCTGGCGGTGTTTTGGTTTGTTTTATTTTAAATAAAGTATATTTTGATTGTTCGCCGGTTCCCGCCTCCTTCTTCCCTGAACATTGTTACAGAGATAAGCTGCAGCTTTTGAGAACAGAGTTGAGATGGGACCTGAACCAGTTATGAGAGAGAGGTGCTCCGTTGGGTATAATGAAGAGGGGAGAAATAACAGAATGTCTGGGACGGATTTTAAGGAATTTAGTCATAGAAGAGAAGGGGCAAAATTCGCTACTGATTTTAGAGATAGTTAAAGTAACGCTGGAGCCTTTGGAGTCGTTCTTAGAATGTTTAAGAAAGAGTGTGAAAAAATTAGGAAAAAATGTAAATCTGAAAAGGAAAGACCGCGGGCTGGAACGAATGTATTGGTTGCTGAAGTAAATTCTCCTGGACGCTTGAAACCGTAAAAAGCTGTTAGAAATACCGCTTCTAGCAGAGTGTTGATGTAAGTGGAAAAGAGGCCGTTGCGAACTGAAATGATTAACCTATGAATTAAAGGTAACGTCAAAGGCAACCTTTTGTCGGGGGACACAGTAGAAGTTTTGGCTATGCCTTTGAGCATTAGGCG
The DNA here is from genome assembly GCF_051911475.1 of Siphateles boraxobius. Taxonomy (NCBI): domain Eukaryota; kingdom Metazoa; phylum Chordata; class Actinopteri; order Cypriniformes; family Leuciscidae; genus Siphateles; species Siphateles boraxobius. Next base: position 39,495,826 of record NW_027509186.1, on the reverse strand, counting down.
AATAGGAGTAGCAGTGAAAAGGCTAGGAGAATCGGGGTTGAAATATTTGGCGTAGAAATGAACGCCTGCGAGTAGACTACGAATGGAAGAGATTTTTAAATTACGTTTGTCGAAATCGAACACGAGAAAGGAGCAAACGGTTGAAATCAAAATAGGAAATAAAGGAAGTTGAAAGGCAAGACAGAACATTGAAAACGAATGCCAGGCAGAAGTATAAGCTTTGAGAGTGGATGGAGCAGCGCCTTTAGACATGTACAGTCTAGCTGAGCAAAACAAATCTTCTAATATAGCGTTGTGGCAGGAAGGGGAGGGCAGGGTGCTGGAATCCTTGTTGGCTGCGGGGCAGAGTCGTCTGAAGGTCTGAAAACGAAAGCGAGATCAGCGACAACATTGAAGTGGCCAGGTATGTGAGCAGCTTTAATGATGAAGTTGTGAATGACAGATTGCCAGATTAAGCAACGCAGAAAAGGCATGATCATCGGGCAAGATGACCTGCCTTTATTAATGATAGCTACGGTAGCTTCATTATCGCAAAACATAAGAATGCGTTTCCTAGACCACTCGGGAACCCGGATTACGCTGGCTACAACTAGAGGATATAGTTTGTATAGCGCTGAAGAGAGTGAATTAGATGTTGATTTAGGAAATTCGTCCGGCCATCTCTCTTATCCCTTTTCCACCAAAAAAGAACTGGTTCGGAACTGGTGCTGGTTCAAAGTTGGTTCGGAGTTGGTTCAACTTGCGAACCTTCTCAGAACCGGTTTGTTTTTCCACTGACTAGAGCGCCCAGCGAACGACGTCGTTACGTCACTGTGTACGTCACTGTACGTCCTAGCTAGAAACACTTGCAAGTACAGCATCACTTTGGGATTATCGCTAACTCGTGTACCAAGAAATCTTTAAAAAACAATTGAAATATGTAAGTCTTTTAATCTTTTCCTTTGATATGTAATCTTTTCTGATTAGTTATGTACCCCTGTCTTGTTTTCTTCTTTGCTTACATAATGTTTTCAATAAAAAAAATAAAAATAAAAAAAAACGCTAGAAACGCCATAGCATAACAAGTACAATGGCGGACTATCGTGTTTCTGCAAATGTTTCTCCTGGCTTTGCGGTCAGAAAAGATGTTTAGAACAAATTTAAACCCGCCCCCAGCCCCCGACGTAAGCATGACGTGATAAAAGAACGGTTCTCTGGTTCTAGTCCAGCAAAGAGTTGGTGTCGCTTTGGAACCAGTTTTCCTGGCCGAGAACCGGTTCTTTGGCTGTCGAAACAAAAAGAACTGGTTCGCGAGTAGGCACCGGCTCCGAACCGGCTCTCAAAATGCTTTGGTGGAAAAGGGGTATCTGCGAACCAGTGCCCTTGGAAATATCCCCCGAACCCGACGGACGGAGCCGCGTTGGTGAATAAATGTAAATCTGCGGATGATTCGAAAGCCTCGTTATAGAAAAAAGAAATGCCGTTCCAATCATTTAGTAAGCGAGACCAGAATGTAATGTCGGACCGACAGCCTTCGTCTAACTGGACCGGATTACTAAGATCGGGCACGGAGTGTGCCGACGTTAGTAGACGCAATATGAAAGCCCAGCCTTGTGGGATGATGCTCATAGCGAAATTTAGATGGCCCAACAGGGACAATAAATCGCGCTTCGAGACGACGTGTAGAGAGGAAAAATTATCCAAAAAAGATCGGATTCTTATAAGCTTTTCTAGGGGAAGAGAGGCTTGCATTTTAACCGTATCGAGGGAGATGCCTAGAAATTCTAGGTTAGTGGAGGGGCCCAGAGTTTTCTCTGAAGAGAGGGGAACGCCGACGTCGCTGAAAACCTGCTTTAAGATATCGAGAATGGTAGAATAGGGAGAAGGGAAATCGATTAGCAAGAAATCATCGAGTAGATGCAAAACGAATGGAAGTTTGCAGACGTTCAGCAGGATCCAACACAAAGCTTCCGAGAGACTGTTGAAGATATGAGGGCTGCTTCTACACCCGAAAGTAAGCCTTACTGCGAAATAGAATTTTGAATCCCATTTAACTCCGAATCGTGGCCAGTCAGCAGGGTGAATTGGCATGGTTTTAAAAGCGTCTTTTATGTCTGCTTTAGCCAGCCAAGCACCTTGGCCAGCTAACTTGATTAACTGTATGGCTGTTATCCATCGAAGCGTAGTGAAGGGAGAATGGTTCTAGCGGAATGCATTCATTGATTCATTTGGGGTTTGTATCGCCGTGGGCAGACTGATTTCGGGTGCGGGTCCTTGAACAGGCTACAAATATGAGCAAAACGACAATTATTCAATGAACACACAGCTTCGTTAAACATATTGTAAATGGGATTACCATTAAGTGTTTCGAGAGGGCGCCCTCTACTGGAGGAGCTACGTTTCCAGTCCCACAGACAGCGGCCGGATCGTGCCTGGGAAAAGCTTTCGGGGAAAGAGCAGCTGAGTGTCCGTGAGCGCTGCAGATAGAACACGACACGACTTCTTTGGCCGCCAAAGTGACGAACTAGCAGTTCGGTATCAGTGATGGACCAGTCAAGTCTTGAATTGTAGAGTGAAATGCAAGACTCGGATTTAGCAGAAAATGATTTATGATACTCATAGAATAAAGTCCTCCCGTACCTTTGATTAAAGTCTGCCATCATTGATAGATAAAGGTCTAACTCTTCCCTCCTATCTGGGAAAACTTGGCATAGGCTGTCCCTGTAAATGCTAAATGCAATTACGAACTCTCCAAACGATAGATTGCGTTGCAAACGTGGATCTTAAGTGTTGAGGAGAACTGCCACGTCACCGCTGTCCACCATTTTCCTGTCAGCAGCAGGCGAAGGAAGGAGTAAAGGAGCCAGGTTGATGTCCTTACCTTGGATAATATTTGACCTGAGATGTTGAGATACTGTAGCGGCGGCGGGTGGAACAAAACGCCTACCGAAAGCTTGAGCTGGTGTTGATGAGGAGAGATTAAAGTTGGGAGAATCCTGAGAAGAGGAGCGGGCAGAGAGGCCGATGTAGAAGGTATGCTCGCTGAGATGTTACCGGAAAAGGAAGGCCGGGTTGTAACGAGATCTGGGCTGCGGTCAGGGTTGCCGAAGGAGTTTTCAAAATCCGTCATCTTGGACTGTAACCCTTTAACCGTTTGGGATGAGTTTTGAACAGCAGAAAGAAGCAGCTGGTTAGTGTCGGGAGGGTCAGCAAATTCCGGAGGAGATATCTCTTGTGTCGGTCGTGATGTTCTTTTAGCTGGGCTAGGTGTAGATTTTGCGGGTCTTTTCCCACTGGCTTTTTTCGGTTGATCAGAGGTTGCGGCGGCATCTGGATGTGGAGAAGTAGATGCAGGTGGATTGGCCAGTACTGTATATTCTGGGCCAAGAGAATATTCATCTTCTCTTGAAATTCCTTCGCTAACAGGGATGCCGGCGTCCTCGAGAGCGTTTAGTATGTGTTCAGAAGACCAGCTCACCCATGAAGAGGTGCGGCATTGAATGCGGGGACTGCGGCGTGTGGCAGAAGGAGATGGCTGAACGAAATCGTCTGATTCCGAATAATCGCAAATGGATTGCATGTCCTGAGACATGGTTTTGTTACTACTGGCGCTAACAATGAGTTTAGGTTGAAGCGACAGCATCTGTGAACTAGGGCTGTCAAAATTGCTCAAAAATGACGTTCGAATATTCCCTCTAAAAAACACACATATATTCTAACTATTCGAATATCTGGTTGCACATTTTTTCAATGACGCGCATTACGTCAATAACAGGACAAATTAATACAGAGACATAACTACTTGTATAGGTAGTTTATTTAAATTTAAACATATTTAACAACGTATTACCTACACAAAAACAAGTAAAACAACTAATAATGGCAAAGACCGCAGACCTCACTCTCGCTCGCTCGTTCATTTGGGTGCACATTTTCGAGTTGTGACCATGTTGCTAGTGGTCGAATGGTATGCTAACTGTATCTTAGATATCAGAATCAGAAAGAGCTTTATTGCCAAGTGTGCTTGCACACACAAGGAATTTGTTTTGGTACTGAGGCTTCCAGTGGACATATACAAATACAACATGAAACATAATACTACAAATTATAAGAATAAAAAATAAAAATATAAATATAGATAGCTTGCATACAACTTTATCTTGCGGCTCCACAATTTTACCATCCACCGACCAAAATCCGAAGTACTTCCAGACATGGCTTTTTAGATTTTGGGGGGTTAAAATCACTTTCTCTGCTGCGGTCGAGTTGGGCACTGCACTTTCTGCCATCTTCCATGTAAGTCAACTTTCAGCAGTGACGCTGTGCCAGAGTGACTCAGCTGTGACCTGTTCCTGATCCGTCAGGCAGCGCGCGCGCGCCTCCGCTACCGCGTTTTTTTTTTTTTTTTTCACATTCGAATATTAATTTTCACCTTCGAATTTCTGTTTTTTTAAAACTAGAATTTAGGATATTCGTTGACAGCCCTACTGTGAACTCTGACATGTGTAAGTACCGCTCTTTTATACGGGCTATTAGGGTATGATTGGATAAATGAGATGGTAATGCATGACGTGAATGATTGAGTCTTCCTGGCAGAACTTGCGCTAGGCTTCATTTCTTTCCAGCGATCAATTTTCTGCAAAAATAACGATCGACATAATTGTTTGCTTTGCAGCCCCTTTAAATAAAGTTTTAAAAAAGACCAAGCATTCGATCTACGTCAGAGCATCAGAGCGTCCACGAATCTTTCCACGGCATTGCTGGCAATTCGCTCTCGCCGGCGGCGGTGTGAACGCACGGTCAGATATAGGACCCATGGCTGCTAGCCTCGATTTATTACTAACTGACCCTTAGGACCCCCCGGACTAGATGACCTCAGAGGGCAGAGGTCCATACCCAGCTGTTCCCGAAGTGTCTCGCTCCTGTATTTCAGATGTATAAACATACAAACATTTCCCGGTCACATACATTTGTCTTCCTGTTCCCCCCTCACACTACAAATGAGAAAAAAACATGTTGCATTCCTTTGCAATATCTACTACAGATCAATGAGAATCAAATTTTTGCATTACACGAGACAGGAAAGTGTGTATTCCTAAGGTGAGAGACTTTTTATTTCATAATAAGTTACGAAAGTAACATTAGATTAATGACACTGACATATAGTTTACAACATCTCAGACCGCAGATACTGAATAAGGACAACAAGTTTTTCTCAGAGGGTCTTTTTCTTAAAATGACTCTGACAGAACTCTCAATAGCTTTCATGCGCATCTTTCAAAATGAAAGCCTTGTATCAGAAATAGATCATAGAGTTAAGTTTGCTGTTGTTTCTTTGACTGCAAACTCCACGACCAACCAGTTGAGAAACACTGAACTAGATGATACTGTGCTTTTGGAAGCGACTCCATATTTTTTCATCTCACACCATTTACTAGAATGTATTTGACATGAAAATTAATTGTTGCTCATTGTGACGACTCCTTACGACATATCTTAATGTGAGTCAGAAGTCTTCTTTTCTTATTAAAGCTCTTCTCACACTGAGTACAGTAGTACGGCTCAAACTCAAGTATGAACTCGCTCGTGTGATTTTATATATTCAGACCGAGTGAAACTCTTGTCACAATATGAGCACTTGTAAGGTTTTTCTCCAGTATGAATTCTTTGGTGTCGTTTCAGATGCTCAGCTTTAGTAAAGCTCTTCCCACAGTCACAACACATATAATCTCTCACTTCATTGTGTATTTTCTGGTGCAGTTTAAAATGGACCAGCTGTGAAAAACTCTTTACACAGAGAGAACACACATAAGGCTTCTCACCTGAATGAACTTTCAGGTGTGATTTTAGATTTGATGACGAATTAAAACCTTTACCACACTGATCACATTTAAATGCTTTTTCTCCAGAGTGAATGAGCAGATGATAATGGAGAGCTGATCCATCAGAAAAACTCTTTCCACACTGAGTGCATGTATACGGTTTCTCTCCAGTGTGAATTCTCATGTGTGTGTTAAGGCTTCCTTTCCGTGAGAAACTCTTTCCACACTGAGTGCATGTATACGGTTTCTCTCCAGTGTGAATTCTCATGTGTGTGTTAAGGCTTCCTTTCTCTGTGAAACTCTTTCCACACTGAGTGCATGTGTGTGTCTTTTTGGCTTTTGTTCTTTGAATTGTAAAGTTACAATGTTCCTCCTCCACTTCATTCAGTTCTTGTCTTTCCTCTTTCACTCTCACCTGGTCTAAAATACACAGAAATACAGTTAGAATCAGTTAAAGCATACCATTATTTATTAACAGAAAGCAACAGAGATCAGATCTTTCACTTTTTGTTCTGTCATACACCTGTTAATACAGTTAAAATATATTTGACAACTGCTTTATACAAGGTTATGATCATTTAGATGCATTTCTCCATCATATATCATCGATATACTGCTTATTAATTAATCTACCAAAGCAGTCAACAATGAAGAATCAAGAATGGACACCAACCTATTTGTTCCTCAGTATCTTCATGTTTGATTCTGGATGGTTCTGGATCACTCATGTCTTCAATCTCCTCTTTAATAAACTCCATCTTTAACAGTCACACAGATTTCAGCTGCTACTCCTGGAGTTTGTCCTTCTCTTGTAGGATGATGGGAATAATCCCAGTATTTGATATAAGACTACATAGCCTATAATAAAAGATAAAAAGATTTCAATCCTGAACCAAACATATTTTTATATATAAATAATTCCCCACTCCTCCCGTCCTGCAGAGACGTTTTTGCTTTTTAGTGGCGTGTTGGTGTTCCGGTACCCCAGCCATGTCAACGAAACGAATTAATGAAAATTAGCTTATCAATGCATATCTATATTCGCGCCTACAATATCTTGTAGAACTTTAAAAAAAAAGAAGAAAAAAAGGTGCTGCGGCAAATGAGCAGCCGGCGGGGACTCAACCTCCACGGACAGTTTTTAATGTTTTATCAGACGATAACTACTCAAGATCAGGGGCGTGTCTAGAAGGGGGGCACGGGGTGGCACTGCCCCCCCTGGAATATGATTGGCCCCCCTCCTGGTGGCCCCCCAACATCATTGGGCTAGATTTACTGTCAACCTGACAATGCCCATCGCCATAGGATCAGAGCGCTGTCAATCACTGCTTGCTTTACGATTCTCAAATCGGAATCAAAGGTCCACGTTTTTCAAACAGTAGAAGAGAGACACACCTCGACACATCACTGTTTACGGTATATACACACTCAATTACAGTATATATTTTGAAATATCGCATCGTATGTGTTAGAAATGAAATTGTCCAACGAAAGTGCCCAATCTTGGTCTTTATTTAAAAAAGATATGAATGAACAATTCTCACCAGCGCTGGGGAGAAGAATCTCAATCTCTAATATCTGGGTTATACAATGTTTCACGTCACATTTTAGTATCGCCTCAGCTCGCCTCAGCCCGTTTTGAACCTCGCTGTAGGTGATACGAAAAAAAGTACCGTATTTTCCGCACTATAAGGCGCACTTAAAAGCCTTTAATTTTCTCAAAAAACGACAGTGCGCCTTATAATCCGGAGCGCCTTATATATGGATCAATTAGTTAATTGGATCAATTGGTTAATAACGCTCCGCGTTATTAAATTTGCCCGCGAACTCGTGCTCGTGTCCATCTTATGCCCGATCTGTTACACGGCCAGTTCAAACTCGTATAAATCAGGTTATGTGTGTAAGTCACGTGCCCGCTCACGAGCGCTCACTCTTACTAACAGACATACGAACAGACACACTGTCCCAGGTGCTGCTTGCGCGTCACAGAATGTTTATAAAGCGTTCCCCGTTCACAGCAACCGGGTTGTCTCATTCAAAACAGCCAGCTGTTGCTGTCAGCGAGCCGCCGCACATGAATACTCATATGAGTCAGGCTGCGAACGTAAGTTACGTGCCCGCCCCAGCGCGCTCACGCTTACTAATAAACGCCTCGCCTCCGGCGCCACTCACTCGCTACATTCCCTTTAGCACATCTAGTGGATGCATAACGCAAACCCAGTCAAACGTTTGACTGCAGTATCTTATGCGCCTTATAATCCGGTGCGCCCTAAATACAGTAAAATGTTCTCAAATAGATCATTCATTGAAGGTGCGCCTTTTAATCCGGTGCGCCTTATAGTGCGGAAAATTTGGTACCCGAAAGCAGGTACAGGTACAACTTTTACGCAGTGGAAAACCAAACAAAGGCGAGTCGAGCTGAGGCGAGCTGGTACTGTGTAGTGGAAAAGCGCCATAAAGGTCCTTCTTAAAGGGATAGTTCAGCCAAAAATGAAAATTCTGTCAGTATTTACTCAGCCTCATGTTGTTCCAACCTCGTAAGATCTTCGTTCATCTTCGGAACATGAATTAAGATATTTTTGAAGAAATCTGAGAGCTGGATCACTCCTCCATACTCCTCCATAGGCTTCTTCAGGGATTGAACTTGCAGGCCCCGAAAAGTTATTAAAGATAGCGTTAAAATAGTCTACAGTGACTACAGTGGCTCAATCTTAAGTTTATCAAGCGACGAGAATACTTTTTGTGTGCAATAAAAAAAACAAAATAACGACTTTATTTCAACTATTAATTTCCTTCTCTGTGGGCTTCTAGTCAGTTAGTGTAGTGTGATAGCGTAGAGCTGCGTCACACGTAGGCTCACTATTGGCCGATGTGTGTGACATACAACAACAGAAGCTCTACGCTATTATACTAGTGAACTGACTCGAGGCCTACAGAGAAGGAAACGAATAGTTGAAATGAAGTCGTTATTTATTTTTTGTGCACAAAAAGTATTCTCATCGCTTGATAAACTTAAGATTGAGCCACTGTAGTCACTTGGACTATTTTAACGATATCTTTAATAACTTTTAGGGGCTGGCAAGCTTCAATCCCTTAAGAAGCCTATGGAGGAGTGATCCAGCTCTCAGATTTCATCAAAAATATCATAATTCGTGTTCCGAAGATGAACGAAGGTCTTACGAGATTGGGACAACATGAGGGTGAGTAAATACTGACAGAATTTTCATTTTTGGGTGAACTAACCCTTTAATATGAAACAGATGTTTGACTTGCATTCCCAGGAATTTGTGCAAGTAAAGCCGTTTCACTCTGGACAAAGCTGAGATGAAGAAAACACATTTCAAACAGTAAGTTAGTCTGATTACCTTCATGTGTGACTGATCAAGCCAGTAACGTTAGATTAGCAAACGTAACTTCGGCAGACTGAATAGAGATGACTTGTCAGTGTTATTCCGCAGCAGCGCACACGATCACATAAATATAAAATAGATACATATTACTTTATCTTTTGTTTTAAAGACTAAAGGCACTATAATCTTTTTCTATAAAAGCAAAGCCTTGGTAAACATTAAAATGTGAGAACTTTACATGCAACTCTGTGTAATGAATGGGTTTTTGTTTATTTTTACACCGCAACAGGACATCCAAGGTTTCTTTAAGAAACCTTTCCAAGGTGTGTGTTGAGAATAAAGCATGTTAGGTGATGTTTTTTATTTATTAGAACAAAACTGTGTGGTCCAATCCATGTAAAATAAAAAAATTATTTTCAGGCTCTTGTTAACAAGTATTTATTTCCAGTTGAACTTCTGATTTCCCATGGGTCCCCCCATTTATAAAATCCTGGAATCGCCCCTGCTCAAAGATTTTGCTTTAGTATAATTTCGGGACTATTAGGGCTGGATTCGGGACAACAGCTTAGATTTCAGGACTTTCACGAATTTTTTGGGACGTCTGGACACCCTATAGTGTCAACAGACTAAAACAAACTACAGCATCATCACCTTTGAAATTTCACTTCAGTTCTTGCCTTTGCTCTTTCACTTCCATCGGGTCTGAAATATTAAAACATATTCAGTTATTAAAATGAGTTCAAGGATGATTAATGTGAATTTTCAAGTGAACCCTGATTTAATAACAGAAAACAAGCGAGATGGGTTTATCAAATATTATATTTTTGATGTACAAAAAGTTAGTTTTGTCATCCTCTTGTTAATAGTCAAAATGTGAATGACAACTGCTGCACAAGATTATTTGCTTATTTTTCACAGCTCTTATGATTGGTATCTAACAATATTAAGCATTTGAACTAATTGAAAAAAAATCATAGAAACAGCCACTCCGGTTTATTTATTTTTTTACATTGAATATTATGTTTTGTGTGAAAGGTAACTATAGAATTAAACAAGAATCTGGTTATTCAGATAATAGACTAAATATTTTGTCTTTGAACTTTCGTTATACAAATCAAATTACACACCAGTGAATTTTGTCCAAAAAGTCTTGTAAATATATAGCAGATTTCACCCAGCAACACAAATGAACCACATCTGCAGTTTATTGAGAGAGGATATAAACAACACACACACACACACACACACACACACACACACACACACACACACACACACACACACACACACACACACACACACACACACACACACACACACACACACACACACACACACACACACACACACACACACACACACACACACACACACACACACACACACACACTCTTCCAGCTGAAGGATGCATTAGAAAAGACACATTAATTACCGTCCTCCCTGATAGAGGTGGGCGATACTGCAAAATTCGGTATCGATCCGATACCAAGTAAATACAGCGCCAGTATCGCCGATATCGATACCAATACTTTTTAATTTTAAAAGCATGCACTTTAACTTACATGCACTTTCCTGTGCTAGAGCAGTGTGTCATGATTTATGAGGTGAATGCATCATTAATATGCTAAATCTGAATACGTTTTCATGACCACTAAATATTTTGTGATTTGTGCTCTCAACTCGCCTGTAATTAATCAATGACTTTTACCAAACTACCCTAATTATAGTAAATGCACTATTGTACACTAGCCATTTATCTGATCAAAAATACAGTAAAAACTGTAATATTATTACAATTTAACATGGGCTATTCTGTCATTTATTCCTGTGATTGTTGTGGCAGATTTAAGGGCTCTGGTTCTGGTCTGCAGATTTCAGAGTTCTCTAATTCAGGTTTCAGAGAAAATCTTTCTGAGTCGAAGTTCCAGGTCTCAGAAGTAACTTTATTGAGCAATTCAACAAAGTGAGATGCCAGCTGGCCATCTGATTTTACAGTGGTCGACATTCAGGTCTTATACCTTTTTCTTATCGTTGGTACCCAATGAGCATCTGTATTATTATCCTATTACACAATGGGCATCTGTATTATTATCTGTTTTCTTCCTTGTAATCTCGCCACCATTAAAAACATCTCCCCTAAACCTTCTCCTATTGGTGGAACATCTTACATTGTTTATGTTTCTCTTCCAGTGCTTCCTAACACCTGCATCTCTACTACAAGTTTTTTGGATACTTTTCCATTCTCTTATCCCTGTCCTCATATGCCCTGTCCTTACATGCCCTGTGACCTAGTTTTTCTGCTTGGCATTACAGCACTTAAAGTTGTACATGAGACAGAAGAGATTCCCCAACATGATCAAAGTTGAATTTTCAGCATCATTACTCCAGTCTTCATGATCCTTCATGATGAGAATTCATTTTAATATGCTGGTTTGCTGCTCAAGAAACATTTCTTATTTTTATCAATGTTGAAAACAGTTGAATGTTTTTGTGAAAACTAAATCATTTTGCATAAAATGTATCATGATGAAAGAAAGAAAGAAGTTGAAAGAACAGCATTTATATGAAAAAGATTTTTTTTTTTTAACTGTGTAAAACCCTTGACTGTCACTTTGGATCAATTGAATGCATCGATCCTTGTTGAATAAAAATATTAATTTCATTAAACAAATCATACTGACGTCAACATTTTGAACCGTTATGTAAACTTTTAATTTGTTTATTGCGAAATAATTCCCGATTGTTTCTCTGTCATCTAAGCAAGGCTTTGTTTCCCAAACGCACTGAGACAGAAGCACCAGCAGCAAACGCTCTCTGAGATTGATTGATTTCGCCTTGTCTCCAGATGACTAGGAGAAATAGTTCTACCCTACAAAATTATTCGCTTTTTTTTTTAACTTAGGAGATTTTTTACGCACTGAATTGCGTTCTAAATTAATAAAAATTACTGGTAAAAAAAATATAAACATACATTAACATCGAAATGAATGCTAAACATATTTTAACAACGACTTAATCCACCAAAATGATGTGGAGTTTTTTTTAAGCGTTAAAAAAAGTTTAAAAAATACATTAAACAGAAAAACACATAGCCTTATTCCGGTTTTATGGCACTTCCATAATATAAACTCAAAACTTCACTTAATTGTAACGAGGCTTCAGCAAAGTGAGGATCATTTGCAGCTTTATTGTAATCTTGGTCGTACAATCAGGGTCAATAACCAGCAAACACAACAGTAGAGACAAAGCAACTCGTAATCTGTAAACAGGCATTAAGTTTAGGTCAGGCAGAAACTTACATAAATCAGTCCACAATAGAAACAGTCCAGGGCAGGCAGCAAAGAATCAAGAAGAGAATAAACAGTCCAAGAGTAATCCACGGGAAGACAAAACCACAGGCAGAAACGCTCAGAGATGTTCACCAGGGCAAAACAAAACTTCACAATGAGGATCTTCTTCTTCATCTGTGTTTTTTTATTGGCAGTTTGCAAACAAAGTGCATTACCGCCATCTTCTGGATTCATCTTCTGGATTCATCTTCTGTCATTTTATATATGTTACAAAAAAAAAAAAATATATATATATATATATATATATATAATAAAACCTAAATCTTGAGTTTCTTTCATCATAACATCCTTAATTATAGATTGTGTGCCAGGCAAACTCAATAGGTTTTCTGTTGCCTTCTCTAGTTCATTTCTTTTTTCAGAGTACTTTCTACTCATCAAGAGTATATGTTTTACATTTCCCAATTCTCCACAATGAATACATAATCCAGTCTGGTGTTTTCCTATTAACTTCAGGCAACTAATTCATCGTGTGTGCCATATTCTCAACCTTGTAAGCATAGTTTCCTCCTGTCGTATTATACTTTTCTTTTTAACCATCACTTCTTTCTGGATGCTGTATAAATGTCTTCATTTCTCTTCCTGATCCCATGTATCCTGCCACATTTGTATCTTTAATGATAACTTTAATTATAATTTGCTAAGTGGAACTTGTATATTTATATTCTCTGCATTCTTTTGCTAATGTATCCAGCTTTTCATTTCCCTCAATACCCACATGCGCTGGAACCCAGGTAAACTGTACATTTTTTGTTTAGTTAATCTAAAAGTTAATCTAAAAATGAGTTGATTTATTTCTTCTAAAAGATCTTGCTTACATATAGATTTCCACTCTGAATACTTGATAGGGAGGACATGAATCTGATCAGATTACTATCATATCAACTTCCTCTAATCCATTGCAGTGCTAAAATAATGGCCATTATTTCAACTGAGAAGACTGAGAGGGGATCTGAAGTTGTTTTTTGGATGTTAATGTTGTATTTTGGGATGAATACAGCTGCACCCGTCTTGCCAGTTATTGGATCTTTGGATCCATCTGTGTAAATCTGTATTGAGTCATCATACCTGGTTTCTATTTAGCCTATAGAACAGTTTTAGAACATTTATTATACAGAGCCTTTGGATGGCAAATTTTCTTATAGGTCAACAATATTCTTTCACAAACCTAATGTGAACCTGAGAAAAGTGTCTATGACAAGTCAGAAAGATACAACTCAAAAACAACTTCCACTAATGTCACAGAACACGAGTTAATTTCACTATACATTTGCTTTATCTGAATCTCATTGTTTATTTGAAGTATTGGGTCTGTAGATAACTTTTGCTCACAAAATCACACTGCCAGTGAAATGGTAATTTTATTACATTTGTTTCCAGTCTCTTTTTAAATTTTGGTATTTCTTTGAGTAAGCGTTCAATCAAAGAATAATTCAATAATTTTCTTGTTTTCCAACATATAAAGCACAAATGTTGTGGCATTTCACAGAAACATTAGTTTATTAGTAACAACACATTTACTTTATGTGAATCTCACATGATTTACTTGAAAGTTTGGGATCTGATGAAAACATTTGCTCGCTGTGACACAGAACAATGCTTTTTAAACAACAAAAAACAGAGCATTCTGGCAAGATCAAGAGACACAAGAAATGTATTTCTCCACACTTACATAAACTGTCCATTATGCCTTGTTCAGATTACACGATTTTAGCCTGATTTTGGCACAATCCGTTTGACGTAGGATGACGAGGGGATTCAAAAAGGACAATGGGCGTCGGGACGCAAGATTCGATCGTTTCATCTCGTATAGTGGACGACAACCGGCGCAGCGTCTGCGATGCTTCAAGACATCACGATAAAAAGACTAGCATGTTTTACAAAAAAATGGAGCGCAACTGGAAGAAAACAAAACAAGAGATATTTTACATTTCATGGAAAGAGAGCAAAATTACATACAGCGAAGCCTTAAAATCTGCTATATCTGCTTATTTTTCAACCCTATTAAAATAAACAAAACACTAGTTATTTATTTGAAACAGTGGCTAAATTACCAAAAAATAAAGCTTCAAGCCCAGATGTTTCCAAGCAGCACAGCAGTAATGACTTTAAAAACTTCTTCACTTACAAGATTGATAATAATATCAGGGAGAAAATTATAACTATGCAACTGTCAACTACAGTATCGCATCAGGAAGTGCATTGTATTCTCCCTGAGGAAAGATTTGATTCATTCATTGCTATAGGAGAGGAATATTTTTTTAAACTCGTTAAATCATCTAAATCGACAACATGTATGTTAGTCCCTATACCAACTAAGCTAATGAAAGAGATGCTTCCAGAGGTCATAGATCTTCTTCTTAATATCATTAATTGTAATTTTCATACGATCCACATGATATGTTATCGTCGACGGATGATGACGAACTACGCAACATTGAAGCTTATGATCTCAGCATTATGTGAACATGTCGTGGACACACCTTTCCTCTAAACCAACCAGAGTCTGAGATATTCAGCACGCAATTTTACCTCAGAGTAAAAAAAAAGTAATCAGATATTCTGCGGCGCGCAGTTTTGACCCACTCTCTCATAACTCACACAATAGGCTTCTTCTTCTTCTTCTTTAAGAGTTTTATGGCGGTTGGCAAACCAGCTAAAAAGGTGCATTTACCGCCACCAACTGGACAGGAGTGTGAAGCGTCAATAGCGTTAAGCAACTTATCCAAAAAAAAAAAAAAAAAAAAAATCTATTTAACTATATCCTGTCAACCAATCCTGTTTCCCTTAGATATCTTATTAAAGCACTATACACCCTTTTCTCTTTCTGTGCGTTTTGAAATATGCTATCTAATGTCAACGTATTAATACCTAAGTATTCTAATGTTTCTATTAAATTGCTTCTTTCTCTATTGTATCCTGAACACTGAATCAACACATGTTCAACTGTTTCTGACAATCCACATTTATCACAATTCCCCGATTCTCTTTTCCCAATAATAAATAATGAGTAATTAAGTCCTGAATGCCCTATTCGAAGCCTAGATATAATAGAATCTTCCTTTCTGCTTCCGTATTTCTTTCTCTCAACCCCAACTTTGTTTTGAATTTTATACAAATGTCTACCTTTTGTCTCCTTATCCCATTTCTCTTGCCAGATCTTATTTAGAGCAGATTTTATTAATACTTTAACTTCAGTTTTACTCAGAGATACATTAATGTCTATTACATTACGTTTTAAAGATCTCTTTGCCAGCTGATCCACCTCCTCATTACCCTCTACTCCCACATGTGCTGGAACCCAAAGAAATGAAATACTTACTTCTATTCTGTATATTCTGTACAAGTTTTGTAACACTTCATACAAAATATCCTGCCTAGAGGCTGACTTTCCACTATTTATACTCATTAAAACTGAATAGGAGTCTGAACAAATCACTACATCCATTGGTCGAACTTCTTCCACCCATTGAAGTGCCATTAAAATCCCAATCATTTCTGTTGTATATACCGAAACATAATCTGTAATTCTCTTTTCAATACTATATTTAAAATGAGGAATGTAAACTGCTGCTGCTGTATGTCCATTGTCTGGGTTCTTAGATCCATCCGTAAATATCTGGATACTATTGAAATATTCCTGATTTAGATGCTGTTTCACCACTATATTCTTTGTTATATATATTTCCTTTATTTGCATCTTTTCTTTCAATGTTAAATCTACATAT
Source organism: Siphateles boraxobius (assembly GCF_051911475.1). NCBI lineage: Eukaryota > Metazoa > Chordata > Actinopteri > Cypriniformes > Leuciscidae > Siphateles > Siphateles boraxobius. The sequence continues at coordinate 39,479,597 of NW_027509186.1, read as the reverse complement.
GGTTTAGGGAAAAGCCATGGAGGTATAGAAGGTATTACCAGTGTGGGACTAATATTTATATTACTTATTTCTATGTTCTGGGCTTCTTTTTCTACATTCCATCCAAAACTTTTTATTTCTCCTTTTCCATACTCCCAGCACTTTTCTAGGACCTTCTTCACTGGATGATTCTCTTTGTGTCCCTTTATATTACTCCAATATGACATTTTTAATTGTAACCTCCTAACATCCAGAGGCATTTCTGCCATTTCTACCTGCATTGCTGGAATAGGGGATGTTCTGAATGCCCCACAACTTATTCGTAAAGCTTGCGACTGGATAATATTTATTGTCTTTAACCTGGATGCTGATGCTGAGCTATATACTATGCAACCGTAATCTATTACTGGTCTGATTATTGCACAATATATTCTTTTTAATGATTGCCGACTTGCACCCCAATCTACCCCTGCCAGACATCTTAAAACATTTATTCCTTTTTTACATTTATCAATTATTTTCTTTATGTGACTGTCAAATTTCAATTTTGAATCCATCCACAACCCCAAATATCGAATTTCCGATACTTGCTCCAAAGTTTGATCATATAGTTTTAATTTTATTTGTGGGCTACTCTTCTTTTTTGAGAAACAAACAACTTGCGTTTTTCCTACTGACAATTTGAAACCCCATTTGTTTACCCATTTTTCCACTTCCTCTACTGCTCTCTGCATGCTTTTCTCAACAAATTTAACATTCCGTCCTCTTTTCCACATGGCTCCATCGTCTGCATAGAGGGATTTACCTATTCCTTGTCTTACCTGAGAAAATATATCATTTATCATTATATTAAACAAAATGGGGCTACAAACACTACCTTGAGGAGTACCGTTATCTATTGTATATATTTTTGAATAACTTGAACCGATCTTGACCTGTATTGTACGCTTGAAAAGAAAATCCATTATCCAATTATATAACCTTCCTTTAATACCTATTTTATCCAACTTAATTAATAATCCCTCCTTCCACAACATGTCGTATGCTTTTTCCACATCAAAAAACACTCCAACCAATACTTCTTTATTTACAAAGGCTTTTCTAATTTCTGATTCTAGACATATGATAGCATCCATTGTATTACGACCCTTTCTAAATCCACTTTGATGTGGGCATAAAAGATTTTTATTTTCTATTATGTAATTTAATCTAGCTATTACCATTCTTTCCATGATTTTACACAAGTTTGATGTTAGTGCAATTGGTCTGTAGTTAACTGCTCTGGAATGATCTTTCCCAGGCTTAGCTATTGGAACAACTACTCCATGTTTCCAGGAAGAAGGGAGTTTTCCTGTCTCCCATATTTTATTGAACAAATTTAATATTAAATTCAATGATACATCTGATAATTTCTTTATCATCTCATTACATATTTCATCCTTTCCTGGAGATGAATTTCTTAAACCTATAAGTACCTGTTTTAGTTCATACAATGTAAAAACTTCCTCCATAGTACTTTCAGAGGGCCTTCTTTGGACCATGATATTAGGATTTTCTCTTATCGTTTGCTCTCTTATCCTTCTCATTTCCTCTGATATATTACAATTACTGTGAATCTTTACAAATGCTTTTGCTAATACCTCTGCTTTTTCACTTTCAATAGTTATACATTTATCCTCATCTATTATTACAGGTATATTCCTATTAAATGTATTCCCTCCCATTTTCCTAATCATACCCCATAATTCTCTTATATCTACACTCTCCCCAATTTCATCACAATATTGTCTCCAGTAATTTCTTTTAGCAGATCTAATTACTTTTCTAACCGCTGCCTGAGATCTCTTATATTTTATTACATCCTGAAATGAATATGTTTTCTTGACATTTTTAAACGCTTTATTTCTAACTGATATTACTTCACTGCATTCCTCTGTCCACCATGGTACATTTTTTCCTTTTCTTACTCCTAAACTTTTCCCAATTACCTCCTCAGCTGTACTACAAATGATCTCAATAATTGTATTATTTAATTCCTCTGGTTCTTGGTTATCAATTACCATTCCTAACATTTTAGCCTCACTTACTTCCTTAAACTTTTCCCAGTCTGCTGTTTTAAATTTCCACCTGGGGATTTCCTGTTTTATATTTTGTTCCACTTCTATACCTACTACACATCTGATGGGGTAATGATCACTACCTATTGTATTTTGATCAAGCACTTCCCATTTGCATTGTCTTGCCAGACTTTGAGACACTATAGTTAAGTCTATTACTGACTGATGACCTCTTGCAACATCTATCCTAGTTGCTCTTCCATCATTTAAACACACTAGATCATTATCATCTAAAATATTTTCCACTATTTTTCCATTATGATCATTAACTTCACTACCCCACATCGTATTATGTGCGTTAAAGTCACCACACCACACTAATTTAAAACTTCCCTCACCACAAGCTTTTTGTCTTAAATCTTCTTTAAGCCTATCACATGGATTATAAAAATTAATTATTCGTATTTTCTGATTTTTTGTACATACCTCCACCACTATCGATTCAACTTCTCCATTCACATCTATCTCCCGAAATTCGATTTCTTGTTTAATTAGAGTTACTACACCACCACCATTTATTATTTTCCTATCATTACGTAATACTGTATATTGGGGAACGACAAATTTTAAATGAGGTTTTAGCCAAGATTCTTGTATGCAAATAATATGAGGTTTTTCTTCATATCCATCAATATATTTTTTAAATTCTTGCCCATTTGATATTAAGCTTCTTGCGTTCCACTGCAATATTATCAGTACCATTATACATCTCCACATGCAGCCTGCGAGTTTGTTATTTGCATCTTTAATTTCTCATTTACCTGTTCAACTGTTAATCCCTCTGCCTGCAAGTACTTTTCTGCTGCTCTAATTATTATTCTTATTCTCTCTGTTCGGCTTTTTGTTTGTGCTGAGCAATTTATTACATCCGCCATAAAGGTGATAAGTGCCAGTTTGTCTACATTGATAAAGTTAGTAGGTCTACTTATTTCCTCTTGGGTCTGCCTCTGTATTCTTTGTTCATCTTCACTCTGTTGTGCATTCCTTTGTTCTGTTCCTTTGACTCTTTGTATGGCCTCAGCGTAACTTATTCCTTCTGTAATTTTAACATGTTGTATCTTGACAGCATTCTTCCTCACCTGACAACCTCCATATGCCGCACTATGCTCCTCTCCACAGTTACAGCACTTTAGTTTCGCTCCTTCTTCACATTTCCCATACTCATGATTACCACTACATCTTGTACACCGTTGTCTCCCTTTACACACCGATGCCACATGTCCATATTTTTGACACTTGTAACATCTCAATGGAGGAGGGGTGTATAGTCTTACTGAATAACTCATAAATCCTAGAAACACTCTTTCTGGCATTTTAACCTCGTCAAAATTCAGCATCACCGACAAGCTATCCATTTTCTCCTTATTATTGATGTACTTTAGTCGTTTGACTTCAATCACTGAGGCGCCTGATATGCTTTTTTTGATTACCTCTTCAGACATACTAGTTGGAATTCCTGTGATCACTCCTCTCATCCATTTTTTCTCTCCCATTACAGAACAATTTACTTTTTGTCCCATCAAAGTTTTTAGCCCTAGAGCTTTCTTTTGTTGATTGCTATCTTTACAGACCAGCATCAGTTTACTTTCCTGTAATCTCCTAGCATTCTCTATATCTCCAATCGTTTCTTTCAACGCCTTTGACAGTTTTAAAGGATTCAAAGAGCTTATATCCCCTGTCATGAATTGTATCATTACCTTATATTCCTCTTTCCTCCTTCTCGTCATATGGTTTTCTCTCTCACTATCCGTACCCGATACTTGATTAACACTCTTCTTCCTTTTCCGATTTTCTACTAAATTCCATTCATTTTGTTTACAACCTTTAATCCCACCGCCAGTATCTTCTTCCATCTCTGGATCACTTCCGGAACTACCGTCACTTCCTTCCATCAACGCTCCAGTCACTGCCCAGTGTTTGCCCCACACAATAGGCTTGTTTGAGATGAGCAAAATCTGCGCAGAACCGATCACCGGTGATCAGCGCGCAATGCATGCTGGTTAGAAATGTGTCCGAGTGCGGTCCGCCTTGCTCTGATGTCATGCTGACGTGTGTCATAAAGCTCTTGCGAGCGCAAGGCGCACGTGTCGGATTCTGCAGTCGCGCGCAGTTGCTCTCCACCGACTGCGCTGATCAAAAGCATGATGGGAAACGACTTGCTGACGACACAGCTTAATGTTGATTGGTTTAAACAACCGTGATGTAGGCCTATTGTTCTCTTTTAAAATGTTTGATTTTAAAACTCGGATATCATGTTTTATGTGTATATACATATACATGTATGTTATGTGTTAATATTCCCAAACTCTCGGACAGTGCGATCTCTATGGGTTATGCAATGTCATTTTATTATATATATGAAGAGTTCAGATGAAAAAGCCTCTAAGTGCCATCTGAAATTTTCTTCTAGAATGATCATTTTTATCAAGCTCGTATATTTTAGTTCATTAATTTCAATTAAATGTCAATGAAAATTAGCTGTTAATTGTCATTTAAGTGAAATTACTGAACTTAAATATACGAGCTTGATAAAAATGATCATTGTAGAAGAAAATTTCAGATGGCATTTAGAGGCTTTTGCATCTGAACTCTTCATATATATATATATATATATATATATATATATATATATATATATATATATATATATATATATATTTTTTCACTCCTCCTATCACTGCTTTTTTCACTCCTCCTCTCACTGCCGCCGCATACTCTCGCCTATATTTAAGGCGAGGCAAGGCGCATCTCAAACAAGCCTATTGTTATAAAATGACGTCCAAGAGGCTTTTTGTTGGTGCTTATTTATTGCATATATTGAGTCTCTTTTGAGAAGAACATGAAACATATATGGGAATATTTGTATTTATATGGGAAAAGTACTTTTAGCAAATAGTAAAAGGGAGATTTTTGGTGTAATTTTCTTTTTTTGCAGTCGGGACCTTGTAGACTCCAAAAAGACACTAAAAAGCCACTTTGCCTCCCTTTGGTTTCATAGCAATAACTTTTGAAAGCAAAATGTTAGACACATAATATTTTTTTTTTCAGTGTTTGGTGACATCTAGTGAAATCAAATGGAACTTATAAGGTAGCTGTTGAACACAATACCAGAGTTATACACTTTCAAAGAAAGATTCAAAGAAAAAAACACACAAAAGCGCCTACTTTTTTGTGTTTCTTTTGATATTTTAAACACATACAATAATTTTTATTACATTTGACACTTGATTGTTTGTTTAAAGGGTTTCCTATACAATTACACCAATTATTTGCATTTACTTCACTGTATGTGGGTATGGGGAGCCATCAGATTTGGATATGTCCAATTTCATGCGAGGTTTACCGCAGTCCGCCTGATCCAGGCCGTATCCGGACCTGATGGAGGACCTGCGCCTGGACACGACGACAACACATCCCTGAAGTGTCACTACCCAACAAACATTTGGACGTTTTATGACCGTTGAAAAGACGTCCGTCCGACACGTCCCGTCATGGTTGAAAAATAGTTCCAAAATGAAAGTTGAACGGACGTCTTCGACGTCATCTGACCGTGAATTCCACGTCTCTTCTGCGCGTGCGTCCCTGGACGTCTAAATGCGTCGTCATCTGTGTGTTTAAATGTGTTTCTGCATTATTTAAGTGCATATATAAGCCTGCATATAAAATAATCACACACCTATTGTGTAACATCGTGAAAGGCAATCAAGTCTTGAAGTTTACACATCTTGACACAGGTTCTAAAAAGGTCCAAAATTGGTCCAGTCAGACCTGACCGTCAATATTAACGTTTTAATAACGTGTACATCACAAACAAGAACACATTATTTGTGGACATAGGCAAAAAAAGAAGCATGTTCTGATTTAGCACAACATTTTATTGATCTTGAACAGCAAATATTTCTCTTAATTTTTTTTAATGTTTAACATTTGTTAACCAAACTAAAATATCAATTACAAAATACTGAATTATTATATAAAGGGACAGTTCACCCAAAAATGTAAATTCTGTCTTTTACTCACCATCCTGTTTCAAACCTTTATATTTTTTTTCTTATTCTGAACACAAAAGATATTTTGAAGAATGTTTGTAACCAAGCAAATAGAGCAACCATTGACTACCATTATTGTAGAAAAAATGATTATGGTAGTTAATGGGAAGCGACATCTGCTTGGTTGCAAACATTCTTCCAAACATCTTTGTGTTTAGCATAACATAGAAAGGTATACATGTTTGAAACATGAGGTTGAGTAAATGACAATTTTCTTTTTTGGGTGAACTATCCCTAAACACATTGTTTGGCTCATTTTTTGTATCCACCATCCACCAGCTCTTCCTGGAGCATGTTTCAGGTGTTCTGCCATTGCTGCATCGATTTCAGAGTCTGTAGCATTTGGGCTCCACCTCTTCACAGCATCTAAGGGTTTTAAAATTAATCAAATTAAAAATTTGAGGTAAATGACATGCACCTAATTTTCAAAATATTTTTATGGTCTACAGCTAAATTAAAAAAAACAATGAAACAAGATGAATGAATCATGAATGAAACATTAGAAAAAAGTAATCAACATGCATTACAACATGCATTTTACTTTATTTAATAAAAGATATTCTGCTTTAAATTGGTGTTAGATCAGTTGGGGGGCGGGGGAACAGCATTTGTCCCCTGCCTCTTCAATACCACTGTGGTGCCCTTGAGAAAGACCCTTAACTAGGTGTGTAACTGTCAGAAAGTGAACAGGACATTTCTGATAAAGACAGGTGGGCTGTGATGTACCCTGAATAGATAAAGGTATCAATACAAATTACATCAATATACAAGGAACAAGAGATTTTTTAGATTGGCATATGCCCAAAATTACCTTGAATTACATCATATAAAGGTGTGGCTTTAAATGGCTTCTTTTCAAGCTGGCCACCACCCCTCATTATTAAACTTCGCCATTAAAGCATTTGACATCATTCTGTGAAAGAAATTTAGGATTACTTCACCTTAGAAAAACAACAAAATAGGGTCAATAAATCACAATTAACAGTAAAGTGCAGCGTAGCATGCAATTGCATGCAATGTTAAAACATACACTTTCACAACTACTCATCTATCATGTAACAAGTGCTTTGGTGACAAGTAATCAATGTCATTCATGGCTTACACTGAAATCATGTTTTGATTTCTTGTTTTCAGTCTGGCTGACTGTCTGAGCCAGTAGAGACTTTTTAAAACTTCAGAACAAGTGATGTGTGACAGATTAAATTCAAGTAATATAAATGGCTGGGTTAATTATGGTGGGTAATCAATATATATTTTCCTCAAATATTATGCAGCAATAGACAATTCAACAATTCAAGGGAAGTACATACCTGTTCATAACTTTGTTCACGCAGTCTCTGACAGAAGATCCACCAACTCTGGACAGTTTCTTGACCTAAATGTGAAAACAATTGAAATAATTATATAGAAAGACATATGGATATATATATACACACAGACATAAATACATATATACATATGTACTTACCCCTGGACACATTTTATGATGTAAAAATCATACTATCAATACAAGTACACCTCAGGAAACATAAAAAAAATAAATCAACATCATTGGACCTTTAAATGCATTTTATTTTACTGGCCAGTGTTTTAAAACCACCATATATAATATTTCTTATTTGTGGTTGACATGGGGTAGACGCTCTTTGAGGGTCTGGTGCCACCTATTTCAAAATGAAATAAAATAAAAATTGTAACATTTTAAAGACTCGGAAGGTAAATTAATTATTTATAATCCCTGTAAATTATTTTTGACTGCATTATAATGATTTCTTTATTCAGAATATGATCAAGATTGCATAGGTGGATGTGTTCGGGGAATTTGGCGGTTAGAAGCAAAACATTTAAAGCCACTTGAATGAACGAAATGACTCGTAAAAAGATTTGTTCATTTTGATGAACGAGTTCGAACAGGAGAGTCAGTAAAATGATCCGAACTGCCCGTCTATTTTTCTGCTATGTGAAAAAAAATCGAGCAAAACCGCGCCGGCGCGTTTGCCGACCCCAGGGGGTTAATAAGTTACAGTAATAACTTTGACTGTATCATTAAACATACTTTATACTATGGTATACCGTTGTATAAGTTCAAAGTAATATTTAGCCTACTAATGTTAGCTTATTTTAGCCAAGCAAAGTAAATTTCATTTGACAAAGTGGGCATCATTTCTTTCGGTTCATTCATGTCAAACAAGTAAAACTCAAGCACGTTAATCTAATAATACAAAATGCACTTACCCAACAGTAGATTTTTAATAATATCGATTCAATTCCTCCTCTCCTCGTGGTTGTTCAATGTTCCGGAGTCTATGGGGAGAACGCGTTAACATCTCGCGGGATAATCTATCCTATCGCGGGTTTTGTGATATCGCAAGATCTTTTGTTACTACATCTTGGCAGTACAGTTTTGGCAATTACATCCAACTCAGACATAAATGGTGACCGGATATATTTCTGTTTCACATGTATATGCATACATTCCATAAAAAATATAACAACGAATACATCAGGTACCCAGGTTGAAATAATAACTACAATGCAGTGGCTTATTTGCACTCACAACAACACTGGGTACTTTGTGATTATAATTTATTTAAACAAGATAAAGTAAATATATTTAATTTTATACAAATCGTGTATTTCATAAAGATAATTCCTGTATTTTTTCTTCTGTCTTGCTTGACTAGACGTGTAAAGGACGTCAGTGGACGTCATTCACAACCTTGACTAGACGCGTAAAGGACGTCAGTGGACGTCAATCACAGCCTTGACTAGATGCGTAAAGGACGTCAGTGGACGTCAATCACAGCCTTGACTAGATGCGTAAAGGACGTCAGTGGACGTCAATCACAGCCTTGACTAGATGCGTAAAGGACGTCAGTGGACGTCAATCACAGCCTTGACTAGATGCGTAAAGGACGTCAGTGGACGTCATTCACAGCCTTGACTAGATGCGTAAAGGACGTCAGTGGACGTCAATCACAGCCTTGACTAGACGCGTAAAGGACGTCAGTGGACGTCATTCACAGCCTTGACTAGATGTGTAAAGGACGTCAATCACAGCCTTGACTAGATGCGTAAAGGACGTCAGTGGACCTCATTCACAGCCTTGACTAGATGCGTAAAGGACGTCAGTGGACCTCATTCACAGCCTTGACTAGATGCGTAAAGGACGTCAGTGGACCTCATTCACAGCCTTGACTAGATGCGTAAAGGACGTCAGTGGACCTCATTCACAGCCTTGACTAGATGCGTAAAGGACGTCAGTGGACGTCATTCACAGCCTTGACTAGATGTGTAAAGGACGTCAGTGGACCTCATTCACAGCCTTGACTAGATGCGTAAAGGACGTCAGTGGACCTCATTCACAGCCTTGACTAGATGCGTAAAGGACGTCAGTGGACGTCATTCACAGCCTTGACTAGATGCGTAAAGGACGTCAGTGGACGTCATTCACAGCCTTGACTAGATGTGTAAAGGACGTCAATCACAGCCTTGACTAGACGCGTAAAGGACGTCAGTGGACGTCAATCACAGCCTTGACTAGATGCGTAAAGGACGTCAGTGGACCTCATTCACAGCCTTGACTAGACGCGTAAAGGACGTCAGTGGACCTCATTCACAGCCTTGACCAGACGCGTAAAGGACGTCAGTGGACGTCATTCACAGCCTTGACTAGATGTGTAAAGGACGTCAATCACAGCCTTGACTAGACGCGTAAAGGACGTCAGTGGACGTCAATCACAGCCTTGACTAGATGCGTAAAAGACGTCAGTGGACCTCATTCACAGCCTTGACTAGACGCGTAAAGGACGTCAGTGGACCTCATTCACAGCCTTGACTAGATGTGTAAAGGACGTCAGTGGACGTCATTCACAGCCTTGACTAGATGTGTAAAGGACGTCAGTGGACGTCATTCACAACCTTGACTAGACGTGTAAAGGACGTCAGTGGACGTCATTCACAACCTTGACTAGACGTGTAAAGATGTCAGTGGACGTCATTCACAACCTTGACTAGACGTGTAAAGGATGTCAGTGGACGTCATTCACAAACTTGACTAGACGTGTAAAGGACGTCATTCACAGCCTTGACTAGATGTGTAAAGGATGTCAGTGGACGTCATTCACAAACTTGACTAGATGTGTAAAGGATGTCAGTGGACGTCATTCACAAACTTGACTAGATGTGTAAAGGACGTCATTCACAGCCTTGACTAGATGTGTAAAGGATGTCAGTGGACGTCAATCACAGCCTTGACTAGACGTGTAAAGGATGTCAGTGGACGTCATTCACAAACTTGACTAGACGTGTAAAGGACGTCAGTGGACGTCAATCACAGCCTTGACTAGACGTGTAAAGGATGTCAGTGGACGTCATTCACAAACTTGACTAGACGTGTAAAGGACGTCAGTGGACGTCATTCACAAACTTGACTAGACGTGTAAAGGACGTCAGTGGACGTCATTCACAAACTTGACTAGACGTGTAAAGGACGTCATTCACAGCCTTGACTAGACGCGTAAAGGACGTCAGTGGACGTCATTCACAAACGACTAGACGCGTAAAGGACGTCAGTGGACGTCATTCACAAACTTGACTAGACGTGTAAAGGACGTCAGTGGACGTCATTCACAAACATGACTAGACGTGTAAAGGATGTCAGTGGACGTCATTCACAAACTTGACTAGACGTGTGAAGGACGTCAGTGGACGTCAATCACAAACTTGACTAGACGTGTGAAGGACGTCAGTGGACGTCATTCACAAACTTGACTAGACGCGTAAAGGATGTCAGTGGACGTCATTCACAAACTTGACTAGACGTGTAAAGGACGTCATTCACAAACTTGACTAGACGTGTAAAGGATGTCAGTGGACGTCATTCACAAACTTGACTAGACGTGTGAAGGACGTTAGTGGACGTCATTCACAAACTTGACTAGACGTGTAAAGGACGTCAGTGGACGTCAATCACAAACTTGACTAGACGTGTGAAGGATGTCAGTGGACGTCATTCACAAACTTGACTAGACGTGTGAAGGACGTCAGTGGACGTCATTCACAAACTTGACTAGACGTGTGAAGGACGTCAGTGGACGTCAATCACAAACTTGACTAGACGTGTGAAGGATGTCAGTGGACGTCATTCACAAACTTGACTAGACGTGTGAAGGACGTCAGTGGACGTCAATCACAAACTTGACTAGACGTGTGAAGGATGTCAGTGGACGTCATTCACAAACTTGACTAGACGTGTAAAGGACGTCAGTGGACGTCAATCACAAACTTGACTAGACGTGTAAAGGACGTCAGTGGACGTCAATCACAAACTTGACTAGACGTGTAAAGGACGTCATTCACAAACTTGACTAGACGTGTAAAGGATGTCAGTGGACGTCATTCACAAACTTGACTAGACGTGTGAAGGACGTCAGTGGACGTCAATCACAAACTTGACTAGACGTGTGAAGGATGTCAGTGGACGTCATTCACAAACTTGACTAGATGTGTAAAGGACGTCAGTGGACGTCATTCACAAACTTGACTAGACGTGTAAAGGACGTCAGTGGACGTCATTCACAAACTTGACTAGACGTGTAAAGGACGTCAGTGGACGTCTTCACAACCCCTTAAAAACTACTTGGGCAATTAAATTAATTATTGCAGTATTAACCATGCAAGGATTAAGCACAGCTTTTGCATATTTCACAAGGATTTCATAGAGGGTCATGATGGACTATAAATGCACGTGCAAAAGACGTCGCCAGGTGACGTCCTCTCACCCGACACATTATATAGTGAACTACACGTAGTTAAAAGCCAAAATAACAATTATACATGGAACCCCAGAGAACTGTAGACATTTACAAATGTATCTGAATGCATTTTTGTTAAATGTTCTGTTACATATTTTTACTGATTTATGCCATCCTACCGCAACTATTTTTGGCCAGGGACACGACGTTGCCGTCGGACCAATGTTTGCTGGGTAGTCTCTCCCTAGTGAAGGCCTCCTTCCCTTTACCTCTGTACTGATAAAACATTGTCAGGATTATTTTAATGATTGGATCTGTAGAAACCTTTTACTCACAAAATCACACATTGTCAGTGAAATTGTCATTTTATTTGTTGTTGTACAGAGTTATTGTACATACATCTGTTTATGTAATAACAAGCTTTATGTAACTAAAACAAATGTAAAAAACTAAACAAATTCATGGAATTGTTTCATATATTAACAAATAACTGATTGTTGTTGTTTTTCTAAATTTGTTTCTAGTCTCTTTTAATTTTGGTATTTCTTAGAGTAAGCATTCAATCAAAATAATTTTCAATAATTTTCTTTCTTGTCCTCTAACATATAAAACACAAATCTTGTAGGAGTCTTAGCTTGCGAGCGATTCAGGACCGATCTGAGAGCAACTCTGAGCAAGGAAGACAAAAACTTTTATCTTAGTGAGGAGGCGGTGCTGACCCCGTTACGATGTATGACACAATCTTTTGAAGACTGTGATTGGTTGGTTGTCCAAGAGACAAAAAAGAGAGCGATTTTAAGTGTAGGGTCTATTCTTATCCTTAACTTTGAAATTACATGCGTAATTTTTCTTATTTTACCACACACACACACACACACACACACACACACACACACACACACACACACACACACACACACACACACACACACACAATAAATATATATATATATATATATATATATAATTTTTTCATTTTATTTACCATTCTGTTAATTTCCTATAAGGTATTTGATTGGCTTAGAATGATAAAAATTGTTCCACTCTTTCCAATTACACTGATTGCTGGCATGTCTATTTAAGTGGTGGTTTGAATGTTGATTTTAATGTAGCAAACATGGAACCAAAAACAAGAAGGACGAGAAAGCCCAACTGGACAGAGGAACAGTGTTTACTGTGAGCCCAGTTAGTGGATGAACACAAGGCCATCCTTAAAGGAAAATTTGAACTGGTTCACGTAAAGGAAATAAAGGAGAAACCGTTTTCTTACTGTCTTGTCTGTCATTTATGGATAAAACTTGTGATTAAACGATTTACGTAACAAGATAAATATTTCAACCAACAGCTGAGGCATTTAAGAGGCATCGAAATGAGGCATGCCCTGTTTCGGTACCCAACCCTATAGCCTATTTATTAGCGTGTTGTTGTTTTTTTCATTAGCGCTGCTAGAGCTTAAATGCTTTTGTTCTTTAAATTATTTGTTTACACAAATTGTTTAATGGTTTCAACTAAAGGAAAACCTAAAGATGTAGCGTAAGCTTGTTGTGTATAGTACTTTTCGCCATTAGTCAACGATGTTGTTTAACAACCATGCATAAAGGGACATATGCGCTAGTCAGTCAGAGAGCGCGGTAACAGATGACGTCAAATCTAGCGGGATTCCATAAATAAACTGCACAGAATCCCACTATTCGCCTACGCAATGATTACATTCGATCAGTAGACGAGACCCAGATAAACTAACATTGATCAGGAGACGTTCTGGGAACTTGATTAGGCTAGTAGACAAGACCCAGGTATATTTAAGTCAGGTGAGAAAGGAGGAACAAAAATCTGCCACAGTCTCTAACAATATAATTAATTCAAACAGCCAGTGATCATCATGCATTTAAAGGGGAACTGAAACAAAATAGGAAGTAAAGGTGATATAACAGATGTGTATTTGTCATTTGTGGTAAGACACTTAAAACTACTGAAAAAGTTACAAGGGGGGAAAACAGTAATGTTAGTTTGTTGTTTTGTTACGCAGCCATCTTGAGCTTCAACGGTTCGTGACGTCACTGGAATGGTAGGCTACCTTGACAGCACCAGCAAAATAGCATATAAAGAGCATAACAGATCGAGAGGGGGGTCTTATTGCAGTGTGATCTGTCCAACAAGCGAATATAACACCTCCGATGCCATCAAGGACGGAATAACCTGTTTGCAAAATGACTGTGGCATAAATGTGACCACGGTGAGTCCTGTAAACAAGTTCCACTCACCTCTTAGTTGTTATCGTGCTTTTCACCTTCACCGTAGATCACCTTGCTAAATGAATCCGACATCAAGGATGCTTTCCAATATAAGCAATTTCCATCGACGACAGCCGCAAGATACTTGTTACTGTGATTTCAGCCGCTTTCAAACTGTGAGAGACGCGGTGGCGCGCCTTGCCAGTTTAAATATACACTTAACTAAATTCTCTTCATCGTCTTATTGCAAGTAAAGTGTAAAAAACACAAGGTTATATGTGTATCAGTATTCTAGATCCCTGCATTACTGTAGTTCTTAAAGTGACAGCAGTCTAGGCTATATAAGAAACAGCGTGAATACAGTGAAGAATATGCAGTTTTATTATTTCATTTGATGATACAATTTCTTACTTAAATGCCGTTTTTATTGTTAACTTGTACAGTTCTCTGTCCATACTGTCAAAATCAGTCAGTTCAGTCAGAGTAGCAGTAGAGTAGCCTGACGTTATTTTTTTTTTATTTTTTTTTTTTTTATTGCATAATAACAATCAAATAACAATATTAATATAAATGAACATTTCAACAATGAAGTGGCAATGGATGACAGCATAAATAAAGTAAAGGGAGACAGTAAAAAACTAAATAAGTACGAAGTAGGACTACAGTAGATAGGAAAGGGGAAAAAAAGAGGTAGTAAATTAAATTACATGTCACTCAACATATTGTCATATATTATCAGAAATTTGACACTTTTTTTGTTATCAATTCTTTTTAGTGTCTTAATAAAATAATTGAAGTCACAAAGAAAATTATTTCATTTGGGTACTATTAGAGAATATTTGCATTTATGAATGAAACACTTTGCCAATAAAATAAATATATTTCCTATATATTCTATTTTATGATTACAATGAAAAAAATAACAAATTACATCACCCAATGTTAAATTAATGTCTAAATTTAGTTTTGAAGCAAGGAGTTTTGACAGTTCAAACCAAAATTCTTTGACAAGGGAACATCCAAAGAAAAGATGATAAATTGACTCAGTACAACTTTTACAAAAATTACAATTCAAATGAACATTACCAAATTTAGAAGTGATCTCGTTATATATTGTGCAAAATTCTTAAGTGTAGTTCTTTCACCTTGTTGTGGGATACAACATTTATAAGGTAAGAGCCATGCTTTATTCCAATTAATCTTTTCTATCAAGGAATTCCAAAAAAATGTCCCTCTTGGGGTAATTTGTTTTCTTGACTGAAACACATTTCTTATAGTTTTATTGCTACATTTTGGGTCGTAAATACTTTTGTCTTCAATCATAAATTTCTTTTCACTCTTTACAATCTCTTCAAATGATAAATGACATTTCATTAAATGAACAAGACCATTTGGTATTGCTTTTACCAACGTAAGAAATTCCTTATGGATAACAGGGAAATTATATTTAGACATGAAGTCATAATAAGAATAAACCTTCCCTTGTGGATCTAACATATCACAAAGATAATCAATAACTTTTTCATGCCAATTCTTAAAAAACATCGACTTGTTCTTTGCAAGAATAGTTTCATTGTTCCATAGTTTTACTTTATGCGGGGAGAAGTTGTGGACAAAGCAAAGTTTCCATGAGAAAAGTGCGTGTTCGTGGAATTTTGAAAGTTTTAATGGGAGCTTAGAAGGGGAGAAATTACTAGTTAATAAAAACTTAAGCCCTCCCACTTTTTCATAGATATTATGTGGGATAAAATACCAATGCTTTACCCAATTAATTTTGAAAGTATTATTAACATCAAAAAAATCAAGCATATCAAAACCTCCAACATCTTTTTTACCACATAAAACCTGTTTTTTCAGATACTGATGTTTGTTTTTCCAAAAAAACACTTATACAGTAAACTTTTAATTTGTTTACACGTATTATTACGGACAAATAATGAAAATGATAGATATATAAAGCGAACTAGACCTTCAGCTTTAATTAAAAGAACTCTACCAAGAAAAGATAAATCTCTTTGAAGCCAATTATTAAATATTTCTTTAGCTTTTTTGATTTTAGGGAGAAAATTCATATCTTGTCTAAGAGATATTCTTTTTGAGATATAGATTCCAAGATATTTCACCATATCTTTAATGGGTATATTTTTCACAGAGGTTTCCTTGGTGTCGAATAAACAAAGAATTTCACATTCAGGAATATTTAAATTTAGACCAGAAGCCTCTGAAAAGGCATTAATTGTTTCAAGAGCCTTGCCAACCTGATTTGTGTTCTCTAAAAACAGGGTTGTGTCATCTATAAGTTGTGAAACTCTCGGTCAAAAATGGACACCCCTTTAATATCAGGATGGTTACGAATACTCAGAGAGAGTAATTCCACCACTAACACAAACAAAAAAGGAGAAATTCCACAACCTTGCCTCACTCCCCTATTAATAGGAAATCTATTAGAGGTATCAAATTGTAAAAGAACCGAACTATTAATGTCCTTATATAACATTTTAGCCACTTTAATAAATTTCTCGTTCGTAATAAATAGCGTTCGTCAGCTCCAGTTTGTATCCAGCCTCTCACGGAGACTTCAGATGCCCCAACGCCTGTGAAGAGACGACTCAAAGCCGGCGATATGTTATGCCATAAATTACTACTTGATTAACTAACTGTATTTTTCTATGTACATTTCCGAAATGTAAAATTTCCAAAAATCAATTCGTGATTTACGAGTAAGAGCATTATTTGTCCAAGTATATTCCTTATCATGAGGATGTAGAAAACGCCAAACATCAGTAACCTGGAAATCATCACAAAGCAACTCAAACACCTTAGATGTACTGTTCTTTGGGGAGAGTCTATCCACAGAGTCGTTGGGGGCTTCGTTAAAGTCTCCCCCTATTAATAAATAAGCATCTATATATTTACTTTTTAGTTTTAAAAGTATCAAACTAAGTTTCTTAAACATACATACAATTAAAGAGTTGTTGTTATGTCCGTAAACATTGCAAATGACAAATTTCGCATTGTCAATGTTTAAAATTATTATAATCCATCTCCCTTCACCAGAATAAATTGTTCCACTATATCTCCTTTCAATTTATTTAGGAAAATAGCGACCCCTGCAGAATGGTTTGTTCCATGACAAAAAAAAGCCGAATCACCCCACTGAGACTTCCAAAACTTTAAATCATTATCACAAGAGTGAGTTCCTTGAAACAAAATAATTTGAGCCTCCCTATGTTTAATAAAAAGAAAAAGTGCCTTTCTTTTATCAATATCCCTTAGTCCTCTGACATTAAGAGAAATAACATCTAATCTCCCAAAATTAAAAACTGTCATCAAAAAGAAAGAACAATGAAAATAATAAGAAAAGACCTCCCAAATTAGGTTAGGTTTCGCGTTACAATGAAACAATAGAACCACCGGGATCTTATATGCAACAATATATCAACAAATATTACAAATACCACACTGTAAGTTGTTAGGGACTATGAATCGTCCAATGAAATTTCAAACAATTATCAGTGTGCGAATATTTTCACTCGTTGGCTAAACGTCAATATTAACTCTTTTACCTTCAATGTAAGCAAAGGCACCTATGAATGATGCTCTTTTGCCTTCTTTTCTGGCTTTCTGAGCCAAAGACTAAGCTCTGGCCCGAACCACTCTTTCGTCGGGTGACAAGTCTTCTTTTAGACGGAGATGGGCATCCTCCAGGAATTTCGAGCCTCTTGCATCCCTCCATACAATATCGCGATAGTGACGCATGCTGAATTGAATGATTATGCTTCTTGCAGTGTTGCCGTCTTTCCTTTTTCCAATTCTGTGCAGGGAATCCACCACCTCCGGTAACTTTTTCGGAGAGATCTTGCCAAGAACTTTGATCACCAGCTCCCGAGTGTCTTCCTGTTGATTTTCCTCCTTCATTCCCTGCCATCTTCGTCGATAGCTATTCGCCTCCAGCAGTTTGAGTTGTTTGTTTTCCTCTCTCAGATCTAGGGTCTTCTTTTCCAATACAACAATCCTCTCGTTGTGGTTGGCGGTATCTTTAAGTCATTTTTCAACAGTTTCATTCAGAAAGATGATGGCATGATCAGTATTTCTCACCGTTGTCTCCATAGAAGTGACCTTTTCAAAAATGACTTCACATCTTGCGGAGAGAGACTGAACAGCGGCCATAACCTTGTTGAATTCAGAGTCAGGAGATGTAATCTTTCTTTTTTTTGGTGCTGGGCTGTTAGCTGGAGTGCAAGGTAGAGGAGTTGCTAAGGATTTCTCTGGTTCAACGGAATCATCTGGAACATTAGATAAATCTGTCAAAATTGCATCGTCGCCGTCGAGATACGAAGCGAAGAGTTTCGCTTCGTCACTCACAGAACGAACTCAAAATAATATTTATAAACAAAATTATATATTTTCCATCTGTCTTGCACAACAAAATAAAGATGATATTCATTAAGTAAAAGAATATAAATATTTAATTGTTTAAAGCATATAATTTATTGTTTCAGAATCGTTTACCAACTCAAAAATAAAACATACAAACGTTTGCAGTTACCAAGAACACTACAAATACATTATATTTGTACACACCTGCAACTTACTATAGAAGTTTTAATGCCATTTTAAACCATCTGAAAATCAAGAAAACAAAAACTCTATTTGTTTAACATTTTACAGCTTTAATTATTTTCTAACTACAGAAAATGACTATTTTACAATAAGGAAGCAATATAGAAAACATTAGAATATTACATGAAAGTCAATTACATGAATATGTCTTATTCATGCCAATTTTTCAAAGCAGTTATCCAGTGAGAAAAAAACAAGTAATAATTGACACTAAATTAAAGTAGATAATACTTAATAATAACAGAGACCCAGTCTCTAGGTGATGATATCTAGGTGAAAGAGACTCTATGTGATGGGATTTATCTGACTTCTGTGACGTAGGACAGCTAGCAGATGGTCGGTTTAGCCAGTCTGTCTGGTTCCTGACCTGAGCCCTAGATTGTCATGTTTGAGCTCTAAGACTATAGGTCATATTACTAGAGAGAAGAGCGGCACCATCCCAGGAGGGATGAATACCATCTCTTCTCAACAGGTCAGGTCTGCCCCAAAAACTTTTTCCATGTCTATGAACGAAGTGACGTCGAGAGTGACCAACTGAAAGGGAACATGTTAAAAAGCATTATATATGAATGAATAATATTTATATTAATTTTAAAAGCAAATTTTAATATTACTTGTCAATTAATAAACTATAATTGTCACAGTTTACTGAGGGACGAAGACACAGAAAGTAGATTTACAATGTTTATTTGACAGGAGGTGTCCCCTGCCGCTGCGACAACACTGCTCCTACACCGTTGGTAGAGGCATCGACTTCCACAATGCTGGGTTTATCAGGATCCGGGTGGCTGAGCATTAGGGCGGAACAGAAGGCCCTCTTCAACTTTTCGTAGGCTGCGCTGGCTTCATAAGACCAGGTTAGACGTTTGACCCCCTTCCGTACCATCGACGTCACGGGAGCACAGATTTTGCTGTAGTCTTGGATAAGTCGTCGATAAAAATTGGCAAAGCCGAGGAACCGTTGCAGCTCTTTTAGGGTCTGAGGTTTAGGCCAGTTGAGGAGGGCTTCTACCTTGGTCTGGTCCATAGAGATGCCTTCTGGGCGAATCACGTACCCCAGGAAGTGAATGGTTTCTTGGTGGAATTCACATTTTTTCAGTTTTAGATATAATTGGTACTCACGAAGGCGTTTCAGGACTTGCTGCACATGCCGTACCTGCTCATCGAGGCTGGTGAAGTAGATGAGGATATCATCTATGTAGATAACTACAAACCGGTTAAGGAAGTCCTGGAAGATTTCATTCATGAAACCCTGGAAAACTGATGGTGAGATAGAAAGGGAGTAATGAATGCCGTCTTCCACTCATCTCCCTCGCGTACTTAGATCAGGTTGTAGGCACTCCTCAAGTCGAGTTTATTGAAAATTCTAGCAGATCGTAGTTGTTCGAGAGCTGCAGGTATCAATGGCAGGGGGTATCTGTACTTGACCGTGGATGCATTCAGGACATGATAGTCAATACAAGGACGAAGGCCACCATCCATCTTACTGACGAAGAAGCTAGAAGCGGCAGGGGACATAGATGGTTGGATATACCCTTGACGTAAAGCCTCCTCAACATACTCCTCCATGGCCCTCTGCTCCGGGATGGACAGGGGATACATTTTCCCACGCGGTAGAGTGGCCCCAGGCAGCAGCTCAATCGCGCAGTCCCATGGCCGATGAGGTGGAAGAGTAGTGGCAAGCTGTTTGCTGAACACGTCCTGGAACGCCTGGTACTCTGGTGGAATGCTTGTGACTGAATCAGTGGGTGGACTTTCCACGGAGGTGGAACCCAAGACCACTGGCGCTGAGGGCTTAGAGAAAGTTCTCTTAACTGAACGAAGACAGTATTATTTACAATCAGTCCCTCCAGGATTTCGCGATGTTGCGAACGCAACAATTAACGCAACTTTTCTGCAACTTTGACCAATCATTGCGAAGCGTCGTCACTTTCCTAACGCAGCGGCTCACTCTCCTCACACAGGCGACACACTCTTTTTTACAAAATAGGTAAAAGTAAAACACATTTCTAAGTTACATGCAACATTATGTTTTGCAGCTAGGCGGGCATTATAACGTGTTACAAAGTGAGCACATTTGTCTCTGAAATAGCCTAAAGGCTGGACTACTAGAGCAGATGGTGAACAGTGTTTTCTCTGGGACATGGTAAGTCCCTTTGGGGTGGACTTTTTCACTTTGTAAACCTATAACATGCACAAAAAAGATATATAACATTAAAAGAAAATTCCCGCTCCTCCGTGAGAGATACGAGGCCGGTGCGTCTCACAGGTGTCGCTCATCAGTAATCACTCGCGTCGTTCTCCCGCGGTCCTCAGTCTCGTCCTGCTCGCCACAGTAAACATAATGAATGGCGACTGTAGAACGAAAAAGCCGAATCCCGGACATTTTTGTCGGTCTCGAAATCCCGGACAGACTTGTCACGGAGACTCACTAGTAGATAGCCTTGTTATTTAACTGCGCTCTTACCGGTAGGGCGTGGCTTGGGAATGGCAAATTCAAAAATAATTTCACATTTCTACAACATACAGTTTTTTTTACAATCGCTATGAATTTTTTCAATACTTTTAACAAATTTCCTAAACTCTTAACGCACCAACACACCTACAACACACAATTGGCAAAACAGTTAATTTATGCTGAAACTTTCCTATAATTTATGATATATCTCCGCGTACATACAGTGGTATTCACCGTACTGACTCCGTGCCTGAAGGGTTTCGGGAACCAAGATAGACCGGTATTTGCCCGTTTGCTGCAGTTAAATAGCCGCGATGGCAAAGAGCACTCACTGTTTCTCGTTCATCTTTAATATTATGCATTTTATGTACCCATTCCATTTATATTTAGACTTTTCCTTCCAAAATATTTGTTTGTAGCGGCAAGAAAACGTCTCGGTTACGTATGTAACCCTCGTTCCCTGAGTAGGGAACGGAGACGTTACGTCGGATGGCGACAAATGGGGTTTCGCTTAGAACACCTATCGACTTCGAATATTACAAAACGAGCCAATGGCAAAGAAATGCCATGGGTCTGCGGAATTTGCATAGCGTATCTCCGCCTTACCTCGTGGGTATAAAAGGAGGACGCCGGCAACAGGCAGATATGTTTCTTCGCTGAGGAGCCAAGACTGAGCTCAGGCGATCCCCGCGGTACAGCGGAAAGTGTCAGTCAGGAAGACGTAACGTCTCCGTTCCCTACTCAGGGAACGAGGGTTACATACGTAACCAAGACGTTCCCTATCGTTGTCACTCCGAGTTACGTCGGATGACGACGAATGGGGTTACCAGTCTAATCACGCCACCTTCTCAGCTGTCTTTCAGTGCCCTGCGTAAATCTGAGATCCCTGTCGTGAGACTGGCACGGACGAAGGACTCCTATTTAGCACAGGAATACCAAGGTACACTGGGGAGCATATCCCAAAGTTTAGGGGAAATATGCAATTAGTGCCAACCCAGAGGGGGGGACTTAGAGAATACACATATGACCCGAAGGAGACATATGGAGAACACTGGGGTGTCCAGCCGCAGGTGGAATATTTCAACCCCAGGGGTGGCAAGGTGGCTTGCTAAGGGAAAGACACATGCTCAAAGAGGCTTACAGTGGAAATACACATGTGGGGGTCGCTCAGAGAAGGGACCATGCACACGGGAGGCACCTAGCCGACGCGCAGGCAATAGACACTGGCGCCGACGTCAGGAGTGCTGGAGGAGCTCAGGGCTTTCGGGGAAGCTCACCTGAGGAGAATATCGCACGTATCCAGTCCGTGGAGTGGAATGGCGAGCAAGCGAAGACACCTGAGCGGGTCCGGTACTAGCTGGTTGAAGCGAGTACACGAGAGGACACTGGTTCCACTCGGAGATTATAGAATCTGGCGAATGTGTTAGGTGTCGCCCAGCCTGCAGTTCTGCAGATGTCTGTTGGCGAGGCGCCATGCGCTAGAGCCCAAGAGGATGCCACACTCCGGGTGGAGTGGGCAGTCACACCAAGGGGGCATGGTCGACCTTGCTGCTGGTATGCCAAAGCAATGGCGTCCACTATCCAGTGAGACAACCTTTGCTTTGAGAGAGCCTTTCCCTTCAGCTTCCCACCATAACAGACAAAGAGCTGGTCTGAGGTCCTGAAACACTGCGTTCTGTCTACATAGGCGCAAAGAGCGCGTACTGGACAGAGCAGTGCCAAGGCTGGGTCTGCCTCCTCCAGGGGCAGCGCTTGCAGGTTCACCACCTGGTCCCGGAAGGGAGTGGTAGGAACCTTGGGCACGTACCCAGGCCGGGGTCTCAGGATCACGTGAGAGTAAGCCGGTCCGAACTCCAGGCACGCTTCGTCAACGGAGAATGCGTGCAGGTCCCCTACCCTCTTGATGGAGGCCAGTGCAACCAGGAGCGCTGTCTTCATTGACAGGAACTTAAGCTCAACTAATTGTAGAGGCTCAAAGGGAGCACTCTGCAGGGCAGTTAGAACCACTGAGAGGTCCCAAGAGGGAACGAGAGGAGGGCGAGGAGGATTTAGTCTCCTCGCTCCTCTCAGGAACCTGACGATCAGGTCGTGCCTCCCCAACTACTTACCTTCAACAAAGTCATGCTGTGCGGCAATGGCGGCGACACAGACTTTTAGGGTGGAGGGAGGCAGCCTTCGCTCCCACCCATCTTGTAGGAAGGAAAGCACGACACTGATCGAACATCTCCTCGGTGAGAAGAGCACCAGTTGACAAAGAGGTTCCACTTCAACGGATAGAGATGTCTCGTGGACGAAGCTCTAGCGGAAGTGAAGGTAGCCACCACCGGTGGTGGTAGGGTACTCAAACCTACCTCGTCCCATCCAGGAGCCACACGTGGAGGTTCCAAAGATCGGGACGAGGGTGCCACAGGGTGCCCCGTCCCTGAGAAAGGAGGTCCTTCCTCAGAGGAATGGGCCAAGGAGGTGCTGTCGCGAGGAGTACAAGTTCGGAGAACCAGGTCCGGTCGGGCCAGTACGGCGCGACCAGAATGACCTGCTCCTCGTCCTCCCTGACCTTGCGCAGGGTCTGCGCAAGAAGGCTCACTGGGGGAAACGCATATTTGCGGCCCCGCGGCCAGCTGTGCGCTCGGTCAGGGAATAGAACAGGGCGCAATGGGTTGAGTCGTGAGAGGCAAACAGATCTATCTGAGTGTCCCCGAACTGGTCCCAAATCAGCTGAACCGACTGGGGATGGAGTCGCCAATCTCCCGGGAGGGGCTGAAGCCGTGAGAGCTCGTCGGCTGCACAGTTCAGGGCTCCGGGGATATAAATGGCATGAAGCGACCTCAGATGCTTCTGACTCCAAATGAAGAGGTGGCGGGCGAGTTGCGACATACGGCGGGAGCGCAGACCCCCTTGATGGTTGATGTACGCTACAGTGGCAGTATTGTCTGAGCGGACTAGTACGTGTTGGTTCTTGAGCATGGCCCGGAAGCGGCGCAAAGCAAGACGTACGGCCAGAAACTCGAGGCAATTGACATGCCAGAGGCGACGGGGTCCTGTCCAGGAGCCCGCGGCAGCACGTCCATTGCACATGGCACCCCAGCCCGTGGAGGAGGCATCTGTCGTTACAACAACATGCCGCAAAGCTCGTTCCAGGGGCACTCCGGCCCGTAGAAAACTGAGGTTCGACCACGGGGTGAAGGTCTGACGGCAGGTCGGAGTAACTGTTACTCGGAGGGTGCCGTGTTGCCATGCCCAGCTCGGGACTCGGTCGCGAAGCCAAAGCTGAAGCGGTCTCATATGAAGCAATCCGCACGGTGTTGCCGCGGCTGCAGAAGCCATATGCCCCAGGAGCCTCTGAAAAAGTTTCAGTGGAACCGCACTCTTGCCCTCGAACTGTCTCAGGCAAGTCAGCAGTGACTGCGCGCGCTCGCTCGTAAGCTGCGCGGACATGGCGACCGAGTCGATATCCATACCGAGAAAAGAGATCCTCTGCACGGGGCAAAGTTTGCTCTTCTCCCAGTTGACCCGAAGGCCCAGACTGCCAGTCCCGTGGCGCTATAGGATCTCGCCAGAAGCGTAGACGAAAAACTACAGGCCATGGGCTGGTGCTTAGGATTGCGCCGAGAAGAAGCAGTCTGAGGACACATTGCATCGCAACAGAGCGTTCAGCCGGGGGGACCCCAGTGTACCCATGGGCAGCGGCCCCATCGAGGGGAGGAAAGGCGGATGAGATCAGCAATTGTCCCGAGAAGACAAGGGGGTCTTCTTGGACTTCGAGATCTCATCATGCACGTCCGGGAAGAGAGGTATTGGGGTTTGCCGTGGACGAGGGTCGGTGGCCTTACCCAAAACCCATCGTCCCAGGAAAGCATGGCCGTCATCTCCGGATCAGACTCAGGCACACCCGTATGCACACCGGAAGGTGGCAGCTGTGATGAGCCCTCACTTCGAGAAGACTCAAACCCACCTAGTGATGCTGCAACAGACATGGCATCTTCCTCTGTAGCTTCAACTGAAACACACGGGCCACCAGAGGGTAGACTCGCGGGAATCAGCAGTTCACTAGCGGGCACCGTCATTGAAGAGGGGGGCTGGGGTCGCGGACACATAGTCGGCGCCTTGATCCAGACCTTAACCCTCAGGTCACCCTGGCCACCAGCCGAAGATCGGGGGGTGGATGAGGGGACTCTCACTCTTGCGAGTTCACCGAGTCTCGACCTATATTTGACGCGATGATCACGTTCCCAGCGAGAACATGAGTCCGATACCAGTCCGCTGCAACCAGAAATGCACGGGCGAGCCGTCTTTAAAAAGACGCGCCGCGTGCGAGCTCTTTTATGAGAGGAGAAAAAAACTCCGCGATGTTGAAGCACACTGGGAGACACACACACACACTGGCAGATCACTGCACAGATCAGCAGGCACTGTGAGCTCGCTGCAGATCGCCGTCACACCAACACCGGAGAGAGAAGCTCGTCTCGTAGAGCGAAGTCAGAGATGATTGTGGAGTGAAGAAATACTCTTTGCTCCGAAGCGAAAACATATCTGCCTGTTGCCGGCGTCCTCCATTTATACCCACGAGGTAAGGCGGAGATACGCTACGCAAATTCCGCAGACCCATGGCATTTCTTTGCCATTGGCTCGTTTTGTAATACTCGAAGTCGATAGGCGTTCTAAGCGAAACCCCATTCGTCGTCATCCGACGTAACTCGGAGTGACAACGAAAGGGAACCTAGTTGTTGTCTAACATAGAGTAACATCCGTGAATGTCATTCATAAACATTACTAGGCAACCAGTTGTGGGAATGCCCTCCAGCACAGCCACTGGCGACCTGCAGCGACAAAGTCGCTTGTAGTGTGAACGGGGCTTGAGGCTTATAAGCACCGTGCATCAGAGGTGAGTGGTGATGACATGCAGGTGGGGACGATTAGAACTCCGGAGATGATGAGCGGGACCAGGTGCGCTGAATTGCGACTGATTGGGATGTGTCATTGTTGATTGAATCAGTGACAATAATAACTAGAAATAAAACTTGTTTTTTTTACTATAAGTTTACTTTATCTGAATCTCATTTATTTTAATTATTGGATCTGAAGAAATCTTTTACTCTCAAAAAAACACATTGTCAGTGAAATGGTCCGTTTATTTGTTGTTATTGTACAGAGTTATTGTACAGATGTACATTATTGTACATACAGCCTGTTATTAAATAAAAAGATGTAACTAAAAAAACAAAGGGGGTAAAATTCAGGGAATTTATTAACAAATATCTGATTGTTGTTGTTTTTCTACATTTACATCCAGTCTCTTTTAATTTTGGCATTTCTTTGAGTAAGCGTTCAATCAAAATAATTTTCAATAATTTTCTAGTTCTCCAACATATAAAAGACAATTCTTGTGGCATTAACAGCAACACTAGTTTACCACTTTATAATAACAGGGCATGAATAATCATGTACTAATACCTCCATTAATAGTTACTTCATGTTAACTTATCATTAGTGAAGATAAAATTAACTAATCATGAACCACTGAAGAGCGATCCTTAACTATCACGGGTGTCATTATGATTCATGCATGAATAACAGTAGCTGTAAACATGTTATTACATGTTAGATAATGTTAATGCATAATTAAAGTTTAGGGGCAAACTAAATTAATCAGGCTCCATAAGAATAAAAATAAATATTATGACTTTGAAATACATTTAAACAATTTATTAGTCATAATTTAAACTATTGACATCAGCAGCTTCATCGTAAACATTACTGAAAGGCACATGATTAATTTGTCAATTTCACTGATCCTCCTAATCAAACATAGAAAATACTAAATAATTTGTCTTAAAGGTCCTAATTTGATTTGGGATATTGTTTCCCATCAAACTAAACCTAGTGTGACTTACAACAGTTCCTAGGGAATCAGTTCCCCAAAAAATATCCAAACAGGAAGCATGAACTTAGGTCAGGGAACATTTGCTGGGATCAGTAGTTAACTCTCCATCCCGACGCAGGACATGATGATACTGTTCATCAGTTCTCTGACTCTTTGAAAAGCCAAACAACATCACTCAACTGGGCTGAATACTAGTTGTAGTACATGTGTATTTGATAAGTTTATGATAAACCATGAGCTGAAATTGGTAAGTAGTTAACAGTGAATTAATTATCATGTGTCCCCTCAAGTAAAGTCATGACACAGTCATGCAATAACAAGCCATTCCTTTATGTTAGTGTATAGTTAGTTAATCATGAGTTAGTAATAGGGCTGGGGCGGTATGGATTTTTTCTAACCGCGGTTGAAAAGCAAGAAATTCCCGCGGTAAACCGTTTTAAACCTTTAAAGATGAACACCTTTTCCAACATGTCTTAATTACAAAAATTATACTCCATATTTATGTTTACATAATATAGCCTAATGTTATTTTTTTTATTAAATCCATGTTGATTATGTGAAAAGTGAACAGCGCGAGTAAGATAGGATCATAAGATGGGTCAGACATGATTTTGACCACTTTATTAAGTTTTGTTTTGTAGAAAGCCTTTCTTTAAATTAAGTTTCGTTTAGTATAAATTGTATCTTAATTTTAATCACCGTTTCATTAACCAATTACCTGGAATTAATAAATAAGAAGCAAATATAGAAGACATACCCTATAAAGGACATGGACGCGATCTCTTGCACGTGAACTGGACTCATAATAAATGAACGGAAACTCAGCGTATAGGCTACTTGCCTCACAGACATTAAAAATAAATAGAAAGCTTGAAATGTCTACTTTTAAACAAAATTCAAAACGAAATGATAACATTTTAGGCTACAGTAGCCTAGTCAGGTAAGGTCAGGTTTGCCGATGTGCGTTTTATTTAGGCTATTTATTTATTTATTTTTGTGCCTGTGCGCCGATCGGAATTCTGGGTATACAACATAGGCCATACAGGGACTTTATCCTTTAAATATATTTGCTGCATTGGATCAGTCTCCTTTCTAGAACAGCCAAGAGCTTTCTAGCCTCGCGGCAGCAGCGCCTGCATCGCCCATAGACCTGAGAACAGTCAGCGGATGGCGGGCGGTGCGGCTTTGGTCATAAACGTTGATGCGGATGATGGCGGACGGATGAGTTTTGTGATGTGGTTGCGGATGAAATAATAGCCCATCCGCGCATCTCTAATACGAATGTAATGTTATTATGTGTCATGGAACATTGCGCTCCCCAACTCGCGAAAGGTCGGATTTGCTCCATCTTTTGATAAGTTTTGTTTAGAAAACCTTGAATCCATGTAAGACACAATGTCATTAGACATAATCCATGTCATTAGAATCAATGAATCCATATAATTAAACACAACGTGCATACATATGTGCTGGCCAATGTTTTTTTGCAGTGATAACGGTGATGAGCTCAGACCCGCCGTTGGAGTCACGTGACCGCGGTATTTCGGTAACCGTCCCAGCCCTAGTTAGTAATGATGTAAAGTCATGACACAATGATGCACTTACAAATCATAAACTCATATGTGTTTACTCATATCTTAGTTTATGAATTGTCAAAGAAACAAATTGTGTAGTTTTTATTTTATTTTGATTTATACAATTAAACATATATGGACTTAAACGAAAGCCCAAACATACCTGTAAAGACACACATAAGGCACGTTTACATGCAAAATAGGGCATAAGCTAATGCTTATCAAAGTATATATACATTTCAGCTACTAAAAATAGTTCATTACTGTACATAACCACCGGAAAACTCCCAAATGCAACATACATGTCTTTAATTATTAATTATGTTTACCTATTCTGTGGTCTCAGTCAAATGCAATGAGTTACATTACTCCTGTATTACTTTTGAACTAAAGTAGTAGAACTTAACATTCTAAAATGATTAGGGCTGCAACAATATGCAATATGAAACCGAAATGACGACACTCAGATCCACGAACCTGTGTCACGGTGTGAGTTATCCTTCCCGTCCAGATCCAATGCTAACACATCTTTAAATTACTATTACTATTATTTGAAGTTAACATTATAAAATATGTAGACCTACACCACAAAACTACTTCTTCAAAATTGGGCAATTCCAGCTTTATGGACGTGACATTTGCAGTAAAAACTTGAAATATAAATTCTCAGAAAATGCATTCAATACCAATATATTGAATCGTCTGTTTGTATATCCATTGGCAACTCCCTTAATAAAAGAGTTTAGACATTAGAAAAATATCAGTCTACACATGCGTTTTATATTTAATATGAGGTTAATAGACATGCATGCATGCGTGACACAAATATTTTTAAACTGCGCAAACCAAAATTAATACTACCACCAAATGAAGAAGGGTTGGCTCTCCACAGAACATAAAATATTCATTTTATTTTATTTTTCGTGTTCGCATTTATGATGGGCATGACAGTTCTTCGTTACGGACGTGACCGCACTAAAAGACTGATTTAAAACTATCACCGAGACCTTAAGCATAAAGCCTTTCTTTAAAGTGAATTTCTTTTTGTATTAATTGTATCTTAATTTTAATCAATGTTTCATCAACCAATTGCCTG
Organism: Siphateles boraxobius; assembly: GCF_051911475.1. Classification (NCBI taxonomy): domain Eukaryota; kingdom Metazoa; phylum Chordata; class Actinopteri; order Cypriniformes; family Leuciscidae; genus Siphateles; species Siphateles boraxobius. The sequence continues at coordinate 39,449,830 of NW_027509186.1, read as the reverse complement.
GATTTAATAAATAAGAAGTAAATATAGCAGACAATAGATAATCAGGTGAACTGGAGCTCATCTCATAAATGAACCGAAACTCAGCGTATAAGGTAGCCTACTTGCCTCTCAAGTACCTGACAAATACATCTTTAGAAAGCTTGAAATGACTACTTTTAAAAAACAATTCAAAACGAAAGAAAACAGACTGCTCTCTGCTTATGTAATCCGAAATGTGCATTTCTCTCCGACGTGTTAACTACTGCGAGGATCGCGAGTCAACATCGCCAACTTCATCTTTGCAGCCGACACTGACACAGAAAAAACTAATTAAAATGTTAAAAAAATAAATAAAAAAAAGAAAGAAAAATAAAATTAAAATGTCTCCACATTATCACTACTTTTGCCAATTCTTTGTGACAGCTTTTAAGTGCTTTATTGGCAGCGCCACCCTTACATGTTACATGAACGCGTCACCACCGCATCAAAAACATGATTGCGTGATGAAAAACACCTAAACATAGCCTAGCTGCTTAGAAAGAAAACACAGAAAAAATAGAGTAATGCGCATACGTCCATCTCACGAATGTACAGTCTTCTTCTGTCATCTTCACCCATTAGCCGTTTTTCCACTGGCCAGCGCGAGCACAGAGGCCGAAGTCACTCCTGTAAAACTTCCCTTAACATGTCTTCACTGGACTATGTCACACAACACAAAAGGTACACCAGCAAGAGGGAGATGAATGAAATAAGTCGAATTTGAAATAAATCGAAATTGAATCGAAATTCAATTTTAGATTACTTCTTATTTATTCTTACCGAGGCTGATTGATTTAGTTTACCCCTAAATGTTAATTAATGCATTTAGCCGTAAACATGTTATTTCATGTAAAGTCAAGTCAAGTCACCTTCATTTATATAGTGCTTTTAACAATATGGACAATTTCAAAGCAGCTTTACAGTGATAATAGGAAATTAAAGTAACAGAGATTATTTTGGCTGTAGAGCAGCTCTGGAATAAAGTTATTGTCCAGCTAAAGATAGTTTTTGATTGATTTACCTCCGTTGCAACGATCATTAGTTATTAACTTAGGGGCCGCTAACACGACACCATTCTAACAGAAAATTCTTTAATGCGATCCAGCCGCTCATTTGCATAAAACAGTGCCTGGTGGCTATGAGAATTTTTTATTGCTTCTGCGTAGCCACGTGAATCGGAATTATCCCGGCAACGTTTTATCAGTACAGAGGTAAAGGGAAGGAGGCCTTCACAAGGGAGAGACTAGTTGACACTTCAGGACAGCGTTGTCATCGTGTCCAAGCTCAGTTCCTTCATCAGATACGGATACGGCCTGGATCCGGCGGACTGCGGTAAACCTCGGGATAAACAGAGAGACAAATATTAGCGTAGACGCCATCCTTCTTATGATGTACAAAGTACATCACGATTTATGGGAAGTGTTCCCGGTTCCGGCTGATCTAAACTATGCAGCCTAACATTGAATTATAGAAGTCTATAATGTGTTATGTGTATGCTAAGCCAAAGAGATGTGTTTTTAGTCGAGATTTGAACTGACAGACTGTGTCTGCTTCCCGGACAGTGTTAGGAAGATTGTTCCAAAGTTTTGGTGCTAAATAGGAAAAGGATCTACCGCCAGCAGTCGATTTTGATATTCTAGGAATTATCAACTGGGCAGAATTTTGAGATCGCAATAGACGTGAAGGACTATAATGTGTTAAGAGCTCGCTAAAGTACTGGGGAGCTAAACCATTTAGTGCTTTGTAAGTAATCAGCAATATCTTAAAATGTATACAATGTTTACTAGGGAGCAAATGCAGGGTTGACAGAACCGGGCTTATATGGTCATATTTCCTGGTTCTGGTAAGAACTCGAGCTGCTGTGTTTTGTACCTGCTGTAGTTTGTATATTAAGCGTGCAGGGCAACCACCCAGTAGAGCATTACAATAATCTAGCCTTGATGTCGTGAACGCTTGGATGATGTCATGAATGTTCTGCATTTGTCATTGAGAGCACATGACGTAATTTAGATATATTTTTAGATGGAAAAATGCAGTTTTACAGATACTATTCACGTGAATTTCAAATGAAAGATTGCTAACAAACAGCACTCCCGGGTTCCTAACCGACGACGAAGACTTGACAGAGCAGCCATCAAGTGTTAGTTTTTTGAGGAAGTTTTTTTTCCAATAATTAGAATCTCTTTTTTCAGAGTTAAATAGTAGGAAATTACTAGTCATCCAATTTTTTATATTAGCTATACATTCTGTTAATTTGGTGAATTGGTAAGTTTCGTCAGGGCGTGAAGAAATATAGAGCTGCGTATCATCAGCATAACAGTGAAAACTAATGCCATGCTTCCTAATGATATCTCCTAAGGGTAGCATGTACAGAGTGAACAGCAACGGTCCTAGTACTGAGCCTTGTGGAACGCAGGTTGGATAGTTCTGTAATTCATGCATGAATCATTATGACTCCTGTCATAGTTAAGGATTGCTCTTCAGTGGTTCATGATTAGTTCATATCTTCACTAATCATGAGTTCATGTTGAAGTAACTATTAATTCAGGAATTAGTAGATGATTATTCATGCCCTGTTATTGTAAAGTGTTACCTGTGAATCTAACAAAAACATTTGCTCAATATGACACAGAACAATGCTTTTTAATATGAGTCCTTAGATTACTTGATTTGGGGAAACTCTTCCCACACTGAGTACAGTAGTACGGCTTCTCTCCAGTATGAAGTCGCTCGTGTGATTTTAGAGAATCAGAAAGAGTGAAACTCTTGTCACAATACGAGCACTTGTAAGGTTTTTCTCCAGTATGAATTCTTTGGTGCCGTTTCAGATGCTCAGCTTGAGTAAATCTCTTCCCACAGTCAAAACACAAATGATCTTTTACTTCATTATGCGTTTTCTGATGCTGTTTAAAACAGAACTGCCGAGAAAAACTCTTTCCACAGAGAGAACACACATAAGGCCTCTCACCTGAATGAACTTTTAGGTGATCTTTTAGATTTGATGATGAAATAAAATCCTTACCACACTGATCACAGTTAAATGGCTTTTCTCCAGAGTGAATGCGCAGATGATGCCTGAGACTTGATGAACGAGAAAAACTCTTTCCACACTGAGTGCATGTATACGGTTTCTCTCCAGTGTGAATTCTCATGTGTGTCTTAACGTTTCGCTTGTTTGTGAAACTCTTTCCACACTGAGAGCAATCGTACGGCTTTTCTCCAGTATGAACTCGCTCGTGTGATTTTATATATTCAGACCGAGTGAAACTCTTGTAACAATATGAGCACTTGTAAGGTTTTTCTCCAGTATGAATTCGTTGGTGCTGTTTCAGACATTCAGCTCTAGTAAAGCTCTTCCCACAGTCACAACACACATGATCTCTCACTTCATTGTGTGTTTTCTGGTGCTGTTTAAAACTGTCCAGCCTTGAAAAACTCTTTCCACAGAGAGAACACACATGAGGCTTCTCATCTGCATGAACTTTCAGGTGAACTTTTAGATGTGATGATGAAATAAAATCTTTACCACACTGATCACAGTTAAATGGTTTTTCTCCAGAGTGAATGTGCAGATGATACTTGAGACCTGATTCACCAGTGAATCTCTTTCCACACTGAGTGCATGTATACGGTTTCTCTCCAGTGTGAATTCTCATGTGTATGTCAAGGTTTCCTTTCCGTGAGAAACTCTTTCCACACTGAGTGCATGTGTGCGTCTTTTTGGCTTTTGTTCTTTGAATTATAAAGTTATGATGTTCCTCCTCCTCTTCATTCAGTTCTTGTCTTTGCTCTTTCACACTCACCTGGTCTAAAATACACAAAAATACAGTTAGAATCAGTTCAAGTGAACCCTTATTTATTTGCAGAAAGCAACAGAGATCAGATATTTCACTTTTTGTTGTCATTCACTTGTTAATATAGTAAAAAAATATGTTTGACAACTAGGGCTGTCGTAATATTGCAGTACTACGCTACTGACAAAGCCAACCGCAGAGGAATGCAAGTAACCGCAGCAACCACGATATTTGCTTGTTTTGTTTTTTTCATAAGTCTATACCCTTGTTTTGAACTTCGTGCATGTGTATTGAATGTTAAATAAGTTAATAATGATAACAAGACTGTTTTTATCATGGTGATTTCTACAGAGGCTTCGTGGATTTGCACTTAAAGGGCCCCTATTATGAATTTTTGAAAATGACTTTATGTAGTGTGTAACAGCTCTAAGTCAATGAAAACATCCAGCAAAGTTTTAAACCTGAAAGTGCACCGTATATAAAGTTATTGTCTTTCAAAAGCAAGAGTCGACTGAGTCAAATGAAATGAATTGTTTTTCAAACGAGTCATAAGCCGTTTCGTTGTGACGTCAAGATGAAACATTAGCATATTTTCCGCCCACTTATTGCGCGCAGACACCAGGGAAAACTTGAATCTCAAACACTGCAGCTGATTCCTGTGGATACTGGACAGCATCATGTCGAGAAGATCCTGTGTTCTACAATGTGAAGGTAAAGTCAGTTTTTTTTCACTGCCAAGGACGGCATGTGAAGAATCAGCGGTTAAAATTCACTTTACCACAATACCACAGCAGTATAATCCTAAACTTTTGCTGTTCCCTTTATTTTACTTAAAGGGGTCATATAATGCTATTTTTATACAAGTTGATATGAATCTTTAGGGTCTAAATGAAAACTTTGTAGTATACTTTTATTAAAAATTATCATTAGTATTGTAAGAAAACACTAATTTTACATGGTCAAAAACTGCTCTGTTTTCAGCACGCCGTTTCAGTGCATATGGCTTTAAATGATAATGAGCTTTGCTCACTCCGCCCCTCTGTTCTGTGGGGCACATGGAGTGTTGCCTTGACAACAGTTGAGGGTATATTTTGCAACGAGAATGGCAGCGGGAGTCTCTTAACCCTTTTCCACCAAAGCATTTTGAGAGCCGGTTCGGAGCCGGTGCCTACTTGCGAACCAGTTCTTTGTGTTTCGACAGCCAAAGAACCGGTTCTCGGCCAGGAAAACTGGTTCCAAAGCGGCACCAACTCTTTGCTGGACTAGAACCAGAGAACCGTTCTTTTGCCACGTCATGCGTACGTCGGGGGCTGGGGGCGGGAGCAGGAGAAACATTTGCAGAAACACGATGTAGTCCGCCATTGTAATTGTTATGCTTGAAGCGTTTCTAGCTTTTTTTTATTGTTTATTTTTTTTATTGAAAACATTATGTAAGCAAAGAAGAAAACCGTCACAATATAGAACAAATAAACGGAAAGAAAAAAAAGACACAAGACAGGGGTACATAACTAATCAGAAAAGATTACATATCAAAGGAAAAGATTAAAAGACTTACATATTTCAATTGTTTTTAAAGCCTTCTTGGTAAACGAGTTAGCGATAATCCCAAAGTAATGTTTTACTTGCAAGCGTTTCTAGCTAAGACGAATGGCGACGTACACAGTGACGTAACGACGTCGTTCGCTGGGCGCTCTAGTCAGTGGAAAAACAAACCGGTTCTGAGAAGGTTCGCAAGTTGAACCAACTTTGAACCAGCACCAGTTCCGAACCAGTTCTTTTTTGGTGGAAAAGGGGTATCTGAGGAAACATCTGTTCTACCATACCAATTTGAACCGGAGTCGGACCAGGAACAAGATGATGGTCCCAAAGAAGTTCGACAATTAAGGTTTCGAACAGGACGTTTCTGAATGGTTGGTTAACGTAATGTCACTTTGATCTATTTTTGTAACTTATGTACTGGCAGGGTAACTTAGATTAGTGAGATACAGACACTATGCGTTTACTGATGTATAGTTTAGTTCGTTAACAGATTGATGTTGAAATACTTTTTTTGGTAAATGTAGGCTTGTCAGTGATGCGTAACGTTATCTCAGTGTTAGGTACAACTGTCAGTGCCGAAACATTAACCATAACGCGTTCTTCATTATAAACGTGGGATTATGAATTATATTGATAACGTCGTAACGTTACATAGAAAACGTGCTGAAATATACCTTGAGTGTAAACATTAGCCGCATTCATCGTGAAGCGTGCAAGCGATTTGCAAAGATTAATATTTAAAGGTTAATAAAACGTTAAACTCACTTCTTCTGGAGGTGCAGCAGGAACACGAATAGTTGGTACCGATTCTGTTTCAGGACCAGCTTCTTAGCAAAACCATATTTACACTGACCCTCGTTTAGAAAGCAGTCTGGTGAGAAATAATTAACGCAAACATAAAAGCATTTACGTGGATCGTTGGGAATATTCCCTTCGAAAATAAAACTCAGCCACTGTGCATTCAGCGGTTCGAATTTAGGAACATTAAAATGACTGCTGTGTTCGTTATTACAGCCAAGAACAGAACACCACAATCGCTTAGATGCCATTCTGCTCCAGCGTATCAACAATGGTGGACTACGATGACAGCTCGCTCAGGGCAGCTCTGTGTTGAAATGCTGCTGTCAATTATCAATCGTGGGAGGGGCGTACGTTTTATTGACGTCACAAAAACGAACGGCTCAATTTGAGGCAGGGGAAAACATAAGGAGATTAAAACAAAAACACTGGATGGATTTTTATCATTATATGATGGTTGTGTACAGGCACTTCCAACACACATTTCAGTACAATCAACTTGTAAAAGTGCATGTACCATTATATGACCCCTTTAAATCTTGGAGTTCAATGCAGGATTCGCGAATCACTTGCTCTTGAAAGATGGTGTTCAAAATACTTAGTTTTGAGTTTTATATTGTGTAGGTCTCCTGCTAACTCTGGCTAACTCACATTAATATTACTGCCTAACTGAAATTCTTCTGCTAATCAGTTGTGGACCACTATTACCTAAAACTGTGTCTATTAATGCAGATTGTCTGTCATTCTGACTAGTTTGAGTAAAGATTAAGCATGGAGCAAGATTTGTTTTACGAACGTTTATGTTACATCAGACATTCAAGCTAGAGCTCGGCTAATGTATTGCATAACTTGCATGCATAAAACGATAACGATAATTATCATGATATAATTTATATCAATAAGATTTCATTTGTCCATTATTTATTTCTAAAGAAACACGACAATGTATAAAAGGCTCCATTACTTTGTATCTCACGTTATGGCCCCATAGAAGCCAGTTTTGTAAAAATAGGCTAACGATTGTGTCATAACCACCCGACTCTCTGTCGCACAGTAGTCAAATTACCTTGAAGGCAATATTTACTTTCTATGAGGCAATCGGGGGGACATGGAGAAATAAAGTAAAGGGAGAAGCCCATAGATAGAGAGTCCATAAAAGCAACGGGACAAAATATTTCAACAATGTTTTTGAGGAATTGGAAATAATTTGGTATGAGGCAAGTAGGGATGGGTACCATAACCCGGTGTTAAACGGGCCCCAGGGCTGAATTTTGAAAGACCGTTGTATCGATAAGCTCGGACGTTTATCGGTTCTGCTGTCGGTACTGGAGAAATCAAGAAAATACATGTACTATTTATTATTGCTATAAAGACGTAATCTTGAACATGTTTGTCTCGCCAGCCAGTTCTATATATGATAATATTAAACCATTTGTCTGTGATGCAATTTTGCCATTCTCAGATCTCTCACGCGGAGCCACACCGCGCACAACACGACAGCCCCTGCTTAATGAGTGACAATGAGGACAGAACTAGAGATGCACCGATTGATCGGAATCGGACGATTTTCACGTGATCGGACATGACCGGCGACGGGCCGGTCAGTCTGACATATTCCGATTTTATGCCGGTCAAATGCACTCGGGCGCCGCATGATTAACATCGTGCAACATCAGCATCACACGTGCACACGGAACGCACATGTAGGAAACTTCGTGAATTATGGCCGTTTCACACCGCAAGCTTGAACAGAGCAGGGTTTTTTTCCGGCGCGCATGTTTATCAATGAGTGCATTCACACCGAAAGCAGGAGCAGCGTGTGAGCGTTGAGCAGGAGCGTCGCGTGAGCAGCAGTGAAGTGGGTTTCGGCACAGAGTCTATTTTTGCTGCACTGCTCACGCTCAATTAAAGTGAAAGCGCTTTGTTGGACAAAATAAATATGATTTCACCCAAAAAGGTGTGTTTTAACGAGAACTGGAGTAGGCTATGTCAGAAAAGAAAATGAAGACTCAAAAATATTTATAGAAAATTTACCCATTTAAACTTGTTTTTATTATTTCCCAATCGTTTCCCTGCACTTGTTCCACTTGCTCGAGCTTAGCGCTTGTTTAACCTGGCTGGACATGTGGCAGAGAAGAACTAAATAAAACATTGATGTACAAGTGATTGTTTTGAGAAATATCTTTATATTGCAAGGCTATATTTATTTTATTTTTATTTGCTATTTATATATTATTTTATTGCCATTACCTGTTTTCATACAGAAGTTTAGTTTCCTAAATAACTTAAGTATATCACATTTGTTTTAGTTGAATATTGGAAGAACACTGCACTAAGATATGTGAATTTCCCACACCAGGAGTAATAATTTATATAGTTCTATTTTATTTTATTTGTTCAAAAAAATGTCTTTGTTCTATTAAAGAAAAGATAGAAAATAAATCTTTGTGTTTGCTGTAAAGTGGTCAAAAACAATGAAATCGGAATCGGCTAAAATCGGTATCGGCAGGCCAAACTCATGAAAAATCAGAAATCGGAATCGGCCTAGAAAATTGTAATCGGTGCATCTCTAGACAGAACTAAACATTCAAACGTGGTTACACTTCAGATCTGGGATATTATTCTAATTTTATTTTAGATTTCGGCTTTCAGAGATTATAAAAAGATGATATTTGAGATGAAACCATTACAAACTAAACGCATTCTGTCTAGCGCAACTTCCTTCCCTTCACAGCGATGTGCTGTCATTTCTTCCTAAAACCCAAGCGTACCGCCAGAATCAGCACGATCGGTGATTGTTGTAAAATGCAGTCTCTACTGTTGCTAAATTGCGGATGCGTTTAATCATTGAAAGAGCTATTAAAAGCACAAAAATCTGCGCAAGAGACGCTGTTCACATGGCGACGCACGCTCCGAAATGGACTGCAACGAGACAAGAAAAGTATACTTAACTTTGGGCTTCATGTGCGCATCTAAACTATCAAATATAAAAAATATATAAAAATGACCAGCTCTGAGATTCACTGAAACACAGTTTATTCACTTAAACACAGTTTATGTCTTAATTGGATGTAAATAGTTGGGAGAAAATGATCAGTCACCTATTAGATCTGCACTCGGTCTTAAAGGGGCAGCGTCTAATAAACCTGCTGACGATTGAGCCATTAATGTGAATCAAACGACAAAAGGCAGAGAAAATCTTTGACCATGTGTTTGTACTTGTTTTTGCTTATCGTGTCCTATCTCATGTATATAAAACAAAAAAGCCTGCACACTGCTGCATAACAAGTAGATATATTATTGGTTTTGTTAAAGCATTGCTTTTTCTTTTGCTATAGATATTTTACATTTCAAAATATAAAGCAAATGTCGTTAAAACCTTAACGATACCCATGCCTAGTGGCAAGTGAATACTAGAAGATTTACAACTGTCAGACAGGTTGCTCACGATCACATCTACGTCGTCCGTCAAGCTCAGTTTGAGCCTGCGCAGTCGCTCAGCCATCAGGACGGAGTGCTTCGAATGGGCTTCACGTTTCTCTGTTGAAATCGAGGGGGTCGCTGTGTCCATTTCTTTTACTGTCTATGATTTACTCTGATCGGTCTTGGTCACGAGATCCAGTGAGAAGCGCTTGAATTCAGCGAAGAACACAAATGTCTCAGTGATTTAAACCAGTTTAAAGGCAGATGAAACAGCGCTGACAAACAGAGAAACACTGTTACAGTCAGAAGGCTTTTCCGTCTACAAATTCCCATCATTTACCATGGATTTACTGTAACGTTAGCCTAGTAATATTAACTGCACCATGAAATGTGGGATATACATATTGAATTGTATCATATTATTAATGTAGACAATGTATTAAATGACTAATAGAATATGATTACAGTATTTAATAATGTATTTAGGCTACTGTTTTTCATACTAAAGTTAAATTTTGCCATGATAGTGAGGTGCTATAGGCTATGCCTGGTTTTATCTGTGGTTATGCTCTAAATGCATGATACTGGATGACCAATGGTTAATTTTAATAAAACTCAAAGTCAGAATATTACATTTTACCAAATAAAATTGAGGTCATTAAAATTTTTTTAACATACTGTTTTTTGCTAATGAACATAAATTTAACATAGTAAATCTGCATCCTAACTCAAGCTAATACTACTGTCAACTCTGTCAAATATGCGTTTCGAGACAAAACATGTAATATTAATATTGCAGCCTGCACTGCAAACTGTGCTGAAGATACGTGCCATCAAAGTCAGGCAACACAATCCTGTTTCAAGACTTGAAACAATATCCCCCATTAGCACATGCAGAAACTAAGAAATAAAATTTTCTATTCAGATATTTATTTTGTTAAGGAAAAATGACAAATGTTTGAATGTTCTACTTCAGATTTGTGAAATGTTCACCTGTTTGGCAAGTGTTTGTTGTGATATGTTCTGACAATAAAAAGTAGTTTACGCTCTGGTTTTTACAACTTTCCCTTAGGAGCAAAAATCTGCTTTTAAACTTGAAAGATATAAAGATTTGACATTTATCGTAATAATTATCGATATCGACTGATATAAAAAATTATCGTGATCTTTTTTTTTGGCCATATCGCCCAGCCCTACCATATAGGAAGCCTCAGTCAGGACAGCTGATGTTGTTATTATGACAATAGCAGTTTTTGTTTTTGATGCGTTCTGTACGCGGTAAACCAGTCACAACAGACTGAACTGTCTGGCCAATCAGAGCAGAGTAGCTCGTGGAAAGGAGGGATTTAAAGAGATTGATTCATCTGACGAGTCGTTTGAGAATCACTGAAAATCTGTCAGGGTCCGAAATTTACTTTTTGGCTCGCCTGCCATGGGGACTGGTAGATGAAAAAATCCACCAGCCAAGCATATTTTTTACCGGCCAAAATAATAAACAGCCTTTTTGTGTCACATATACATTCATTTCAGTACATTTAATTGAGATAAGGTGTTATGTTGAATGAATAAGAGTACATAGAAGTCAAAACAGAGCAACAGATATTAAGACATGGAAGATGTGAGCATGAAACTAGTGCTCATAACAGTACATTTGAAGGTTTTGTAAAACTATCAGATACTTTACCTAAAGTACATTTTTTTTACAGATTAATACTATGTGTTAAACGGTTTAAAAGTAAAAAAATAAATAAATAAATAAAAAAAATATATATATATATATATATATGTGTGTTCATACCAAAATAGTAATGTAATAATGTTTATTACAATTGCATTTTGTAATGTTATAAAATATCTGGCATGATGGCTCTTAGGGATGCTCATTTCGTTTAATTTTTTCCAACTGACAACCGCCGCTCGTTATTCGATTATTAACCGTTAACTGATAAGATTATAATATTGAATTGGCATTAAATAAAAATAAAACTCACGAGTGTCTGTGACCCCTTAAAAATACAAAATAAAAATTATCATGGGTTTATTTTACCGTGCAAACAGCAGCATGAAGAACAGATCAACAACAAAACTAGGGCTGGTCCGAATACCATTTTTTGAGCTTCGAAGCTTCGGTAGTAATGAACATCGAATATTCGAAGCTTCGGCGAGAGGGGGCTGAACATATTCTTTTCACTAATAAAGGCAAAAATCTCTGTGTTGGTCTGTCTTTTTGCATTTTGATTATTTCGAGAACCGTTCATCCAACCGACTTCACAAGGGAGTGCAGTGTTGCATTTGGTGCAATATAGATGGACACGCGAGACGCGACACATTCAGAATTAATAAACTTTTAGTCAGCTACAGAACAGCGTGAGCGGGAAGCAGCGCACCTCACGCGGGCAGGGTTTATATGCTCCGAGAACGGACACTCCACTATGATATAAAACGCACACACACAGGTCTGTTAAATTAAGCAATACTTTTAAGGTAGTCTAATATTTTTCTGACTAACAAATTACTGACACAGTAAAGGGTAGATTTAAATAAAGAAAAACTAAATTTAAATAAAGAAAAAAAAAAATTAAATAAGGAAAAACGAAATTTAAATAAAGAAAAAAATACATTTAAATAAAGAAAAACGAAACTTAAATAAAGAAAAACGAAACTTAAATAAAGAAAAACGAAATTTAAATAAAGAAAAATGAAACTTAAATAAAGAAAAAACGAAATTTAAATAAAGAAAAATGAAACTTAAATAAAGAAAAAACAAAATTTAAATAAAGAAAAACGAAATTAAGTTAAATTAAAAACGAGATTAATTTAGATTGATAATAACGGGTAAAAGGCTAATACATTTTGTTTCCATTATTCTATTTTCCACAATGTCAAAGCAACGCAGCTTAAAGCTACACTGTGTAACTTTTTTAGTTTATTCTTAGCTAAAAACACTAAGTTCTTTCAAAAATATATGTGCTCATTAATGTATATTTACTTCGTTCAAGTAATAAAGTATTCTCGTGAGTGTATAATATGCCATTGAAAATACATACGGGTGGGGGGTTCTAATGTCGGTCGCCATGTTGCCCCTCCATCTTGAAAGTACATTAGCCAAAGAGGGACATACGGTTAATTCAAGCTTCACCTTTCACTCATGGACGAGGTCGAACTGGAAGCCATGCTAATCTTGGACTACATTGGCCACCGTAGGAGTTAAAACGAAATCGGAATTGAGAGGAACAGAAACTAATATTCACTGGATGGTCATATACCTTTTCACCGCTAGATGGGGGTAAAAATCACACAGTGTAGCTTTAACCCAAAACACAAGCTCAGGCATGCACTTCGGTCCATACAAACTCGCTGTTCTGCGCTCTAGCCAGAGAACACTCCCGTTGCAGTTAGGCGTCGGTTCTATTTCTAGCATGCACGCATTTTCCACGTGGCTCGAGCCGCGCCTGAGACGCGTGTTTCACACAGGCAGTGTGCAAACTCCAACCTGTTAACATGGGAGCTGAAATAAAAACGTACATGCCACACAGCTGAGACGCTCACGCCATGCAGCCAGTGTGTCGCCGGCCTTATTCAAGCGCGAGTGAGAACCGTTTCGCGGGGGATCCCAGGTGTGCAAAAAAAAAAAAAAAAAAAAAATATTCGAATGTCAAATTTTCAAATCGAATACCAACCCACCGAACTAATATTCTGGTCCAGCCCTAAACAAAACCTGGATTCACATCACATTTTCCGATTGAGGCACTCACAATTACCACAAGGGAAAATACTTAACCACGACAGCCCTATTGACAACTGCTATATACAAGGTTATGATCATTTGGATGTATTACTCTATCATTTAACATCGATATACTGCTTATTAATTCACATCTACCATAGCAGTCAACAATGAAGAATCAAGAATGGACACCAACCTGTTTGTTCCTCAGTATCTTCATGTTTTATTCTGGATGGTTCTGGATCACTCATGTCTTCAATCTCCTCTTTAATAAACTCCATCTTTAACAGTCACACAGATTTCAGCTGCTACTCCTGGAGTTTGTCCTTCTCTTGTAGGATGATGGGAATATTCCCAGTATTTATTGGTGAATTGTTGTGGGAGGGGCTTCACTGCAGGTGTGAACTGTGATCACTGTGTTTTTATCCAATCTGCATTTAAAAAGTACAGGGCCATCATGTTTAACTGCTGAAAAGCCTCTTTGTCTCCAAAAGTTCCCTGTTTTCAGCTCATTCATTATGGTGATGTCTGAGATCTTCAGTAAATTGGCACATTAAATCGTTGTATTGGAGTCAACAGGCTGAAACAAACTACAGCATCATCACCTTTAACTTCAGTTCTTGTCTTTGTTCTTTCACTTCCATCTGGTCTGAAACATATTAAAACATTAAGTTGTTAGAATGAGTTCAAGGAGGATAAATGTGAATTTTCAAGTGAACCTTGATTTAATAACAGAAAACAAGGGAGATCTGTTTATCAAATATTATATTTTTGTTGTGCCAAAGGTTAGTTTTGTCATCCTCTTGTTGAGTCAAAATGTGTACAAGATTATGATCCAAGTGCATTTTTATTCCTAGATTATTTGTATCAGGGCTCCAGACTAACTTTTTGCTTTGGTTGCACTGATGCGCTTAACTTTACTATGTAGGTGCACCAGCACAAAATTTAGGCGCACTCAAATTTTTCCTCGGCTCGCACCGCTTTTAACGCAACAATTTCAAGGTCACCTTTTTATCACGCTCCATATACATTCATATGTAAATCATTTTAAACAAGAATAAGGTATTTGAAGCACAATTATACTGTATATATAAATTATTATTTTTTTTAAAACAAAATATTACATTTCAAAATAGAAAGTACTTCTGTTTAAAAGTGCTTTCCTGAACTGATGGCTGAAGTAGCTCCATGTTGTCGGAGCACTGACCGGTGGGAACAGGCCTACTTTTCTTAAAGAAAAAACTCTATGGGTCTACTCTATTTCTTTTCATTGTTCGTCTGTTTTCTTGCGTTTAATTTGCTGATGCTGATTGGCGTGGCCTCGTTTACAGCTATAAAAACCTTTCACAATATTCTAATTTTGAAGTTGGGGTTTTCATAAGCTGTAAGCCATAATCATCAAAATTATAACAAAGAAAGCCTTGAAACTCACTTTGCATTTAATGAGTCTATATAATATTCAGTTCAGTTCAACTGAATTACTGAATTAAATTAACTTTTGCACGATATTCTAATTTTTCAAGTTTCACCTGTATGTCCGATTCTTTTGACCGTCCGTTTTTTTACGTTCTTTAAATTGTGACCCATATTTAATTCATACGTTTACACTTGACATAGATCTGAAACTAGGGCTGCAGCTATCGATTCTTTTTGTAATCGATTAATCTAGCACTTAATCGATCGATTAATCGAGTAATCGGATATTTTTTTTGTGTGTGTTTTATTAACATAATAGTTATATTAAACTTGTGTCTATTTCAGTTAAAGCTGTTATAAGTTATATACTATAAGTTATATAGTATGCAAGTTATAAAGCTATCTCATATGTGAATTTTCCTTTAAGATGTTATAATATAACCACTCTAAGCATCTAAGCATATTTGTGTATTCTGGTAGTTTAACGCTGAAGAAGAGCTGTAACGTGACTTGTTGTTGAACACGCAGTAAAAGCTGACGCACTTTTTGTTCCGTGCGTTTTAACTGAAAAATGAGTACTCCGAATCTTTATTAAAAACCAACAGGCTGGGGACTTTAATTTTTTGTTGTTGTCTGTAACTATTTGGCAGACGTGAAATACAAACAAGGTCTCGCAAAGACTGCAATACAATATTTGTTCCTGCATGACGTCCCGGTGTGTACAGTGAATGCATGCTGAAATTATTGTTGCGTGGCTAGATAAAAGTTTAAGCATATGTGATGCATTGCTGCAATTGGTCTGACTGGCGTGTGTGTGTGTGGGTGTGTGTGTGTGTGTGTGTGTGTGTGTGTGTGAAGGGGTTCTTTTTTTAGGCTATACTCTCTTGCAATTGAACGTGATAGTTACGTTAACTACTTAAAAATGTAATCAAAGCTAAAAATCATATCTAGTCAAACCGCATCATGAAATCGCTACAAATACAGTATGGGATTAAAATCAGCGAACATCAAAAGGCTTAGACTACGTTACCTTGTTTCAGCGAGTTAAGTGTATTAAGTGAATTAAGTGTGTAATGATCCCACACTTTAGACAATTTCTGCCGTTTATTTACATATTTATTCTCCGCCATCGCGCCAACTAAATTCAAAATATATGCTTCCTGAACAGGTCCGTGTGAATAAACGGTCCGTGTGAAACAATCAAATCCCTGCGCCGCGCGTATAGTGCGCGTCATAGGAATTTAACGAGGCTTCGAGGCAGAGTTTTTGCCTCGAGGAATTTTTGTAATCGAGTAACTCGAGTAACTCGAGGAATCGTTTCAGCCCTATCTGAAACATTGCGCATGTTTAAAGGGGGTTCTTGCACAGATGGACGAAGGCGAAATATGTTTTCTGGCTTTGCGATATATGCGAAGTTTGCCAAACATCACCATGATTTTGAGGCGGAGGAGGACGAAAAAGGCCATCATTGCAGTCTGCGCATATGCTTCAGTTATTGTGTGATCACTGTAAAGCTGCTTTCAAACAATCTATATTGTACGCACAGAAAGACGCACATCCGAATTGAGTTCTCTGAAGTTGAACAAACCCAAGCAATTATGCCAAAATGTCTGTTTTGTTGAGTATCCTCATATGAGCAGACTGAGCAGTCTTAAATGAGTTAAAGTCTTACATTTTTTTAAGTCTTAAAAACGATCACATCAAGAAGAGGTGGATTAATTTTGTGAAGAGCCACCTTGATGGAGAGCTGAGGATCACCGCCAAAACCCGCCTCTGTAGTGATCATTTTACACGGGATAGTTTTATAAACTTTCGTCGGAGACAACTGGGATTCACTGATAATCCGCTGTTACTGGTGAATGGGGCCGAACGACTATCTCCCGCCTCGACCTTCATCCTCCTGTCGCGCCGACAACTGGTGACATCATCGGCAGTGCGTGCCCACCAACGAGTGTAAGTTGCCTTGTGCGCTTATGTTATAATTAACCTAATAAGCTGCTAGGAGCATCAATTCCGGCTGTAGCGGGTGACAGTTGATAGTGGCGACGGCAGCTTTACCGCGAGTGGGCGTGGTTTCAGTGCAGCCAACGGACACGCCCCCAACGTTTGAGAGCAGAGACTACTGCTCATTTTTTCAAGATTTTGATAGCTTATTTTATGTACTTGCCGGCTTTTTTATCTTTCAAATTTGGCTGGGTGTCTAATAACACATTTTTCTGTGATATGACAAACTCAGAACACATACTTAATTTTGACTTTACAGGGACTTTAATAAGGATTAATCTATATATAATTTAAAACGGTGGTTCTCAACTCCAGTCCTCGGGACCCATTGCTCTGCATATTGTGTATACCTCCCTTATTTAACACACCTGATTCAGATCATCAGCTCGTTAGGATAGACTCCATGAACTGAACTGAGTCTGTCAGATGAGAGAAACATACAAAATGTGCAGAGCAGTGGGTCCCGAGGACTGGAGTTGAGAACCACTGATTTAAAATATACGCAGTGCATAACTTTATTCAATTTCTGTACATTTCCTACCTGTTAGACATAGAAATATACTGTATTTTTGTTGTTTCTACATTAATTTGGAGATTAACAGATTAAATTATTACATTAAAAAAGATATTAAAAACGCAATATTTTTTAATGGTGAACATAACAGGAAAAAATTGTGATTATTAGTTAATTTTTGAAATCGATTACAAAAAAAACATGAATAAGTATAACATGTTTCTTTTTATTGAATATTATGTATATATTTATTTTAATATCTGCACAATTAATGTGGATCTAGCCTGCCTCTGCCATCCAGCAACCCCCATAACCCCCCAGGTATTTTCAGGTTATATGGCAATGTGTAAAACAATTACCAATTTTTTTTTTAGTTTAGACTGGAGTGAGGCGAAACCCGAAAAAATGAGTGCAAAGCAAGTTGCTGTTAGCTAGCTGCTATTGTATTCAATTGTATAAGGTAGAAATTAGACTATTAGTTAAAATAAACTTTTTAATGCAATTTTTTTCTTTACTTTTTTAAAATTGATATGATTATATACCAAAATAATTATTTGGTCAAGCAAAGGAGGATTTTATATAGCTATGAAATCTAGTGGTAAAATCACAGCTTCAAAAAAAAGAAAAAAGAAAAGAAAAAGTATGACAGTGTCCGTCGGCCACCATCGAAGAACAATTTTAACCCAGGAAAAACCTTGAGTGTTGTAAACAATAGAGAAAGAAAATGGATGCATATCATTCATTATATTGGATCTGTGCACTTGTCTTAATATACCCTATTATATAAATCGCAGCTGTTTGTCACCAATGTTAATCGAACAACAAAAAAGAAAGAGAACATTACTTTTGCTGCTTTAACAAAGGTAATTAATGTTGGCTAATTATATTTAATTTATACAGTGAAGACTGCAGTGTTATTTTACATAATATTCAATGTCAGCCTCTGTACGTGAATACAGTTGGATTTACCTGAAAAAATGGATGTTTATTTCATTTTTATCTTTGTTCGATTGTTTACCTATGCTTTTAAATTGTTTATTACTTTCTATGCTGATTTACTTCATAACAAAATCACCCGTCATTCTAGAATGATTCATTCTTTCCAAATAGAGCTATTCAAGTCATCTGGTGAAATTGTTTTCATATCGCAATTTTGAGAAAAACGCAAAACTTAGATAATCTTATTCCTGTTTTATGGCACTTCCATAATATAAACTCAAAACTTCACTTAATTGTAACGAGGCTTCAGCAAAGTGAGGATCATTTGCAGCTTTATTGTAATCTTGGTCGTACAATCAGGGTCAATAACCAGCAAACACAACAGTAGAGACAAAGCAACTCGAAATCTTAAAACAGGTATAAGTTTAGTTCAGGCAGCAAACTTACATAAATCAGTCCACAATAGAAACAGTCCAGGGCAGGAAGCAAAGAATCACGAAGAGAATAAACAGTCCAAGAGTAATCCACGGGAAGACAAAACCACAGGCAGAAACGCTCAGAGATGCTCTTCTTCTTCTTTAAGGTTTTATTGGCGGTTGACAAACAACAAAATGGTGTATTACCGCCACCGACTGGTATGGAGTGTGTATCAAAATGACATTTAATATCCTCTCACACAAATTAGTTATTCTAAGATACTGAAATATAAAATTATAACATTAATTTCCCGAATTGTTTTGTAAAATATCTCCTAGTATAAATTGCATTTTTATTTTTTTCTAGATTTTGCGTTATATCCTTCTTTCAGGCTCATATTTCTGACAGTATAACATAACATGCTCCACAGTTTCTTCTTGCCCACCAAAATCACACCTTCCCATATGTTTACACATTTTATAAAGTGTACTGTTTAATCTTGTATGTCCAAATCTCATCCTTGATATTATCTCTTCTCTCCTGTTTTTTCCTGCACTTGTCATCTCTCCCACTTTGAATGTTGTAAAACCATCGACCTTTCTTCTCCATATCCCATTGTTTTTGCCATCTTACCATCAACCTTTCCTTAATAATACTCTTGATTTCATTCTTACTTATACTAACACATGTTAATGTCATTGTTTTTATGGCTTCTTTTGCTGCCTTATCTGCCATTTCATTTCCTTGGATAAATGTGCGGGTACCCATAAAAATATCACTGTAAGTACCATAATTTGAATTCTGTATAATGTTTGCTGTATTTCTATTAAAATGTCTGGTCTACTTTCCGAATTACTGTATTGTAAGCTAACCAATGATGAACTTGAGTCTGAACAAACAACTGGTCTTATCTCCTCTATCCACTGTGTTGCAAATAATAGTGCATTCATTTCCCCTGTATAAACAGATACTCATCATTGATCCTTTTCCTTATTGATAACTGAAACAATAAAAGCAACTCCTATGTTATTATCTATACTCTTTGATGCATCTGAACATAGCTGTGGTACTCATTAATATATGTCTGCATATTACATGAATTACATTCCTTTCCCTTATTTTTCTTTTCTACTGAAAGTAACACAGGTTTTATTACTGGTAACGGTACTGTTGGACTAACTTTTAACTGATTAACTTTGAGTTCTGTTGCTTTCTGTATTAGTGTCCATCCGAAACGTTTCGTTTTCCTCCTCTCTTTTTCCCAACAGGGGTTTAAAATGTCTTGTGTTGGATGCTCTTTACTATGGCCTTGTAAACTAGTCCAATAACTCGTTGATAACTGTAACTCCTTCTCATTTCTAATGCCATTTCCCCCATTTCTACCTGTAGTGCTATAATTGGTGTAGTTTTTATAGCTCCAGTACATAATCTCAATACCTGATGCTGTACACTATCTAACTTTCTAAGAGAAGTTTCTGCTGCTGATCCATACGCCACACAAACATAATCTATACAGATCTAATCTTCCCTAGATATGGCCATCATATCTGCCCCCCAATCACGTCCTACTAAACACCTCATTATATTTATCACTTTCTTGCATTTGTCCAGTATTTTCTGGATATGCATCGCCCGTGTAATTCTTTCGTCAAACCACAACCCTAAAAACTTAAAATGTTTCACTCTTTCCAGTTCTTGATTATATAATTTTAGATTTACCTCATCTCCAATTTTTTTTCTTTGTAAAAAACATTATCTTTGTCTTGTCGACTGAGAATTTAAAACCCCATCAATATGACCATTCGTCAACAATTGTAATAGCCTCCTGCAATTTTTTAACAATAAAATCAATGTTCCTTCCCCTTTTCCAGATTGCCCCATCATCCGCAAAAAGTGAAAACCCCAGCCCATTCTCCAAATCCTCATAGTTTATCATTGTGGTAAATAATAGAGGACTCACTATACTTCCTTGAGGAGTTCCATTTTCGATCATAAACTTTTCTGAATAGCTGTTTCCTATTCTAACTTTTATTGCTCTCCCTAATAAAAAATCCTTATCTATATATTTGACCTTTAATACCTAACTTGCCTAATTTAATTAGCAGCCCTTCTCTCCACATCATGTCTGCTTTCTCTATGTCAAAAAAGACACACTGTAAAAAATGATCGTGATTTTAACGGTAAAAGACTGTAAAAATGCTACAGTGCAAAACTGTTAATTGGTTAACAGAAAGTTTCCTTACTATATACGGTAAATAACTGTGATAGATCTAACGGTACATTTAATGTAATTTTACTGTAAAATACCATTAAATTTACAGTTTTTGAAAGTGAAAAAGAACAACTCATTGTATAATTTACAGTGAAAAACCGTAAATTGACCTTCCCACAATTCCCTGTGTGACACTTCACATTTTATGTATTTTTATTGAAATAACTATGTTTCTTAGTTTTCTTAGTTCTTTTCTAATCAGTTATGTACATTAGGGTTTTATGTCACATTTAATGTTGTTAAATTAATGTTTATTGCATTTTTATAATTTGATGTGTGTTACCGTGATGGTGTTTAATGTTTGTGCGAATGACACTGTGCAGCTTCTATATAATAATATTAACTTTCTTGTGGAAGATTGCTTGTGATAAGCTTTGATTTATCACGTGACTCTCATCACTGCTGTGGTGATTGTTGGTTGTCAGTGTATTACAATGGTACAAAACAGATATTAATACTTCAATGGGTTGGTAAATTAACATTAAATCAGATTATGAAATACGGTTTATCACTGTAAATTTTACGTTAAGTCTGTAAAACCAATAACGTTGATACTGTATTTTT
This sequence comes from Siphateles boraxobius, assembly GCF_051911475.1. Lineage (NCBI taxonomy): Eukaryota > Metazoa > Chordata > Actinopteri > Cypriniformes > Leuciscidae > Siphateles > Siphateles boraxobius. The sequence goes on along the minus strand of NW_027509186.1, from coordinate 39,428,405 downwards.
GACGGTAAAGTTCTGGTAACCACAGCTGCCGGTTTTATTCCGTAAAAACGACGGGATTTTTTTTACAGTGTAGGGGTTAAGTGTCTTGCTCAGGGACACATAGGTGTCTCACAGTAGATTCGAACCCGGGTCTCTCACACCAAAGGCATGTGTCTTATCCACTGCACCATCACCACTGCCTTACACTGACAGCTAAATAACAAGTCAGAAAGTTACAACTTAAAAATAACTTCCAAATAACTAACGTCACAGAATTAAAGTTTATTTCATTATACGTTTGCTTTATCTGAATCTCATTTATTTTAATTATTCGATTTGTAGAAACCTTAAACTCACAATATCACACACTGTCAGTGAAATTGTCATTTTATTTGTTGTTATTGTACATACATCTGTTTATGTAATAACAGGCTTTATGTAACTAAACAAACAAAAGTAAAAAAATAAATAAACTGATCACATTCAGGCAATTGTTTCATATATTCACAATTAACTGATTGTTGTTTTTATACATTTGTTTCCAGTCTCTTTTCATTTTGGTATTTCTTTGAGTAAGTGATCTATCAAAATAATTTTCAATAATTTTCTTGTTCTCCAACATATAAAACACAAATCTTGAGGCATTTCATAGAAACAGTAGTTCATTAGTTAACCAACTAGACATTTACTTTATGTGAAGCTAATGTAAGACTGGAAGAACTGGTTGATGGAATCAACCTCACCACAGGTCTATAAGACAAAGGACCTTGCTTGCACATTAACATTTGAACATCTCACACACACACACACCCCGCACCCCCCTTCCTCGGAGCACCTTATCTACATTTTCTCTCTCTCTCAGTCAGTAACACTAAAAACTCACACAAGAATATATATGGTTTTAATGTGAATGTGATTATCTTTAAGGATTGTTTAGTAGCATTTTAAAGGTCTCAGGGTGACTGGAACATAATGTCTCATTCCCAAAGAAGTAAAACAAAAGGTAATAAGGTTTTTAAGAGTTTAGAAATAACTTCTACCCCCAGTAATGGTGGGGGAATACAGTAAATTTCCACCAAACTCAAGTTTTACATGTCAAATAAGGTCTGGCTATATAAGGAAAATGCAACGAGACCTCAGGGCAGTTTTCTGTATTCAGATTAGCCCGTGTGGTTGAGGGTCTCGCGACTCTCAGCTCACGTAGCCATACAGTGTCGGGTAAAGGATTTTCCTTTTTGTTCTAGAACATTTGATGGTTTGCATTGATAATCTTTCAATTGATGATGGAATTGTAATAATACATTTACCTGACATAATAAATTGTTATATTTGATTATTCTAACAGGCTTTGACTTAATTTTCATTGGAGTTAAAAGGAATAGTCAAACATTAACGTATATTTAATGATGCACAGATATCACTGAAAAACCTTTTCATTTTTATGGAGTCAGATGAAACGAGTTAACACAAAAGATAAAATGTATTGTATTTAACCAAAAATACTTTGCCGCGAGAAAAGACAGTAACACGCAAAGACCTTCACCGCTAATTCGAATACCGCCATTGGATCGAGTTAGACGGCCTTACACTAACAAAACATTTGCTCACTGTGAAACAGAACAATGGTTTTTAATATGATTCACTAGATTATTTGATTGGGTGAAACTCTTCTCACACTGAGTACAGTTGTACGGCTTTTCTCCAGTATGAACTCGCTCGTGTGATTTCAGAGATCCAGAATGAGTGAAACTCTTGCACAATATGAGCACTTGTAAGGTTTTTCTCTAGTATGAATTCTTTGGTGCTGTTTCAGTTCACTAGATGCAGTAAAACTCTTCATCACAGTTAAATGTTTTTTCTCCAGAGTGAATGTGCAGATGATCACTGAGTCTGGATGAAGATGTGAAACTCTTCTCGCACTGAGTACAGTTGTACGGCTTTTCTCCAGTATGAATTCGCTTGTGTGATTTCAGGTGTCCAGACTGAGTGAATCTCTTGTCACAATATGAGCACTTGTAAGGTTTTTCTCCAGTATGAATTCTTTGGTGCTGTTTCAGATATCTAGATGCAGTAAAGCTCTTTCCACAGAGAGAACACACATAAGGCTTCTCATCTGAATGAACTTTCAGGTGATCTTTTAGTTTTGATGATGAAATAAAATCTCTACCACACTGATCACAGTTTAATGTTTTTTCTCCAGAGTGAATGTGCAGATGATCACTGAGAGTTGATGCTTGAGAAAAACTCTTTCCACACTGAGTGCATGTATACGGTTTCTCTCCAGTGTGAATTCTCATGTGTGTGTTAAGGTGTCCTTTCTGTGTGAAACTCTTTCCACACTGAGTGCATGTATACGGTTTCTCGCTAGTGTGAATTCTCATGTGTCTGTTAAGGTGTCCTTTCTGTGTGAAACTCTTTCCACACTGAGTGCAGGTGTGCGTCTTTTTGGATTTTGTTCTCTGAATTGTAAAGTTATTATGTTCCTCCTCCACTTCATTCAGTTCTTGTCTTTCCTCTTTCACTCTCACCTGGTCTAAAATACACAGAAATACAGTTAGAATCAGTTCAAGTGAACCCTTATTTATTAACAGAAAGCAACAGAGATCAGATCTTTCACTTTTTGCTCTATTATTCAGCTGTTAATATAGTAAAAATATGTTTGACAACTGCTATATAAAAGGTTATGATCATTTTGATGTATTACATATAATTTAGCATTATCAATATCAATATCATTATTAATTCACATCTACAAAAGCATCAACAATGAAGAATCAAGAATGGACACCGACCTATTTGTTCCTCAGTATCTTCATGTTTTATTCTGGATGGTTCTGGATCACTCATGTCTTCAATCTCCTCTTTAATAAACTCCATCTTTAACAGTCACACAGATTTCAGCTGCTACTCCTGGAGTTTGTCCTTCTCTTGTATGATGATGGGAATATTCCCAGTATTTATTGGTGAATTGTTGTGGGAGGGGCTTCACCGCAGGTGTGAACTGTGATCATTGTGTTTTTATCCAAATCTGCATTTAAAAAGTACAGGGTCATCATGTTTAACTGCTGAAAAACCTCTTTGTCTCCAAAAGTTCCCTGTTTTCAGCTCATTCATTATGGTGATGTCTGAGATCTTCAGTAAATTGGCACATCCAATCGTTGTATTGGTGTCAACAGGCTGAAACAAACTACAGCATCATCACCTTTAACTTCAGTTCTTGTCTTTGCTCTTTCACTTCCATCGGGTCTGAAACAAAATATATGCAGTTGTTAGAATGAGCTCTGGAGGATAATGTGAATTTTCAAGTGAACTCTGATTTAATAACAGAAAATATTTGTGTTGTACCAAATGTTAGTTTTGTCATAATCTTGTTAATAGTCAAAATGTGAATGACAACTGCAGTACAAGATTATAATCTAAGTGCATTTATGTCATACATTCCTAGATTAAGTGCTAATTTTTCACAGAATTTACGATTGGTAACTAACAATATACTGTATATAGATAGTTGTCATTCTCTCTCTCTCTCTCTCTCTCTCTCTCTCTCTCTCTCTCTCTCTCTCTCTCTATATATATATATATATATATATATATATATATATTATGGAATATGCAATTATTCTATTATAATTATGCATTTTTGTGTATAAAGTACTTATGCGTTATAGTGAACCACAATGGTAACTTTAAATAATGAAAGTGTTTTTATAAAGCAAGACACTAAAGGTTGCTGTTAAACCATTTGTTAAGAAAGTGTTATATAATGAAGGAGACTTGTAATGAACATTGTAATCATTTATTGAGAAAGTGGTTTATGAAGTAAAACACTGCAACTGTTGTTGTGAAATCATTTATTGAGAAAATGGTTTATAGAAAAAAAGATACTTCAACTATTGTTTTAAAAGCATTTATTAAGAATGATGGTAAGATCTTGTGGTCGGCTGATGCTCTGATTTCTTATTTTGGGTTAGACTCGAGAGGGTTTGATGTAGAATAAATGCAAGCTATTCATCAAGTGTTAGAGTGTTACAACCACCTTTTCAGTACGGGGGACACCGATTTGGGTAGGATGCGCCATCAGATTGATACAGGGGCTGCTAAACCTATTAAAATGGCCCCCGTCAGGTTCCGCTCCATTTACAACAAGAAACGACGGATCATTTAAAGCAAATGTTGGACAATGGCATCATTCAGCCTTCTTGTATCCCTTGGGCAGTTCCAGTAGTACCAGTTAGAAAAAAAGATGGCAGTCTGCGTTTCTGTATTGATTATAGGAAACTAAATGAGTTGACACAGAAAGACGCCTATCCGCTTCCAAGAATAGATGATGCAATGGATAGTCTGGCAAATGCTTGTTGGTTTTCGACCCTCGACCTAGCCAGTGGTTACTGGCAGGTTGAGGGTTGACCCAAAAGACCAACCCAAAACTGCTTTCACTACAAGACAAGGTCTTTTTGAATTTAATGTTCTTAGTTATGGCCTGTGTAACTCCCCTTCTACTTTCCAAAGGTTGATGGATTTGGTTCTGGCAAACCTTCAGTGGACCACGTGTTTAGTATACTTTGATGGTATTATTGTTTTTGGTAAAACATTTCAGGAATACCTGGGTCGCTTGGAGCAAGTCTTTACGAACTTATATGAGGCCAACTTGAAGGTGAATCCCTCCAAATGCAATTTATTTTCAAAACAGGTATGCTATTTGGGTCATATAATTTCAGCGGAGGGGGTTAAGGCTGATACTTCTAAAGAGTGGAGGCTGTGAGGGGGTGGCCGGTTCCTAGGAATCAGACAGAGGTTCGTAGTTTTGTGGGACTGGCCTCTTACTACGCTTTATGAAGAGTTTTGCTGAGATTGCTAGGCCTTTACACCAATTGACGGAAAAGGGGAAGAAATTTCATTGGGGAGAAGATTGTCAAAGAGCTTTTGCAACACTAAAATCGTGTCTTATATCAGCCCCAGCCCGGTTGGAGTATAGCCCGGGGCTAACGGTTGAGCCATTGTATGATGGAGGAGGCCCTGCGCAGATCATCACAACTCCTTCTGCCGAGATAGTACGACCTCCACGAAAGAGGAAGTTACCGGTTTGGACTAAGGATTACCACCTTGACTCGAGGACGAGTTCTTCTGGTTTAGAGGGGGAATAGTGTAGTGTGTCGTCATTGGGCGATCACATGACTGCTTTGACACACACACAAACACACACACACACACACTGCCCCGGCGCCGCGCTTCCACTCAAGTCACTTTTTTAAAATCCCCTACAGCGCGAAACACGAGGAGCTTGTATGTAATCGGAGGACAAATGGCTCCTTAGTTTCGAAATGGTTTGGGTACAAGGTGATCGCGTTGAAAATAAAGGCGTTAGTCTAGCGTTAGAAGCTCATTTGAAACATTGCAGCGTCTCATTTAAGAAAATTACAGCTCCGAAGAGACTCCGCTTAGTTTGAGGTAACGTTAGTGCTAACAATAATAAAGAAAGATGATGATCATCATCACCTTATCTGTTACCACTGAAATGTAGATGTAATGTATTTCTACAGTATTACTACTGTATTTACATTTACATTTAGTCATTTAGCAGACGCTTTTATCCAAAGCGACTTATATTTGAGGATTAAACCAAGCGAGTCATCATGGAGAGGCAAAAACAACGCAAGAAGTGCTCAGAATACAAAGTTCAAACATTGCTCAGAGTAGCATAAACCAGACAAGCGAAGATTTAAAGAAAAAGGTTTTTTTTTCATTTTTTTTTTCCTATGTTAAGTGCTCACGGAAGAGATGAGTTTTCAGTTGTCTTTTGAATGCTGTCAGGGATTCTGCATTCCGGACGAGGGTGGGTAGGTCATTCCACCAGCATGGAACCGTGAATGAGAATGTTCTGGACAGTGATTTTGTGCCTCGCTGTGAAGGCACCACGTGCCGTCGCTCCTTGGCCGATCGTAGGCTTCTGGTCGGGATGTAGACCCGTCGGAGCGAGTGAAAGTAGGAGGGAGCTGAGCTGGTGGACAATCTGTAAGCAAGTGTCAGCGCCTTGAACTTGATTCGAGCAGCGAGTGGTAGCCAATGCAGGGAGATGAACAGCGGAGTGACGTGGGCCCTTTTGGGCTCGTTGAAGACAAGACGAGCAGCAGCATTCTGGATCATTTGTAAGGGTTTAGTTGCACATGATGGAAGACCAGCTAGAAGAGCATTGCAGTAATCAAGCCTAGAAATAACCAGGGCCTGGACAAGAAGTTGTGTTGCATGCTCAGTTAGGAAAGGCCTGATCTTCCTGATGTTGTGCATTGCAAACCTGCATGATCGAGCTGTCTTTGAAATGTGGTCTGTGAAGGTTAGCTGGTCATCAAAGATTACTCCAAGATTTCTGACTGACCTTGATGGGGTGATTGAGGATGAGTCTAACTGGATAGTGAAGTCATGCTGTAGAGACGGATTGGCAGGGAGAACGAGAAGCTCAGTCTTTGCCAGACAGCTAGAGATACGTGCAGCTACTGTGGGATCGTCTGGTTGAAATGAGAGGTAGAGCTGGGTGTCATCAGCATAGCAATGGTAAGAGAAGCCATGTGCCTGTATGATGGGTCCCAGTGATGTGGTGTAAATGGAGAAGAGGAGGGGTCCAAGAACTGACCCCTGGGGAACCCCTGTGGTCAGTCGATGTGCTTTGGATACCTCGCCTCTCCATGCGACCCTGAATGACCTACCTGTGAGATAGGACTCAAACCAGTGGAGGGAAGATCCAGTGATGCCCAGTGATGAGAGGGTGGACAGAAGGATCTGTATTTAAAGCACTGTATCACAAAAGTTGCAATTTACCGTATCATTCTTTTTGGTGAAATGGTCCCACACACTACGTTTCTTTGCATGCTTCATCCTGTCGTCTGCCCTGGCTCTAACCTCCAGTGTTTTAGCCTGTAGCCTTTACTTTTCGCAAACCTTGTGAGCGCGCAAACCCAAAAGCTGTGACCTCACGCCAAATGTTTTTATTGGTTTATTAAGTACAAACAGGCGAGTTATGAAAAATAGAGTGTGAGGGATTTGTTCACTTCACATAAAAATATCTTGGAATAAGATGGCTAACTGTAGTAGCGTTTAGTCCACTGTCTATAACAGCCTAATTTAGAGGTCACTTTTTTTTTTTTAACCGACTACCGACAACTTTGATCGGTTAACGTTGAGCAATCAACCATCGGTCAAACGGTCATCGGTTAGCAGCCATAGGGTGAGCATAGCGAGTTGGGGGGGGGGGGGTGGGCCTGCAAGTTCAATCCCTGAAGAAGCCTATGGAGGAGTGATCCAGCTCTCAGATTTCATCAAAAATATCTTAATTTGTGTTCCGAAGATGAACGAAGGTCTTACAACATGAGGGTGAGTCAATACTGACAGAATTTTCATTTTTGGGTGAACTATCCCTTTAAGCAAGTTCAGTGATGGGGTTCATATATTTTTGAAGCTTGAAAATTTAGATTACCTAGACTTTAAATGGATCAACAAAAAATTATGATAATTTTAAAAATATCTTCATTTGTGTTCCGACCATGGATACAAGTCTTGTGAGTTTGGAACAACATGAGGGCGTGTAAATTATTTTTGTGTGAACGGTTCCTTTAAGAAATGGAAGACCAAGAAAGACGACTCCTCTCCAAAGTTGGTTTGAGTTCTGCAATGAATAAGACGGACATAAAGGATTTAAAAAAATATAATGTGAAAAAGAAGGCATGCTGTTGCATAAAAATTAGTGCTGGGCAACGATTAATCGTGATCAATCATATCCTAAATAAAATTGTGTGTTTACATAATACATGTGTGTCTACCATGTATAATTATTTTGTATATATAAATACACACATATTCATGTAATATATTTAAGAATGTGTATTATAAAATATTTATATATAATATATATGTATAAATATATATTCAGTGTATACATGCAAAATTTCTTATACATTCATGTGTATTTATACAAAATAATTATACACAGTACCCACACATATATTATATAAAGTAAACAGGCAGGAGACCACAGAAATCTTTTCTAAAAATAAACTCACAAAAGCTCAGAAGAATTAAGCAATCCTAGATCTCTGGCTTTGTACAAAAAAACAAACATGGTTTTACCCTTAAAGGGGTCATATAATGGTACGCACTTTTAACAGTTGATTGTACTGAAATGTGTGTTGGCAGTGCCTGTACACAACCATCATATAATGATACAAATCCATCCAGTGTTTTTGTTTTAATCTCCTTATATGTTTGCCCGTCTTAAATCGAGCTGTTCGACAGTGTGACGTCACACGGTCGGACGCCCCTCAATTACTCCCGGCACAGGCAAAATGAACATACAATCTGAAATATTACATGCAAAACATTAATTTTAACAATTATCACTTCAAAAGCATCAAAATAATTCAACCTTTTTTTACATATTGTCGTTTCATTTCCTTAAGGGAAACTAAATCGGGTTAATAAAAAGTTAAATGTAAATCTGTTCATATCCCTGCATCAACATACTTAAAAAAAAAAAAGGAAACATGACATAAGACGCATGACAACTATATTAAAAGTGTCTCTTCAGTTCAATAAAAGAGGCCATTAAGTTGTTAAAACCACAAATAGTCCCATATAAAGCTCTTTTCTTGCCTTTTCCGCATTCCAAGAAACATCAACATAAACTTGGGCAAAAACAATTGATAAGGGCTTAAATTTAATATCTTTACTTACCATAAACCACTCGCTTCCACCTGAAGATGCTGAGAAAATGGCGGTTTCTCTCACTGGTGTCGTCCGTGTTGTTAATGTGAAATGCATGCTCCCGCGTCTTTTCACGTCCGCGTTCCCAACCCAGCAGTGTTGCGTTACAGATTAAGAACGATTTTCAACCAAAATTAGGTTGACTCAACCCAGCGTTTTTTAATTAAATTGAATAATTTTAAAATAAAAACACTTAGTAAAAATGATTAAATATATTATTTGTGTACCTGCATGTCATGTGACGATTAACCAACATCAAAAATCCATTAAAGCTACAATATGTAATTTTTTTCACCGCAAAAGGTCACTAACCTCTTCCAATAACAAAGACATATTGATGACACATAAGCGGAATTATGAACTTGTCGTCATGCTGATGATTCGAATAATGTTTATGTTTTTAACATGACTGTGGTATGAAGCATGATTGCTAATAAGAGACAGATATCAGCGCCACACGCGAGTTCCGCGGATATAAAGGAATAAGGACATTTCATTCTATTGAACTACCCGCAAGTGCAGAATTACTACTCACACAAGTCAGTTTATTTGACAAGTTAAACTTGTGAGGTAACGCAGCGCAATTTCACTTGGTCTAACGTTACACTAGTGCTGGGCGGTTTGACCAAAAATTTATATCACGTTTTTTTTCAAAATTATGCCGGTTTTCCGGTTTATGGCGTTTTTTTTCATGCATAATCAGGTGTTCGAAGCATTTTCTACTGGTTGAGAGAGAAATTACTGCACTAAATTGACTTAGGATGGTCTATTTTACTGTCATTAGTGAATATTGTAGAATAGAATAGCACCCAGTATTTAAAATTGTTATTTCTTAACATGCTAATGATGTTCTAATAACGTTAATACAACGTTTATATAATGGGAGAATTTTACGTTCTAATGACGTTTGAATGATGTTCTTATAACCAAGCAAGAATGTTAATACAACGTTTATACAACGGGAGAATTGAACGTTCTTATAACGTTTTGAATAAAGTTCTTATAACCAAGAAATAACGTTTATACAACGTCTAAAAACTGGACGTTTTGAATGTTCCTAGAACATTCAGAAATAACGTTTTATAACTTAATGGCAACGTTATGAAAACTTTCCTATAACCTAATTGTTAGCTGGGGAAGAGGAGAGATTCGCGATTGGACTGAACACGTTTTAAGTGCAGGATACTCTGAGCGAGCCCAGAGAAAATAGATCAACGTGATAAGCGTACCGTTATATCTGAGAGCGCGGCACATTATATTCAGCGCGCGAGCAGAGAGATTCTCGCTTGCGCATTATATTGATGTACTTTCGCGCTACAATAATGCGCTCTCGACATTTGACAGGAAAATAACGCCATAGTTCTGCAGCATCCATCTTCCCTGTAACGTAACACCAGAGCACTGCTGTTTACTCATAGACAGTAAAAGAAAACTGCCGTTTACCCTCGCCTCGCAGTCGCTGCTTAGAAGAGCAACATTGTAAAGGGTCCGTCTGAAACAAAGTCGCGCAGTGTAACGTTCGTTCCGAACGTTGTGTAATTAAATACATCGGTATGGTGGTATATAAAAAATCTATATCATAACAAAAATATACACCGGTTTTCGGTATGAACCGGTATACCGCCCAGCACTACGTTACACTATCATACTAAACTGCATTTGAGTGTGTTGAAAGTTATAATGTTATTCTATGTGTTAGTTTGTTGGCTGTATGAGACTAGCAGTAAGCTAGATCAACATTAGAATAACATGCTGATCATATTCTAACGTTTCATCATGTTGAGCTCTAGGCTATAACATTGATTAGTTTTATGTAGATTTGTTCACCTGTCTAATAAAGTACATGCAAGAGTGGCGTCCCGTCAAGTCGAAGTTAATCAAGGACTTGGAGCTCTCGGCATCTCGAAAACGCCACGCTGATGTTGATCCTTTTTAGTTCTCATTTTGTCCCAAAGTCTGCTTGCCATGGTCCATAATGTTTGAACGAAACAACAACAGCGTGAGCGTGCCGCTAGACGCAACACATTTGTCCACGTCTGTCGCCATGGTTACTATGGCAGTACGAGCGGAAACCAGGGATAGCGCAGATATTACGTCATTGACAGGCGACTATGACCAGGGACGAGCCATTATTTAAAATAGGAATTTCTCTGAAATTAAAAAAATCTTTGGTAACTTTTGGGATATTGTAAGTACACAACTGCAGGAAATATATCACACTGTGCAAGTGATTTTTTGATATTTTATTACAAAAATCTTACATACTGTACCTTTAACTTAATTTTATGTATATATTATTATTATTATTATTATCATTGACTTAATTTTATTGTTGACCTAAAATGTTTTAAAATCTCAGGGTAATCTTCAACTAAATATATTAAGACATAGAGGTTTAGCTGACAAAAACAATTGGGGAATCCCTGCATTGCATACAAATAAAATTACGTGAATTTGTACATTTGAATGTGTTTGAGAGATAAAGCCTTCCAGAGACAGTAATACATGGTTAAATGACAGACTGGGTAATATAATTCAAATAATGAATGTGTGTTTAATAATAAATGCTGAGACAACTCTACTCACAAGTACTTAACTTTTGGAATCCGAATGTATTATCCAGATTACAGTAAATTATCCAGATTCAGTTACTAGCCGGCACTGCATACGTATACTGTGTGTGTGTGTGTGTGTGTGTATTAACCACATTAAAGACTAATTAAAGACTTTTGTTCTTTGAATTGTAAAGTTATGATGTTCCTCCTCCTCTTCATTCAGTTCTTGTCTTTGCTCTTTCACTCTCACATGGTCTAAAATACACAGATATACACTTTCACCTGGTCTGAAACATTAAAACATATTCAGTTGTTAGAAAGAGTTCTAGAGGATAGATGTGAATTTTAAAGTGAACCCTGATTTAATAACAGAAAACAAGTGAGATCTGTTTATCAAATATCATATTTTTGTTCTACCAAATGTTAGTTTTGTCATAATCTTGTTAATAGTCCAAATGTGAACGACAACTGCTGTACAAGATTATGATCTAAGTGCATTTATGTCATATATTCTGATTAGTTGCTTATTTTCCACAGCTCTTATGATTGGTATACAATATTAAGCATATAAACTAATTGGAAAAATTCATAGAATCAGCCATGATTTTTTTTTTTTTTACGTTTAATAATGTTTCGTGTAAAAGGTAACTATAGAATTAAACAAGAGAATCTGGTTATTCAGATAATAGACTAACTATTTTGTCTTTGAACTTTCATTATACAAATCAAATTAGCCTACACACCTTGTAAATATATAGCAGATTTCACCCAGCAACACAAATGAACCACATCTGCAGTTTATTGAAAGAGGATATAAACACACACACCTTCAAATTCACTCTTTCAGCTGAAGGATGCATTCGAAAAGACACATTAATTACCGTCCTCCCTAACAGTAACTGCAATTCATCTAATACACAGGTCACAGATATGGCTAAAAAAACATACATTAACATCGTAATGAAAGCTAAACACATTTTAACAACGACTTAATCCAGCAAAATTATATGTGGAGATTTTTTTAAACGTGCGTTAAAAAAATAAATGCATCAAACTGTTGGCAGAAAATCGCATATAACCTTATACCGGTTTTATGGCACTTCCATAATTTAAACTCAAAACTTCACTTAACTGTAATGCTGCGTTCACACCCAGTGTTGCCAACTTAGCGACTTTGTCGCTATATTTAGCGGGTATTTAGAACCCTCTAGCGACACATTTTCAAAAAAGCGACTAGCGACAAATCTATCGACTTTTTCTGGTGTGTTTGGAGACTTTTGGAGACTCTCTGACGTGAAAGCACATATCGTTCTTACTCTTCACAACGAGCAGCGGGTGCTGCCGTGGGTCCCACCCCCATCCCAAAGCACTCACAGGCGGCCCAGTCCTCGCGCACCAGCCCCTCCCAGCTGCAGTTAGAGCACCCCTCCGCGTACAGACTGCAAAAGAATCGCGCAAATGAGTCGCTATTTTTAGCGACTTTTCAAACGTCACTCACTCTAGCTACGTCTACCCTGTTCAGTAAATGACTGAGAGGAGCAGCAGCACATTCATCTGTTGAGCGCACGGCCGCTGAGAGACGTGAATGAGCAGTGTTTTTCCACGGATTTATTATCTGCTTTTCTTTTTTATTTTAATTAAATAACTTAGTTTCCTTCCTTTTCTTGTGCTTACGGTATTACTTGTAATACTCACTATCTCAAAGCTTTTATTCATCCGGCTCCCGAACTCTCTCAATTCAAATATTTTTCCACATTGGCCTATAAAAAAAGTTAGTCATTCACTAGGCCTATATCATAGCTTCTCGTTCTATTGTCTGACAAAACATATATAGGAAATGAGAACAGCTTTATTTTACATTCGGCTATATTATATTATAATATATTAAATACAGTATGTGAGCTGAGCATTAATTTATAGAGAAAACACATTAGACAAGTAGAACGCAAGTACGACGCGATGACGTCACAAATATGCTAATTGACGTTTGACGTCATCTAGCGACTTTTAGGTAAGGCGTTAGCTACTTTACTTTGAAAATAGTTGGCAACACTGTTCACACCGGACGCGAATGGCGCGTCAAATTCGCGCCTATCGCGTCTAGTTATACGCTTGACCACTTTGAATCCATTCGCGCGTCAAGAGCGAAATTGACGCGAGTAAAAAACAAAAGTTTGAAGCGAAATTTACGCGCGTCACAATCGAAACCCGTTGGCGGCCATCTTTTTTATGTTGGTCGAGCATTCACCGAGAAAGTCACTGCTCTGTATTTGCTCTGGAGAGCAGAACGGCGGCGTAGGGGTCATCGTCGCCATATTTGTGTCCACCTGACCCTTCGACCCAGTGTGGCGAGTTTCACCATTTGCTCGCTCCAGGAGCTGCGCCTGGATGACGGCCGCTTTCAACGGTACTTCCGCCTGTCCCGCGCCCAGCTTGATGACCTGTTGTCCCGCATCGGAGCGAGGATCACCCTCGCCCTCATCCACCTAATCTGTCATTTATTTTTGTTTTGATGATGGAGCCAGCCTCCAAAAGTGATTAATCTGTCCTGTGATTTTTTTTTCTCTCTCACACACAACACTGTCCAGACATGAACTTATAATGCAGTATGTTTGTCTTCACATTATAATAATATTTAATATAATCTAGATATGGAATAAATAGCATTCAATACAAAATGAATGTCTATATATTGAAAAGTTTTATGTGATAAAATAGTTGCTTTGTTGTGCATTAGAACCATTACAAAATAATGTATTGAAGCATCCAGATACTTCACCACGTGACAGCAGCAAGCAGCTAGGCTCCTGATTGGTTAACGCGGCGCGAATTGACGCCAAAGTTCAGATTTTTCAACTCGGGCGGCAGACGCGAATTCGCGTCAAACGCGTGAATGCACAAAATGCACCAGACGCTCAATTCACGCCATTCGCGCGAACTTGATGCGCGAATGAGGCGTATTCGCGTCAACCGCGCCGCGCTCAACGCCTCATTCGCGCCGCAGGAATTTTTTACGCGCGTAACGCGTCTTTGCATTGACTTAACATTGAAATCACACGCGCCTTACGCGCTATTCGCGTCCGGTGTGAACGCAGCATAACGAGACTTCAGCAAAATGAGGATCATTTGCAGCTTTATTGTAATCTTGGTCGTACAATCAGGGCCAATAACCAGTAAACACAACAGTAGAGACAAAGCAACTCGTAATCTGTAAACAGGCATTAAGTTTAGGTCAGGCAGAAACTTACATAAATCAGTCCACAATAGAAACAGTCCAGGGCAGGCAGCAAAGAATCACGAAGAGAATAAACAGTCCAAGAGTAATCCACGGGAAGACAAAACCACAGGCAGAAACGCTCAGAGATGTTCACCAGGGCAAAACAAAACTTGGCAGCGAGGATTTCCTTCTTCATCTGTGTTTTTTTATTGGCAGTTTGCATTACCGCCATCTTCTGGATTGAGGTGTACTCACTGGAATGTCATTTTTTATATGTTACTAAACACACACAAAAAAAGGAAATAAAATAAATAATAAATAAAAATAAAATAATAAACCTAAATCTTGAGTTTCTTTTATAAAGATCATAACATCCTTAATTATAGATTGCATGCCAGGCAAACTCAATAGGTTTTCTGTTGCCTTCTCTAGTTCATCATACCTGGGGCCTGTACCATGATGGTAGTTGAACAAACTCAGGGTTACAGGATTAGTTTAGAGTTGACAAAACCAAACCAATCTAACCAGGCTTTGGTGGAACCATGATGCTCATCATCAACTTGCTCTGTCAACTCAGGCTTTGATCCTGCGTTTATGAGATTAGGTGTGACATCAGTAGCGAACAACCAATCACATGTTGAGAAATGAGAAAGAGTGAAACTGAGATTAATTTCTCGCGAGAGAAGCAGCGCAATTCACTTATTAAATAAAAGTATTAAAAAAGTAAGAATTTAAACAAATGTACACAGCAAGAAGAAAACAGCTGTCTATGAAAGAGGACAACTAAAAGAAAAAGTCTCGCTACTGTATACCAGTGCAAGTAAAAGTTGTGAAGTTATTTTATACAGTTAATATACAGTTAATAAAGGTATAGAGAGAATTGATCATTTAAGCTCACATTCAGTCATTTTATAGCTTTATCTATTGATGCTAAAGTTTATTTATATTACCTTTATATATTTATTCATTTAAACTGCATAATAATAATTGATGAACTAAAATTGTACATCTGTGATTGATTAAGGGTATAATAATTACATAAATAATATCTAAATCATACAAATTTATTATTCTAAATAAGCATCACTAAAAACCAGATGATTTTGTCTTTAAAAATCATTTGCTATGTAGTGACCTTTAATTTGGAGTAGAAACAGGTGTAGTGACTTTATCGCATCAAACATGTGTCACTTTGCTCACAGCTGATTGGTCTAAGTTCGGTTTGCAACCTCTTACCTAGAACATAACCTGCCCCGGACCAGGTTAGCCGCGGAGCGTAAGTTACTATGGCGATGAACACTGCTAAAAGCCAAACCACTTTCATGGACCCTAAAACCCAGGGTTGACGCAAACTAAACTGAAACATAGCTGGCTAGCCACCTAAACCGGCTTCATGGTATAGGCCCCAGGTTTCTATAGACCCATTTTGTGTTTGTAAACAGAGATAACGTTTTTTGTGGGCGGGGCCGAACTGGTGGCAGAAAGTGACAGCTCTGTAGTAGCGGTAAGAGGTTTTAACGGTAAAATCAAATTCAAACCATAAGAATATGGATCATCCGGATTATTTCTCAAATTATTTTAATGGTTTACCAGTAGAAGATCGACTGTCTTACATTAATAAGCTAACGCTTAGCAACGGGGTAAGGTTTCCTGACCCGTACTCACTGTCGGGTCAATGGGTGAGAGATCCAGCTAAATGGCCAAAGCTGCAGTGGCCCGACATCTTCTTATACCTGATAGAAAAACCAGCGTCTACACTAAAGAAAAACTAAAGGCATCTAAAGACAAGTCTCTTGACGCATACAACTTTGTACTTTGCGGTCATGTGCAGGATATTGAATATCAAGAGTTGTCTCATGACTTTTGTGTATTATGGACCGACGTTTTGCCTAGCCTAACGCATTAAACTTCAGTATACAAAGACGTAAAACTCACCGAGTGGTCTGGGGTGTTCACTGATATGCTCACGCAAAAATCGGTGCAAAAGATGCTTTCGAACAGGTTTTATCGTAGTTTTTGGAAGAATGTCCGGTTGTGAGACGTTGGAAAAATAGGTCCACAGTTTTATAGCGAATGGTAAAACACCTGTTGGAAAGCATCTTTTGAAGGGATTTTTGCGTGAGCATATCAGTGAACACTCCAGACCACTCGACCACACATATCAGAATGAGAACAGAAACAAGTAGGCTATGAGTAAAACTTTTTAGTATATTCATGTAACATGAAATAGACAAATGTTAGAAATTAAAATTGCCAGTAAAATGTCAATGCAGGACTAATTTCATTTAAATATTCAAAGTAAACCAAAAGCAATTAAAATAATTCATACATAAAAAGAAAACAATCCCACAGAACCCTGGAAATGTACTTCTTTTTCACATTACGAATGATTGGCTTGCTTGTTATTGTGTCTATCTTTTAGGCACTACACTTTTGCAAAGATTTGTTAATGCTCCGCACACTATTACCATATCGTCCAGAATGTCTACCTGAGTAAGTGGAATTACAGATGTTAAAATGTTGAATTGCTTCCATCGACCAATGACTCTTTCCACGTGTATTCTCACATTTGACAGTCTTCTTGACGTGTCAACTTCATGAGCAGAGAGCTGTTTCTTGCCTTTTGTGAAGTGTGGGATATGAAGGGTTGCACCGTATGCTGCAAGGTCCTCCCTAATCAAAAACCCTCGATCAGCCAGAATTTCATCCTTTTGCTCCAGCAGTTCAAAGAATCCTGATTTTGATGTTATTTCTTTGTCAGAAACACGACCACCCCAACGTGGTGACAAAAAATGAAATTGCTCCTGCTGGTGTTACCCCAATTACGGATTTAACTGTATTGTGATGCTTATAATTCGACCATGTCTGTCCTCGAGCAGTAAGATTATTAGGTCTATCAATAAAAATCTCTGTGCAGTCAATAATAAACCGACATTGGCTATACTTCCTTTTAAAACATTTAGGCATTTTGCTGAGAATAGCCTTCCTGGTTGGCCATGTGATGATTGGTTTTAATGTCTGTGCCATAATAGGGAGCCAGTTTCTTAAAATTCTGGAGATGACAGTCTCTGATACATTAAACCTAAAGGAAATGTCCATTTTGCTTACACCTAAGCACAGTTTCATTAACACAACTAACAGGTGATCTTCCAGGCTCAAAGTTTCATGTATAACCACTACACAGTTTTTACATTTTGATAGCAACCACTCAAAAATAATAGTGGTCAGACCAGTAAAGAAAAGGAACTGCCGAGCTTTGTTTCTGATTGAGCTGAAAGAAAACCTCTTGCTTCCCAGCGCCGCCTTAAGCTGCTCATTCTCCTCTTTGAGTGTGTTGCATTCTGTGCTCAAGTTGTTACACTCTGTCAGAAGCTGGTCATGCTGGACTTTGAGTTCACAGTAGATGGCTTGAGGGTTCATGGCATCTTCATCATCTGAGAGAGATAAAGGATAGTATGTAAGCATATTAACTTTGCCAGAAACGATTCACCATCCTACAATATTCATTAATAATTTACAGCATTTGTAGCTTTAATAAGAATAAGTATATATTTATTATTTCATAAAGTGAAAACTAAGCAGTGTTTTTATTTTTACATTTGATTATTAAGTTTCTGTACCAAGCATGTGTGAAACTCTTACTAGTACAAAGCTCCTCTTGAGGATCAGAGTCTGTTGTTGGCTCCACAGTGGAGGACCCACAGTGGAGGATTTCTCAGCCAGAGAGGACTTGCTGATAGATTCAGCCCTCTTTCTATTCCTGTTGAACCTATAACACCAACAATTAATGACCAAGAAAAAATACTTAAGATATACTACCATCATTTGGTAAGGTAAAATGATAGCAAATCAGGGAGAAGGTTACCTGTCCATTTTTTTTTGGAGCTGCCATACATTGACTCTGTCTTGAATAATTGAACAATGATGGAACAAAGTCTGGACTTTCTGGATCCATGGATGCCTCCCCTGAAATACAACCTCAGTCATTAAGTTGCAACACCAATTACATTATTGTATATGGCCTTAAGATTTATCAAAGTTTGTGCTAAATCATAATGTACAGTAAATCTCATATCACACATATATTACTGTAAATTAAATGATTGAATAAATACTGAATGATGTTACAGCTAAACTGTCTATGAGCAATTTGTTTTTTTACAAGCTACTTGTTGTAAGTTAGCTTACGTTGGACAATGGTGTTTACCATAAAGAAATAGCCTACTGAGAATGTCAGCTTTGTTCTCTGCTTACTAATTTATCTTTCTTAACTAATACATCATGGATTTTGTGTGTGATACAGTGGAGAAAACCTTACCCGATATGAAATGAGCACTGCAGAGACGAGAATTGCGAATGATTTCTTCACTCCAGTCTGTCCGTTTAATAGCTTGCAACCATAAACGTCTACGTTTAACTTCAAATGGCGTCTTCGGGTAATGCACTCACTCTGTGTGTGCGGGCTGTGGAGAATAAACCGATTCGCGGGACTCCTGCAAACTAGAAATATCTATGAATAAAACATATAAAAACTAATAAATTTTTGTACATTACAAAATAGAAACGATTTACAGGCCAGAGTTTCTTTTTATAACATGTTTGCAGCGTTGAGTGATTTAGCCAATCACAGATTTCTTGAACGCAATGGCCAATCAGAAGCATTAAACATAGACTCCCCTCACCACTCAAAACAGACTTTTTGTTCAGAGCTGAATTCTGTATGCTGGCAAATCCTCTAATTTTTACAAACAAAGCGTATATATTATGAAAGATTTATTGTGGAGTCAGCTTAATTGATAATAACAGAGATGTGTGAGATGGCGATGAACTGATGTCAGCTTTTTAGGAATTGTTAAGGGAGTGCACTTTGCGCTCATTCAGTCATGCCAAACCATGCACGCAGTAGCCTGCTTGCTTTTATGTTATAACAGTGGTTTGTGTGTACAAACTCTCTGTGCAGTGTTCATTTTGTCTGTGGTGAGTGGATGTAAATACAGAGTCGGCGCCACAGCAGATCTACTGGAGGGGCATTGGGTCATCTGCGAGGGGCACAGCTGTTTGAGAAATATTTTGACGCAGTGGCGACATAATAGTCCAACACAGCACAAATGCTATAAAAACATTTAATCATAGGCGTAATATGCGGGTCATGTACCCACCACTTTTTGCCATGGGTCCATTGTCTCAGCCAGGGGCGTAGGCAGAATTTTTTTTAGGGGGTCCTGTCTTTAAATGAGGAGGCTATAATATATATATAGCCAGAATTGTATATATACAGGCCTATTCTGGAGGGTGCGGTGATGCGGTGGCGACTCGTGTAACATGTAAGGGTCGCACTGCCAATAAAGCACCTAAAAGCTGTCACAAAGAACCGGCAAAAGTAATGATTATGAATATGTAAAATATAGCAAGAAGATATTTTGATTGTTTATTAATAAACAAGTATTTTCTTTGTCAGTGTCGGCTAAGATGGAGTTGACGATGCTGACTCGCGATCTTCAGTAGTGAACGTGCCAGAGAGAAATGCACATTTCATACGGATTACAAAAGCAGAGAGCAGTCTGTATTCTGCTTTCTTTCGTTTCGGTTCATTTAGGCTATGAGACGAGCTCCAGTTCACGCGCCGGCGCCTCCGTTTCTTATCTATAGTCTGCTATATTTACTTCTTATGTATTAAATCCAGGCAATTGGTTGATGAAACATTGATTAAAATTAAGATACAATTAATACAAAACGAAATTCAGGTTAAAGAAAGGTTTTGTGCTTTCTGTTTGATGTCTCTCTGAAGGTTTTAAAGCATCTTTTAGTGCCGCTTTCAGAGCGCTCACGCCATAACGGAGAACACGTCCCTAACATTGTTTTTTCCTCATAAATGCAACACGAAAAATAAAATAAAATAAAATGAATATTTTATGTACTGTGGAGCAGTGGCGGATCTAGAGATTTTTCCCTGGGGTGGCATGAGGTTTCAGGAGGGGGGCCATGGACATTATTCATAATTTAAAATGCTACGGTTTTCATTGAATGTGTTTTGTTCTCTACACTACATTACACAGAGTGGGAGTCAAATCAGAGATGTAGCTGGGTTTTTGGATGCCGTGGGTCTTAATTTGTGAATTGTGGACCCTTTCTCTGTGTAATCACTATCAACAGTCTGTGTAGTCTATACTTAAATTGTACTTTGTTGAAAAGCAATTCTTGGGGGGTTTGGGGGTATGCTCCCCAGGAGATAAAAAAAAAGATTAAAAAAAAGACCCCTCAAATGATGTCTTCTAGTAAGTTGAGGAAATATGGACAGATTTAATCATTCACCATAAGCCATCAATAGATTTAGGTTATCTGGATTGAAATAAGATTATAATGCAGGATTGTTGCAATGATAACCATGACCGTCAAAACATTTCCCTCTGATTCAATAAAGACTCAGTGAAGTACTTTTTTAGTCAAACATTATTTTTGGATTTATTACAATATAACATACAACAATTGACATTCTTATGTACATTTAATTAATCTCTCTCTCACACTCTCTCTCTCTCTCTCTCTCTCTCTCTCTCTCTCTCTCTCTCTCTCTCTCTCTCTCTCTCTCTCTCTCACAACTGCTGATCACTTTAAAGGTGCAGTGTGTGACTTTTAGCGACATCTAGCGGTTCGGTTGCGAGTTTACACTAAGGGCTCAGCCCATCACTCACCCCTCCCTTTCGGAGAGGCTACCGTGGCGAAAACGGGACAAACATCGTCTGAGACGGCAGAGAATAGCCAGAGTAAACCAAGTTTCTGTACCACAGTCCATTATAAACCACATCATGGATAAACAAAGGCTTACAAATGGCTTACAAAGCCATAGTCAGGTGAGGATCAAGGGTCTTAATACGTAATATAATAATAGAAATTAGTTGATTGTCTCACGAACGTAACCAGCACATTTCTCCCCACATAGAAAACCCATAATACAGCGAGTGAGAAGAACCACATGAAACTATGCAACTATATATTTTTTCTAACAGGGTAGTAAAAGTTTAGCTGGCTAATATGAGCTGTTACTGTGGCTGAGCTGGTTAAAGCGTTAAGCCTTGTTTATACTGGACGCGTCCGAATGAGCCCAAAGGTGCCTGCGGCAAAAATAACGTGATTGTAACAGCGCGTGCGCCTCCGCATCCCCTAGACACCATTTACTACACACAATAGGCTTTTTTTCTCTGATTTTGGAAACTCGATCGACTTAAAATGCTTCCAAGATCGACGGGTTGGTGATTCCTGTAACTGTTTTACGGTCAATGACAAGAGTGCTAATCAGCTGTCTCACGAACGTAACCAGCACATTTATCCCCACAAAGCAAACCCATAACACAGTGAGGGAGAAGAATTAAGTTACATGAAACAATCCAACTACATATTTTACACCACTGATAAGGGAAAAGTCATTACTCACGGTGTTTATGGCTAGCTTCTAGCTTTTTTGCGGCTTCTCTTTCAAGGTAGTGACGAAACGCGCTCTGTAACGCTGTTTGTTCGCTGTCGGCTACGGTAGAAACATGACGTCACAATATGTCGACCTTCATAGAAGGGGATTCCCGCGCCTATGTAGATATAAATGCCTCATTCTAAGGTAATAAAAACATTACGGTTTATTAAGTAAGTTCTTTATACACCACTGAACACATAGTTATGGATGTCATATTGCATTTCTGTTAATAGATAATCAAAATTTTTACACATTGCACCTTTAAACTGCTGATCACTTGAGGGCATACATCAAAAACACAATTTTCTGAGACAAGACCTCTAAATCCACAGAACAAATGGAATTCATATTAACTATAGTTGGGCATTTCAGCCCAAGATAAACATTTATAGATGTTTATCTATAAAGTGAATACTGCGACTATAACTGTTTTCTTTGGGACAAAACGTGGTGTTTTCACTAGAAGAACATCCCATTAAAGGGCTTTGACCTGAAAAACTGAGAATGACAAAGCCAAAAAGTAAAACCAAACAAATTGACCCAGACAATGGGACTGAGGAAAGCAACGCAGCCGCGTTTGGTATGGCTGATATATTTAAGGAAATAAGAGCATTTCGTACTGAGACGTCGGGGAATTTTGTGGCACTGAGGAAAGAAGTGAGTGATTTACGAAATGAACTTGGAGATATCAAAAAAAGAATGGACGCTGCTGAGCATAGGCTGTCTGATAGCGAGGACAATGAGAGGAACATTACGCGAGTAATGATTCACATGTTACAGCAACAAACTTTACTCAAAGAAAAATGTGAAGATTTGGAAAGCCGCTCAAGAAGGAATAATATCAGGATTTACTCAGTGCCCGAGAAAAGTGAGGGAAATAATATGATTGATTTTGTGTCGAATCTGATCCAGGAACAACTTGGTGTCACCGTAGAGCTTCGCATTGAGCGGGCGCACAGGATATCCGTGCCAAAGCGGCCTGGGCAACACGAGCGTCCCCGGTCTATTATGGTGTTATTTCAAAGTTTTGCCACAAAACAGTGTGCTTAAGGCAGCGTGGATGAAGAAAATTGTTCAAGTGAATGGTAACAGGATCTACTTCGACGAAGATTTTACTCCAGCTGTTTACAAGGAAAGGGGGAAATACAACGGTGTGCGTAAAGTGCTGCGCGAGAGGAAGATCAAACACCGCATATTATTCCCTGCCAAATTGAAAATCTTCTGTAAAGAAGACGGTAATGCCAAGATTTTTTAAAACCCTGCGGCTGCTGTGCGAGGCCTACCAGAGTTCGGCATCACAATGGATCTACCTGTGGAGGAACCAGACTTGGAGACAACGCTATGTGCAGCTGGCTGGCAAACTGTTACGGTACTGATCCACTTGTCCGTGCAACACTTCAGTCGCGCAGCACTCCACTTTATTCCTATGGGTGACGTCACGCGACTTTAACGCGCCCGCAAAGCATCCCGGGAAGGCGGCGCTTCATTTGGAAAAATGCTGCGCGTCAAAAAGCTGGCCGATGCCCATCTTTATGCAAATGAATCCGTCAAACGCGACGCGTCTATCCAATAGAAGTAGTCTCTCGAGGGGCCTTTGTTCTAGACTGGCCGCTGGGTCAAAACCACGGCCATAGCAGTAAACTTGAGGAAGGCCCATCAACTTACAAATGTGGAGAGGCGTGCGACACCACGCTTCAGTCGTGTCGTAAAAGTGGATCAGTACCGTTAGTCCCCGTAGTAGAAGGAAGACGTCGGTGTGCCACGTTGTAGACGCTGTCAAATCATTGTTGGAAAATAAGCATCCAACTGGAGTTACAAGCTAAAGACTCAGGGGGTTTTGTATTGTCTACGGATTAAGATTATGGCTGGGACAATGAAACCAAGAAGGGAATGCATGCACAAGGTACTGATTTCAAGTTTTTACTTTAAAGGCGCTGGCTCAAGAAAAATGGAACTGTCGCGCATTGAGTTTCGTTCTTGTGTATTTATGTTTGAACATTTGATTAACGATTTATGACTGAACAAATTAACCCATTTGAGATGAGAGAAAATGGGGAATATAAAATATATGATTTGGATGTAGATTTGGATTCAGAAAGGCATGTGTACAATCATAACTTAATTCCGTGCAAATACTACAGTGAGGACGAATTCAATTCTAATGTTAAACTAGACAATAATCTTTCACTTGTCCATTTTAATTGTAGAAGTCTTTATACAAACCTTAATAAAATTATAGATTATTTAAATACATTAAAAAGTCAGTTTGATATTATCGCCTTTTCTGAAACATGGTTAAATGCGGTCAAAGGTTATGATTTGGGAATTGATGGATATAGTTTGTATCATGTTGACAGACCGGGAAAACGAGGAGGAGGTGTGGCATTGTGTGTCAAAAAAACATACACTTGTAAGATTGTTGAAAGGATGTCTGTGGCTATTGAAGGTCTTCTAGAATGTGTGGCAGTGGAGATTAATTTGGAAACAAAGCAAAAAATAATTATTGCTTGTGTGTACAGAGCACAAGGCTCAAATGTAGAAGTATTTAAAGACAAACTCACTGAACTTGTAGATTGTACAATGTTAAACAAGACCATGTGGTTATGTGGTGACTTTAATGTTAATTTAATGAATCCTCAAGGCCTTACAGCAACCCATCATTTTTTAAACGAAATGTACAGCAGAGGTATGTTTCCAGTGATATCACAGCCCAGTAGAGTGACACGAACAACTTCAACATTGATTGATAATATTTTTATCAATAATATTGACACTACTTTCCATAGTGGTCTGCTATTATGTGATAGCAGCGATCACTTACCAGTTTTTATTGTCTGTGGCCTAAAAACTGGGAAGAAATTTAGTGATATTGATAAAGTTAAATACACTCGAATTCGGACGGAGAAGGAAATAAGCTCATTTAGGAAGGATTTGATTAACCAAGATTGGAGTAAAGTTTTTGTAGAGGAAGTTAATAATGCTTATGAGGTCTTTCTGAATATATTTGTAACCCTTTATAATAAAAATTGTCCCTTAAAAATGGGTAAAGTGAATAAATTTAACAAAAAACCATGGATAACCAGCGGGTTACAGAAGGCCTGTAAAAAGAAAAACAAACTATATCGTGATTTTATAAAATATAAGTCTAGTAATCATGAAATTACATATAAAAGATATAAGAATAAGTTAATAACTATAATGCGTCAGGCAAAAAAGGATCATTATAAAAACAAATTATATGAATACAAGACCAATATTAAAGAAACTTGGAAAATTTTAAATAAGGTTATGAAGCCAAATTCTCAGAGTAAAAATTTACCTGAGTATTTTGAGCACAAAGGAAAGGTTATCAATGATGGAACAGATATTGCAAGTGAGTTTAATTCCTTCTTTGTCAATGCCGGACCTAATATTGCGAAAAGTCTTGAAAAATCCAATCATGTAGAATGGTGTAGTAGTGCGACAGGAGGTAGTAGAATCTTACAGTCAATGTTTCTCAATGAATTTACCGGAACTGAAATCTTAGATATTGTGAGAAAGTGCAAAACTAAAACATCTTGTGATGGTGATGGAATAGATATGAGCATTGTAAAAAAAACTATAGATTGCATACTTCAACCTCTAACTTATATTTTCAATCTTTCTTTTAGTTCAGGTGTTTTCCCTCAAAAGATGAAGACTGCTAAGATAATACCTATTTTTAAAAAAGGAGATAAACATGAGTTTAATAATTATCGACCTGTTTCAATACTTTCGCAGTTTTCTAAAATAATAGAAAAATGGTTTACTCATAAATTAGATTTATTTTTGGAAAAAAATGATTTACTTTTTGACTATCAATACGGATTTCGATCCAATAGATCAACTGCCCTTGCACTAATTAATTTAACTGAAGAAATTCTTGCTGCAATGGACAAAAAACAGTATTTTGTAAGTATATTCCTGGATTTACAAAAAGCGTTTGACACTGTCAACCACAACTTATTTTTGACAAAACTACAACACTATGGATTAAGGGGTCAGACATATAAATGGCTTGAAAGCTATTTAAGTAATAGAAGCCAATATGTTCAATTTAAAAACTATAACTCGGACTGTAAAACTGTTGTATGCGGAATTCCCCAGGGTTCAGTAATTGGCCCTAAACTTTTTATATTATTTATTAATGATATATTTGAGGCTTCCAAAGACATGAATTTTTTGTTGTTTGCTGATGACACAACTGTGTTTAAGACTGGGACAGATTTAAATGAATTAATGGCCACTATTGAAAAGGAAATGGTAGAATTAAAAAAATGGTTTGATTATAATAAATTGTTTCTAAATTGGGATAAGACAAATTATATGGTTTTTGGAAAAAAGGGAAAACAGGGATGCACAAAATTAGTTATTGAGAATATAAATATTGAATGTGTCTCAGAAATCAAATTTTTGGGAGTTATCCTAGACAGCAAACTTAGCTGGAAGCCTCATATTGAGCATATCAAAGGTAAAGTTAGTAAACATATTGGTATTCTTTATAAACTTAAACACATATTGGATGAAGCTTCATTACAGCTTCTATATATAACCTTAATTGTTCCATATTTAACATATTGTATCGAAGTGTGGGGTAATGCTTGCACCAGTTATACAGAAAGGCTTTTCTTACTTCAGAAGAAAGCGATAAGAATTGTGACTTATAAAGGTTTACGAGACCACACAAACAAACTGTTTATAAAATTGCAGACCTTGAAATTAAAAGAGTTGGTCAAATTTAAAATACTACAAATTATGTGGAAGGTGAAAAATAATTTGGTGCCAATACATATTCAAAACAAATTCATGCTAATTACAGACAGTAACAACAGAAGAAAAGGTAATTTTTGTGTACCATATTCACGCACCTCACAAAAACAAAAAGGGTTTCTTGCAATTGGGATCAATTTATGGAACTCTTTGGACATTGTGCAAAAAACATGTAACACGATTGTTCAATTAAAAAAAATGTATAAAAAAATGCTCTTAGAAAATACGAAGGCAGTGAAGCATAAGAACCAATGTTTGACAAATTTGAAATTGTTAATTATTTAGATGTGAAGTAATATTGTAGCCTACCTCGATTAAAAAAATAAATAAATAAATAAACAAAAACGGCGAGCCATCTGTTTTTGTGTCAACTAAGGTTATTGAAAAAAGGGGCATGAAATTATAAGACTAGGTCTTCCTCATGCTCCTATTCAGCATTGAATGTTATTATTTTGTTGTTGATGTGATTAATATTGTGTCTGTAATAACATCATGACTGAATAAAGAACTTGAACTGAACTGAACATTTATAGATGCCAGGCATTTGTGAGGCTCCATACTGTATGCAGAAAACATACGAAAAAGAAGATCTTGAAATGAAAAACACTAACTTGATCAAATTATAACCTAATGCAATTTTCTTATTTCCAAGATGCTGTTATTTTATTGCATATGACTATTAAACTGTACAGGTTAAATCAATTGTCGGTGGTTTCCATGTATGCTAGCAAAATGTTGAACAAACTCGTTTAAGTCAACTGCTTTTGCACGGTCACTCTCAATGCTGAGGACAGCTAAATGGGACAATCTCTCAGTTAGCATAGTTGAGCGCAGGGGAAATTTTTTTTGAGTTTTAGAGTGGAAAAACTGTGCTCACATCCAGCTGTGGTAACTGGTAAAACAGCTGCAATCTTGCATAAACGATGCATCTCATAAAACACCTCTTTAAAAGGGTCCAAATAACCTAGCAGTTCAATCAAAGATGAAGGGCAATTTTTTCCATCTCTTTTACTCCTTGCAAAAAGCCTCTCAACCTGAACGAGTTCATTTTTCAGATCCTCAATATTTGAGCCATATGCTTCAGCCAGCAGCAAGACAATATCCTCTTTTAGGAAGTGATTGCTAACTGGGTTTAGCCCCTGTAAGCCTTTCATTATATTACAACTGGACGTTGAAAAACGCTTCTGCATTTCCCCAATAATGGAGTCCATTATGGGCAGAAATATGTTTATTCTAAAGGCATCCTTGCCATTAAGTTGGCTTCTGTGACCTAGTGTGAATGTGACATAACTGTCATTTAGTGCTCTGGGTGTCTGTTTGGCATTTTTTAGTCTAACAGTGATGGGGATGTTGCAGGTTTCACATGTGTGGATTACTGTGTTCCACAGCTCATTAAAGTACTCATCCTCATTGCAATGCTCTTCAAAGGTCTCCCTGAGGGTCTCAATTAAGTCTACAGCACTGAGGAGATCCAAGTTTGGGGACTGTAGCAGCTCAGACAAAAACTTTGCATCACCAAGAACTTGTCTAAATATGGCAAGTAGCCCAATGAAGTTCAGGTCAATTGGAGACATTAACCCTCGGGCCTTCGTAGATCTTTCAGGATCTGCCTCATATGATATGTCATCCAACACTTTGAGTACTGCAGGCAATCTATCAAAAAGGTTCCTACAGGCAATGCAGCGACAGGCCCATCTGGTGTCGCTGAGGCTTTGAAGTTCTCTAGGGGGGCCCCTAAACATCTCCGCTTGTACTTCCATCCATTTTGATGGACATAAGAGCCGGAAAGAAACACATACAATTGCTGGAGCAAAGTAAAAACTCCCCAGCCTCAGGGACCTTTTTGACGCAATCGACAATGACCAAATTTAAGCAATGAGCATTGCAGTGGACATAAAAAGCATATTTGGCCACCTGTTTAACTCCTGTCTGCACCCCTGAGAATCGGCCACTCATAACTGCAGCGCCGTCGTACCCTTGGCCCACTAAATTCTCCTTGTATTCAAGGCCATACTGCTCCAAAGAAGAGATGATTTTGTTAGCTAAGGACCTGGCATCCAAATGTTCGCCTTCCCAAAAGCCTAAGAAGCCCTCCCGTACAGCTCCCTCATAATAATACCTTACTAATACTGATATGTTGCCTTTTATCATCTTTTGATGATCTCGCCATGTGGTCATTGAATTCAAATGCGCCTCAGATTTGGAATGTACACTAAAGCCGTCATCTTTAAAAGTGGCCTTGCGCCAGTTTTTGTATCCCGTAGAAGTGGTATAAACAGTTTTGCTAGACGAAAAATGCCGGCATGCAAAGCAATACGCAGCGTCCATGGCCACTGACTATTCCAACCAACGATATTCCTCATACCACTGTCCATGGAAGCTCCTCCTTGCCCCTCCCTGCATGGTTTTGAGAAATACCTTTAACACAGGTTCTGTCGGATCATCTGCTTTCAGCTTTGATATATCTGAAAAGAGAAAACAAAAAAACAATCACATCACTGACAACATGTTACAATTTTTGTTGCATTTATCTAAACAAGATCAGTTTTAATTTTGCCGCCTAGAGTTGGACATGTCTTTATTACAGCAGTGATTCAACGTACCATGAGGGCCAGCTTGACATTCGCTGCTCCTAGCCATCACTCCAGTTTCACTTTCACACTCTTTACTGATTTGCCCTCTCTCTCGTCCTACATTTCCCTCTTCTTCAGTGGGCTGCTCCAGCCCCGCATGCTGCTCATGACCCTCATATTGACCCTGCCCCTCATCCTGCTCATGACCCTCGGTCTGCTCTAGTCTCTCATGCTGCTCCTGCCCCTCACACTGCTTCTGGCCCTCAGTCTGCCTTAGTGTCTCCTGCTGCTCCTGAACCTTGGTCGGCTTCTGGCCCTCGGTCTCTCATGCTGCTCCTGAAACTTGCACTGCTTCTGGCCCTCAGTCCACCTTAATGTCTCCTGCTGCTCCTGAACCATGGTCTGCCTCTGGCCCTCGGTCTGCTCCAGTCTCTTGTGCTGCTCATCTTTGTCTAACTTCTCTCCAGTCTCCCTGTCTTCTCCACCCGTGTCTAGTTCCCCCCTTTTTTTCTTGGGTTGAAAGAACTTGGCTATGCCAAACCTTTTCATTTTGCATCCTAATCTGACCTGCAGTTTGTCAAACGTACAAATAGCATGTTGGTTAAAACCATGTTGTACAATTCCAATTCATCTATCCATGTCAATTGAATCTTAATC
This sequence comes from Siphateles boraxobius, assembly GCF_051911475.1. Lineage (NCBI taxonomy): Eukaryota > Metazoa > Chordata > Actinopteri > Cypriniformes > Leuciscidae > Siphateles > Siphateles boraxobius. The sequence goes on along the minus strand of NW_027509186.1, from coordinate 39,398,420 downwards.
CTTAGTAAAATGTAAACACTTTGACTAGATTCATACTATTGTGTATTCCCATGAGAATTTTTTAACTAACAATGCTGCAGAGCCATGAACAGCTGTCAACAATGTTACGGTTTATTTTCTCTCTAGTTGATCATGATTGTTGCATGTTTGTTCATGGCACTGATACATTGTATGATATACCAGTCTTCAATAAACTGACAGTCTTGTACCAAGTCTGCCAAATTTCTGCTGGTTGAAGACTTTGGTGGTGTTCAGAAGTGGAATGTAGTGGAATTTTTGTTTTTAACAAAAATGCACTCACTTCAGTAAGTTGAAGTAATTGTACAGAAATACATTTCAAATTGCATAAGCTACTAAGAAAAATGTGGTTAATCATGCATCAGATGCTGTGCTGGCCTCAGCTTTATGTTGGTTCATCTACCAGCAAACCCAATGAAATATTTAACTGGAATCTAAGCAATTACATCTCATGCACTAAGCATGTGATGTGCTGACAGCAGCTTCAAATGTCTAGACTAGTAGCCTCTGAGTAGGGTTTGAAAGTAGGGGTGGAACGGTACACAGAAGTCACGGTTCGGTTCATACCTCGTTTCAGACATCACGTTTCGGAACAATATCGGTACAATGGAGTGAAAAGCAAAACAAAAATGCACAAGGCATTTTTAGAAATGTCTTAAGCCTTGTATTTTTAAAATAAGTTTTATTAATAAAGGCATAGAACCAGTTTATTTGTAGTGCACTGACAATAGTTTTATATAATTAGTTTATTAATTAAATTAATAAAAAGACAAAAAGACATTGCAATATTTTTGGTAATTGTGCCTGAATGAATGAATTGTACCTGAATCGAGTTTGCGCGCGCGATCATTAGTTATATTAGTTACCAATGATCGCGCGCGCGAACTCGACAATCGACTACTGTGGACTTCGACGAAAAACAGGAAGTAAATACGGGTATGTGAGCTGGCTGAATAAACATAATTTTTATTCATATTTTTCACATTTACTGCAGTCAGATTCACCATGTACACACTGAATAAAGTCACTCACATGGCTGTGCACTTGTAATGACACATCACGGATGTAAAGAGGCTAAAAGCAGGTTTAAAACTTGACCCGTTTAAGTCAACAGGGTGCAAATTTTAAAAAGAGGATAACATCATGTTGTCACAGTGTCTGGTTGTGTTTCCCTGGGGTTCACTAGAGGTCCTCGTTTTCACAGTGTCATTCACTATAGACTACATTTCCCAGCATTCTGTTCTGCCACTCATCTGTTCATTGCACACAGCTGTTTCCCATCACCTTGTTAGTTCTGTGTGTATATATACCCTGTCTGTTTTAGTGTTTGTCATGGAGTCGTTGTTTTATGTCCCCACACTTCTGAGGTTTGTTTCTGCTTGTTTCTTGTTGTTTTGTTCTTGGATTGCTTATACGGTGTTTGACCCTTGCCTGGACTGGATTACGTGTACGGATTCCCCAATAAACATACTGCTACTGGATCAACTGTTTCCCTGTGTGTGCGTCGTGACAGAACGACTCCTTCATCAAGATCCAACGGTATGTTTTTTAATATCTCTTCCCCAGCCACCGAGCGGGAGAGAAGGGATTTGTTTGAGGGGACCCGGTTGGTCAAGTTTCGCGGGACCCGTGGAGGTCGCAGTGGAGGAGGTGGTCGAGAGGAATTCCAACACCATTTTCCACTCAGGCCCCTCTTCGACCCTGGGCTGGTGCGATCCAGTCAGAGACGGTTCAGGTCACGTCTGCCAAGTCAATGATGGTTCAAGTCACGTCTGCCGATCCAGAGATTGTTCAAGTCATGTCTGCCGATCCAGAGACTGTTCAAGTCACATCTGCCGATCCAGAGACTGTTCAAGTCACGTCTGCCGATCCAGAGACGGTTCAGGCCACGTCTGCCCAGTCGGAGACGGATCAGGAGATGCCCATTCTCGTGGCCACGAGGGCACTGACCGACTATTTAGAACGTCTAGCCAAGATCCTGGAGATGCCTTTCAGACCTTTCGTGTCCGTTGAGCCGGAGCCAGTGTCTGCTGTTCAAGTCACGTCTGCCGATCCAGAGGCGGTTCAGGCCACGTCTGCCCAGTCGGAGACGGATCAGGAGATGCCCATTCTCGTGGCCACGAGGGCACTGACCGACTATTTAGAACGTCTAGCCAAGATCCTGGAGATGCCTTTCAGACCTTTCGTGTCCGTTGAGCCGGAGCCAGTGTCTGCTGTTCCTGAGCCGGAGCCAGTGTCTTCTGTTCCTGAGCCGGAGCCAGTGTCTGCTGTTCCTGAGCCGGAGCCAGTGTCTGCTGTTCCTGAGCCGGAGCCCGTGTCTGCTGTTCCTGAGCCGGAGCCCGTGTCTGCTGTTCCTGAGCCGGAGCCAGTGTCTGCTGTTCCTGAGCCGGAGCCAGTGTCTGCTGTTCCTGAGCCGGAGCCAGTGTCTGCTGTTCCTGAGCCGGAGCCAGTGTCTGCTGTTCCTGAGCCGGAGCCAGTGTCTGCTGTTCCTGAGCCGGAGCCAGTGTCTGCTGTTCCTGAGCCTGTGTCTGTCCTTGTGGATGTTACTGTTCTGGTGTCTGTTCCTGAGCCGTGGCCGCCCGCTGGGTCGCCTGCTTCGCCCTGGCCGCCCGCTGGGTCGCCTGCTTCGCCCTGGCCGCCCGCTGGGTCGCCTGCTTCGCCCTGGCCGCCCGCTGGGTCGCCTGCTTCGCCCTGGCCGCCCGCTGGGTCGCCTGCTTCGCCCTGGCCGCCCGCTGGGTCGCCTGCTTCGCCCTGGCCGCCCGCTGGGTCGCCTGCTTCGCCCTGGCCGCCCGCTGGGTCGCCTGCTTCGCCCTGGCCGCCCGCTGGGTCGCCTGCTTCGCCCTGGCCGCCCGCTGGGTCGCCTGCTTCGCCCTGGCCGCCCGCTGGGTCGCCTGCTTCGCCCTGGCCGCCCGCTGGGTCGCCTGCTTCGCCCTGGCCGCCCGCTGGGTCGCCTGCTTCGCCCTGGCCGCCCGCTGGGTCGCCTGCTTCGCCCTGGCCGCCCGCTGGGTCGCCTGCTTCGCCCTGGCCGCCCGCTGGGTCGCCTGCTTCGCCCTGGCCGCCCGCTGGGTCGTCTGCTTCGCCCTGGCCGCCCGCTGGGTCGTCTGCTTCGCCGGCTAAAACATCACCCCCTATTTCTGTTCCCTTCCATGGACCTGGCCCCCCATCCCTCCCCCTGATCTTCCACCGTTCCACCTCCCTCTTGGACTCTTATTTTGTCTTGTTTTCTGTCCTGGAGCGTCTGGTAGCCGCTCCGTAGAGGGGAGGTTCTGTCACAGTGTCTGGTTGTGTTTCCCTGGGGTTCACTAGAGGTCCTCGTTTTCACAGTGTCATTCACTTTAGACTACATTTCCCAGCATTCTGTTCATTGCACACCGCTGTTTCCCATCACCTTGTTAGTCCTATGTGTGTATATATACCCTGTCTGTTTTAGTGTTTGTCATGGAGTCGTTGTTTTATGTCGCCACACTTCTGAGGTTTGTTTCTGCTCGTTTCTCGTTGTTTTGTTCTTGGATTGCATATACGGTGTTTGACCCTTGCCTGGACTGGATTACGTGTACGTACGGATTACCCAATTAACATACTGTTACTGGATCAACTGTTTCCCTGTGTGTGCGTCGTGACAGATGTAGGCAACACCGATTTTTGTTGTTCTCTGTACTCTCAGCACTCCAAATTTACAAAAAATGAGCTCAATGTTAAAATTGACTGGAGTTCTCCTTTAATTTTAGTTAACCCTAACTTTATTCTCATCTGAATTGTAAATAATTGATTTCCGTATATAATAATACTACCATTAAAAACACATTTGATTTCCTTTTTTAATCAATGTAGAATGTGTAACTTAAAAATAAACAGATTAGCGCTCCAACTCCGAGGACAAGAAATGAAAAGCAACGCAATATGAATGTCCAAAAGATGGAACCCACAGACTGTTTTGAAATGGGGTTGAAATGCGTTCACACCAAACGCGAATAGAGCGAAATTTATCACTATTTAAAGTTTTATTTATTTTATACCGTGTATTCTCCGTGTAAAATCGTGCACTGAACCGTGACGCCCTTACCGTTTCAGTTCAATACGAATACATGTACCGTTCCACCCCTATTTGAAAGTAGTGGGCTACTTTTACTTGTTGTTAATTTGATTGAGAAGAATTTCAGTCATGTAACTTAGGGCTAACTGCAAAATGCGTGGTCAACCAGAGAGAAAACGGTCACGTTGTTGATAACAGGTGTCCATGTGAGTCACACGTGCAGTGCATCACCAGCTTATGACACCGCTTAGATATCTCAATTTAATTTGGCATGTTGACCATTTTTCAAAATTGGATCGTAATAGATGCTGGGAAAGTGGATGCATGCCAATTTTGTGAAAGCAGTAACGTTAGTTTAAACACACACAAAGAGCTAGACCAATGTTAGACCCTTATCTGACCTGACGATCATGGAAAAATTCGATGAGACAACAAAGTATTGCGGATGTAAATAACGTAACTAACAATGTGGTTGTTGCAGGGTTAACTGTCTGCTATGGACTTTTTTGACTTGGTGTCAAAAACTTACCTCAAAACTCACTGCTAACTGCTTATCAGCCTCTCTTCTTCGACTCCAATGTACTGTCCAAACTGCCCTGCTGGCGTGACTGGTGAAACTACGCGGGGGTCGCTGTCATGCTGGTGGTGGGTGAAACCATTCTGAGGGTGAGGGGTCTCTAAATCGGCGATTTCTGTTTGAGAGGAGTTTGGTGCAGGTCTCATTGGCCTTCAACGTATAGGCTATGAACATAAAATATACTTAATAAAATATTATCTGATTTATAAATGGGGTGGCAACAGGGGTGGAAAGACTGTATCCCAGGGGTGGCAGCTGCCACCCTTTGCCACCCCGTAGATCCGCCCCTGCTGTGGAGACTGAGCCAACCCTTCTTACTTTGGTTTGCGTAGTGTAATTCACATAATCACTAAAAATATTTTTATTATTTTAAGTTTTTATTATTTTATTTTTTAAGCAATCAGAAATCTGAGCTAGCCTACTTTTGAAACATCTGGCGCCACGGATGTAACAAATACTAATAAAAAAAATAATACAAATAAATAAAACATCTCCAGTTAACTAGCAGAGCATTCATTTCGTTCGTTTGTTAAATAAGAGGCGATCTAGCATGCTGAAATGTGTTGTTTTTTAAATCAAGTGATCAAAGTGCTCCTTGCGCTGTGATTGGTGTGGATACAGTGTTCTATTGTGGCTTGTGCGGAGACTCTCTATTTGTTCCGGTGATATCACAAAGTAAAATGCACACAAACCCTGTTTGATAAACAACCACTGATAAACATAATCGGTTTTAATGAGGAAAATAAAAAATATACGAGCGGGGATTAGAACCCAGAACCTCTGACACGCTTGGCAAAAGTTCTACCACTGGACCATTGAAATACAAACAAAAATTTTCAGGTGCCGCATTCCCCAGGTCAAGCCACTTTTGAACCAGAAACAGCGGCAGAAGCGCCTGACCTGGGCTAGAGAAGCTGCACTGGACTTCAGGCATTTTTGCATTTCCTTCTCCCCGGTCTTCCTCCAGACTCTGGCACCTTGATTTCCGAATGACATGCAAAATTTGCTTTCATCCGAAAAAAGTACTTTGGACCACTGAGCAACAGTCCAGTGCTGCTTCTCTGTAGCCAGATCGGCAGTCTTATCCATGATTGCGGTTTTGAGTAATGAAACAGGCTGGGAGTTTTTAAAAGCCTCAGGAATCTTTTGCAGGTGTTTAGAGTTAATTAGTTGATTCAGATGATTAGGTTAATAGTTTAGAGACCCTTTTCATGATATGCATATTTTGTGAGATAGGAATTTGGGGTTTTCATGAGCTGTATGCCAAAATCATCAGTATTAAAACAATAAAAGACCTGAAATATTTCAGTTGGTGTGCAATGAATCTAAAATATATGAAAGTTACATTTTTATCATTACATTATGGAAAATAATGAACTTCATCACAATATGCAAATTTTTGAGAAGGACCTGTATATTACAATATAAAGTTCCCTTTTTTTGGACTTGAGACGAGCTTGGAAGACTACAGCGACGCACAGCTCCTGTTCTCAAAAAAGAAACCTTCTTAAGATACAACCCGAGTCTCCTGGTCTGCGCTTCTGAGTTTTCTATACTTTGGGAGAAAAAGTTCACAACAGTTTCAAAAACTTTTAAACTGGCTATGATTAAACCTCTTGCCAGTACTTGAGGGAGCTCTTAACGCATTATAGTCCTTCATGTCTATTGCAATCTCAAAATTCTGGCCAGTTGATAATACCTAGAATATCTAAATCGACTGCTGGCGGTAGATCCTTTCCCTATTTAGCAACAAAACTTTGGAACAATCTTCCTAACATTGTCCGGGAAGCAGACACAGTCTGTTAGTTCAAATCTAGACTAAAAACACATCTCTTTGGCTTAGCATACACAACACATTATAGACTTCTATAATTCAATGTTAGGCTGCATAGTTTAGATCAGCCGGAACCGGGAACACTTCCCATAAATCCTGATGTACTTTGTACATCATAAGAAGGATGGCTTCTACGCTAATATCAGTCTCTCAGTTTATCCCGAGGTTTACCGCAGTCTGCCGGATCCAGGCCGTATCTGGATCGGATGAAGGACCTGCGCCTGGACACGATGACAACACATCCCTGAAGTGTCAACTAGTCTCTCCCTAGTGAAGGCCTCCTTTCCTTTACCTCTGTACTGATAAAACGTTGTCGGGATTATTTTAATATTTGGATCTGTAGAAAACTTTTACTCACAAAATCACACATTGTCAGTGAAATGGTCATTTTATTTGTTGTTATTGTACAGATGTACGTTATTGTACATACTTCTGTTTATGTAATAACAGGCTTTATGTAACTAAAACAAATGTAAAAATCTGATCAAATTCAGGGAATTGTTTCATATATTAACAAATAACTGATTATTGTTTTTTCTACAATTTTTTCCAGTCTCTTTTAATTTTGGTATTTCTTTGAGTAAGCATTCAATCAAAATAATTTTCTTTCTTGTTCTCTAACATATAAAACACAAATCTTGTGGCGTTTCACAGCAACACTAGTTTATTAGTTAACTAACTACACATTTACTTTATGTGAATCTAACAAAACATTTGCTCACTGTGACACAAAACAATGCTTTCTAATATGAGTCACTAGATTATGTGATTGGGTGAAACTCTTCTCACACTGAGTACAGTTGTACGGCTTTTCTCCAGTATGAACTCGCTCGTGTGATTTCAGGTTTCCAGACCGAGAGAAACTCGTCACAATATGAGCACTTCTAAGGTTTTTCTCCAGTATGAATTATTTGGTGCCGTTTCAGATTGTCAGCTCTAGTAAAGCTCTTCCCACAGTCAAAGCACATATAATCTCTCACTTCATTGTGCGTTTTCTTGTGCTTTTTAAAACATTCCAGCCGTGAAAAACTCTTTCCACAGAGAGAACACACATAAGGCTTCTCATCTGAATGAACTTCCAGGTGTTTTTTTAGTTGTGATGATGAAATAAAATCTTTACCACACTGATCACAGTTAAATGGTTTTTCTCCAGAGTGAATGTGCAGATGATAAATGAGACCTGATTCACCAGTGAAACTCTTTCCACACTGAGTACAGTAGTACGGCTTTTCTCCAGTATGAACTCGCTCGTGTTCTTTCAGGTTTCCAGAATGAGTGAAACTCTTGTCACAATATGAGCACTTGAAAGGTTTTTCTCCCGTATGAATTCTTTGGTGCCGTTTCAGACATCCAGCTGTAGTAAAGCTCTTCCCACAGTCCCAACACACATGATCTCTCACTTCATTGTGTGTTTTCTGGTGCGGTTTAAAACTGCCCAGCCTGGAAAAACTCTTTCCACAGAGAGAACACACATAAGGCTTCTCATCTGAATGAACTTTCAGGTGTGATTTTAGATTTGATGATGAAATAAAATCTTTACCACACTGATCACAGTTAAATGGTTTTTCTCCAGAGTGAATGTGCAGATGATAACTGAGAGTTGATGCTTGAGAAAAACTCTTTCCACACTGAGTGCATGTATACGGTTTCTCTCCAGTGTGAATTCTCATGTGTATGTTAAGGTTTCCTTTCAGAGTGAAACTCATTCCACACTGAGTGCAGGTGTGCGTCTTTTTGGCTTTTGTTCTTTGAATTGTAAAGTTACGATGTTCCTCCTCCACTTCATTCAGTTCTTGTCTTTGCTCTTTCACTCTCACCTGGTCTAAAATACACATCAAGTATAGAATCAGTCCAAGTGAACCATTATTTATTAACAGAAAGCAACAGAGATCAGATCTTTTACTTTTTTTCTGTCATTCAGTTGTTAATATAGTTAAAATATGTTTGACAACTGCTATACAAGGTTGTGATCATTTAGATGCATTTCTCCATCATTTATCACCCATATACTGCTTATTAATTCACATCCACCAAAGCAGTCAACAATGAAGAATCGAGAATGGACACCAACCTGTTTGTTCCTCATCATCTTCATGTTTTATTCTGGATGGTTCTGGATCACTCATGTCTTCAATCTCCTCTTTAATAAACTCCATCTTTAACAGTCACACAGATTTCAGCTGCTACTCCTGGAGTTTTGTCCTTCTCTTGTAGGAAGATGGGAATATTCCCAGTATCTGATATTAGACTACATAGCCTATAATAAACGATAAAAAGATTTTCAAACCTGAACCAAACATATTTTTATATATAAATATATATATTTCCCCTGTAAGGGGATATACAGTTAAAGACCCAGAACCAGATATGAAGACCCGGAGTCAGAATTATAAAAAATTAAAGAAAATATTTACTGAAGATAGTTTGCAGTTTCATCAGCAGAAGTCAGCTTCAATACTCACACAGGAGTTCGTAGGCCGGCAAAGTGCCCCTTACAGTTACAAAGATCACAGCAGTTATACCATGTCCAAGGTCTAAGCTACGTCATTGCTTACAGGTTGAATGATTCTGATTGGCTAAGAAATAGATAAACGCAGTAATTTTCCACACATATACAGATAGACTGAAGCATATCTCCATCGATTATACAGCTGAACTTAGGCACATCATGACCTTCCAGGTCGCAGATTTGGGTTGCTGGGCGCCAGCATGTCCAGAACAACAACTCAGTCAATCTCCAATAATGCCAGTGGTTCCTTAACCTGTAACCAAGAAGACTTACACACACACACCGACACACAGCTTTTCCAAGGTTGGATTTGGCAGGCTTTAACTATAAACAGGAGAGTCCTCTCAAAACATCAAGATAATGCGTTCTTTCTCTCAAGGATAGCTAAACTTTAGTCTAACTGGAAAGTAAGGCTTAAACAAAGAAATGGCCCCTTAAACTATTGGCTTCAATGACCCCTATATGTTTTAACACATTGAATACCTTTCTCAAACACAAAACAAGTCCATATTTCATTTCTGGAAGCTGGGTTAAATAAGCAAGCACTGCATTCAGATATCAAATACAGACATTAAAGAATACATGAAAAGAACATTTCAGTAATCACACTGGTAACTTTTATAAAGTAAAATCTCTAGAGATGTCATTCAACTCATTTGATATTTAGAAGGAAAAATATTGATTAATACCTTAATTATAATCAATCATTGTACAGTGGTGTGAATAAGTTAGGCCCCCCATGTTAAAGTTGCCTAAAAAGAGGAATAAAAAATCATCTTTTGGAAATTGATCTTAATGGCTTAATTGGAAAAATGAGGAAAAATCCAACCTTTAAGGACACCAATTTTCTTTGTGTATGAATAATGTATCATACATAAATAAATGTTCTTCCTTAAAATGCAGGGTGCATAAGTCATTGCCCCCCTATGTTAAATTCCCATAGAGGCAGGCAGATTTTTATTTTTAAAGGCCAGTTATTTCATGGATCCGGGATACTATGCATCCTGATAAAGTTCCCTTGGCCTTTGGAATTAAAATATCCCCACATCATCACACACCCTTCACCATATCTAGAGATTGGCATGGTTTTATTTCAGTTAGCCTAATAGCTGGTTTGATTTGCATTGAAAGATGATCTTATGGAAAGTGCCCCATGCCAATCTCTAGATATGGTGAAGGGTGTGTGATGATGTGGGGATATTTTAATTCCAAAGGCCAAGGGAACTTTATCAGGATGCATAGTATCCCGGATCCATGAAATAACTGGCCTTTAAAAATAAAAATCTGCCTGCCTCTATGGGAATTTAACATAGGGGGGCAATGACTTATGCACCCTGTATTTTAAGGAAGAACATTTATTTATTTATGATACATTATTCATACACAAAGAAAATTGGTGTACTTAAAGGTTGGATTTTTCCTCATTTTTCCAATTAAGCCATTAAGATCAATTTCCAAAAGATGATTTTTTATTCCTCTTTTTAGGCAACTTTAGCATGGGGGGCCTAACTTATTCACACCACTGTATATATATTGAAGCAGCAGTGGATTCTAATCCACCCCCTTCACCCCACTCCTCCCGTCCTGCAGAGACGTTTTTGCTTTTTAGTGGCGTGTTGGTGTTCCGGTACACCAGCCATGTCAACGAAACAAATTAATGAAAATTAGCTTATCAATGCATATCTATATTCGTGTCTACAATATCTTGTAGACCTTTTTATAATAAAAAAAAAAAAAAAAGATGCTACAGCAAATGAGCAGCCGGCGGGGGCTCAACCTCCACGGACAGTTTTTAATGTTTTATCAGACAATAACTACTCAAGATTTTGCTTTAGTATGATTTCGGGACTATTAGGGCCGGATTTAGATTTCAGGACTTTCTCGGGATGTCTGGACACACTATAGCAGTACTTCTCAAAGTCCGGACCCGGAGGAATTCAATCCGGACCCGCCTCCATTTCTTATTTCAAGAGCACTAATTGTGTGTAAGGGACTAAAAGTGTGGATTTCCTACTTTGATAAACGCATGTTAAAATCATTTGTTTATTTTTTGATGTATTTTTTTAGATGGTCCGAAATTAAAACAAAGGCGAGATATTTAAAGTTTTCCTCCATGATTTAGTTGCCATGACATCCAGTGAGCGTATGACTTTTGACGTGATCGGGCGCGACGCGACACTTCACCGCAGTAAGCGTTTGAATCGGTTTGAATGGGTGTGGAGGATGTCATTGTCCAGGAAAAGAAAAGTTGACGAAGAAAATAGAGTTTTCAAAGATGATTGGACAGAGAGGTAGGCTATGCGTTCATAGATATCCCAAGTCTCCCGGAAGTTCCATGGGCCTCATTTATAAAACTGTGCTTAGGATCCTTACTAAAAGTGTACGTGCGCCAGAAAGCTAAAAATGGCGTACGCAAAAAAATATTCAGACTTATAAAACCATGCATACGCCGGAATCTGCGCAGAATTCACTTTATAAATCCCAGTTAGCAGAAGATTGTGCGCACATGCGTCTCCTCCCCGAAACAACCATATATGGAGCTTACAACGCCTAGTTTTACTATGCATATCCTCATCTGCATATCATTTGCATATGATTATTCATCCACGTGATAACATGTTTAACGGTCCAAGACATTAGGAAAATATGAAATGCGGCTGTGCTGTCACATTAGTTAATAAAAACTAGTAGCCTATCCTTGCCTTGTTTTTGAATAAATAAATCAAATAGTATAGAATACATTTCCGAGAAAGTTTTTCTTAATCTTTTCCACTGGCCAAAGAGTATTTTTAATTGATTTATGTTTTTAATGGAAACAGATAGATCTTGTTGTGCATTATCTGCACGAAACCATTTTCTCAGACAATCTGCTATTATCATGATAAGCAATTATCTCTTTAGTTAAAACATTAAAACACAGCATGCAAGAGGAAAAGTGTTCAAAAGCATTGCATTCACAACAAATATTGATATTTATTGAATATAAAAAATGTTGTAACTTCTCAGTAATGATTTCATGTAATTTAAGTGTTTAACTACATTAATCAGAATGGCATATTTAATCTAAATCTTTACAACAGAAGTAAAACAAAGTTTAAATCATTGTTTTATTTATTTAAAACATATTGATAGCGGCTCCCTAATGCCTGCAAATTAGTTCAAATCTCCCGCAATCTAGAGCTCGCGAGCAAACCGTGTAGCGTGCGCACGACAGAGAGGGAGAGACCTTACGTGTGTGTGCCTCATGAAGCGCATGTAAGCCCCATCCAAGAATGCATTAGAAAAGACACATTAATTACCGTCCTCCCTAACAGTAACTGCAATTCATCTAATATACAGGTCACGGCTAGAAACATACATCAGGGTAGGGGTGTGCCATATCATACCGTCCACGATAATACCGGTATACATTTTTACATGATAAAAAAAGTGTCATATCGCGATATCAATGATATAGCGACGCAATGACGTATGGCGCATTTACGTTCCCTAGCACGCACAACAACAACACCTGTCTGAGCTAGGGATGGCGAAAACTAAAAAATTTCGTGACCGACCACCGAGCCTCATTAGCCGGTTGAAACCGGTTAACCGATTAGTTTAAAAAATATGCCACGCTATTTGAAATAACAGCCATTTCGAGCCGCGCCTGCAATTTCGCAACTCTGTCGCATCTCTCTCTGCCTCCCGCTCACTCACTCACACACACACACACACACACACACACACACACACTGCCCCGGCGCCGCGCGTCCACTCACGTCACTTTTTTAAAATCCCCTACAGCGCGAAACATGAGTCCCGTAAACGCGGGGCTGAGGAGCTTGTATGTAATCGGAGGACAAATGGCTCCTTAGTTTCGAATTGGTTTGGATACAAGGTGATCGCGTCGAAAATAAAGGCGTTGGTCTAGCGTTAGAAGCTCATTTGAAACATTGCAGCGTCTCATTTAAGAAAATGACAGCTCCGAATAGACTCCGCTTAGTTTGAGGTAACGTTAGTGCTAACAATAATAAAGAAAGATGATGATCATCATCACCTTATCTGTTACCACTGAAATGTAGATGTAATGTATTTCTACAGTATTACTACTGTATTTAAGCACTGTATCACACAAGTTGCAACTTACTGTATCATTCTTTTTGGTGAAATGGTCCCACACACTAACGTTACGTTTCTTTGCACGCTTCATCCTGTCGTCTGCCCTGGCTCTAACCTCCAGTGTTTTAGCCTCTAGCCTTTACTTTTCGCAAACCTTGTGAGCGCGCGAACCCAAACGCTGTGACCTCGCGCCAAATGTTTTTATTGGTTTATTAAGTACAAACAGGCGAGTTGTGAAAAATTTAGTGTGAGGGATTTGTTCACTTCACACAAAAATATCTTCGAATAAGATGGCTAACTGTAGTAGCGTTTAGTCCACTGTCTATAATACCTAATTTAGAGATCACTTTTTTTTTTAACCGACTACCGACAACTTTGATCGGTTAACGTTGAGACGGTCAACCAACGGTCAAATGGTCATCGGTTAACATCCCTAGTCTGAGCGCGAGAGCAGCCTGTCAGCCTCCAATGACGATTTGGCAATTTCACGAACAGCTTGAGTGTTCAGCGGGGCTGCCGACGCGCGTCTTCTCTCGCGCGCATTTAGGAGTCGGGACATGACTGAATGGTCTCTTGCACAATCGGGCCATCAGTGCATCGTAACTAAAGTTTATCATTTTCAAGTCTTCTTAATTCTTATCAGTTTAAACATTCAAGCGGTTTTAAACTATCCAGTAAGCTACTCGCGCACTCTCTGAGAGAGTTGCACTGCGTGCATACATAGAGTAGCCTACAGCTCGCGAGAAACTAAAGTTATTTTTCGCGGATTATATCGCTTTAATGGGGGGAAAAACGCAAAATTGTGTAAAACTTCCGGTCTTGGTAAGTATACTCATAAACACAGTCGGTTATGTATAAAACGCATGTGACAGTGTGACAGACAGTATAATGAAAACAGCAATGGATCCGTGCACTAGCTGTAAAAGTGACAGCAGCCATAGGCTATGCGTATGTCATTAATGTTGTCGTCAAAACAACAAAAGATAGCTTTAATTGTAATGAATGAGAATTATTAGCCTATGTATTTAATTTAATCAGGAAACAGAACTAAAAGACTATGTGTTATTTTACATTTGATTACTTTATTATGTTTCTGTAGTATTTCTGAATACTGGTGTTAGACCTACACACATTTAACATTTAATTCAAAGATTGAAATCAAGCTTCCTTGTGTTGTCTAAACTCTTAACAAAATTACCACATTGTAAAAACGCAATGAGTGAGCAAACATTTAGGTGAGATAAACATAATAAGAAAATTTTCAACAAAAACAAAAAAAAATTCTATATCGTCATAAATATCATTATCGCAAATATTCTTGAAATATCGTGATATAATTGTGAGGCTATATCGCCCACCCCTACATCAGGGTTTCCCGCAGCACTTTGTAAGGCGGGTGCCTAAGCAACACACGCCTGCCGCCTTAACTACGTCGTCAAAAAAAATTATATGAACGATATCCGCCGAGTTACTCTGTCCTGTTTTCTCCCTTTCAATCTTTAAATATGTGATAAGCCTTCGTGCTCGCTTTAGTCTTGTAATCAGCGCGTTCTTCCGCAGCGGCGCCAAGAATGTCAGAATCAGAACAAACAGAACACAGTGTGTGTGTTCATCTGAGCCTTACATTGGTCTGTCAATGCTCATCAATGTCAGAATATTTGAGATGACCAATCAAATCAAAGTAGGCGGGCTTTATGTTAGCAGTGCGAATTTTAGCAGAGCGACTCATAGACAGGAGCGACTCTACGCGCTTCAGTTTACGGTCGGTCAAGTGCGAGAAGATGTAAGTTGCTAAACTAAACATTTCCTATTTGACAGTTTTTTTAGGTCATAAATGTTGAACGAATCACAACAATAATCAGACAAACTAATAAACTTTTGTCTATTTCTGCCATTTTGAACTGAAAATAGACCACTATATGACGTGACTCATGTAATGTAACGTTAGCCTAATAATTAGTTTACTGTCATTGTGAGGGGACAAGACACATTAACCAGGGTACCCGCGGGATCTTAAAAGCATTGAAAAATAATCTCAAATTAAGGCCTAAAAAGCCTTGAATTTGGTATACAAAGTCTTGGATTTCGCTACAAAAGTATTATATATTTTTTCCTTGTCTAGGATTAAGTTCATACCATAACAAAACTAACTGTTACTAAAAATTCATGCAACGTTGAGTGCACCTCGCACTCCACGTCATCGCAGAAAGCGCGAAAGCGGGCGCACCGTTACTATGGTTACTAGGCAAGTGAGTTACAGAACAACGTAGTAACGTTAGCCAAGCGTAGTTTGTCGTCTGAAATAGGAAAGTTTCAGTTTAATCCGCTGTAGCCACAAATGCCAGAATTCATTAATTTAACCCCCAAATCAGAGCTTTTCTGTTAAGAGAACTTGTTTTCTACCTGGTCTTTTCAATAGTAGCTGGCAACCATGCGCGCGCGCTCTCTAGTCTACACTGCTGAAGAAGCGCGGATGATCTGAAAACACAGACAAGCTGGAGTTGAGCAATCTTCATTTGAGATTTTCAACTTAAATTGAAGTGTCATTCAGTCGGTCTGTGTTCTGTCACGAGCCGCTTGCGCTGTTTGTGCAAACAAAATGCAAGCTGATATCCAGCAGTGTTTTTAAAGTTGATGCAATGTTTCCCGAATATCCACACCATTTCAAATGTGACATTGATTTTATGCAACAGTTAAAAAACAGAAGGGTAACAACATTAAGTGATTTACTACATTTAAAAATGTATAGTCAGGCTTATTGCTCTATTTTGCAACGAAATCTGTGGCTTTGAACCAAGCCTACCGCACAAGCCCTGAAAAGTGAAGCCAAAACGTCTCGATCACCCCCCGGTGACTGTTCCTAGTATAGCTCATAAACCCCGCCTCCTTATTCAATGAGACGCGAGACCAACTAAACAATTAAATTACACTTCACGTATCTTTTTTCCAAAGATAGTTTCGGTCATTTACTGTAGTTTTCATCACGCTGATGTAATTTCAAGTGTTTGTTTTTAAAATAAGTTTGTTTTTAGTTAGTTATTTGATGCTATAAAAACAGCGCTGTGGCATACATGATTGACAGCTGTGATTGACAGGTTCTCTGAGCAAAGTAGTCACTGAACCAACAACAGACTTTTTTTCGGGATCTTTGGAGGACTGAGGAGAATGGAGCTTTAAATTTAATATCTAAATGTCTATAATTAATTGTGTCACTCCGACATAATGGTTTGTTCTGCAACAGAGGCTCGTGCTTAAGATTGATTCAGCGAGAGTGAAGGCGGGACGTTGATTTTGCGGCTTTACTTCCTGATCACTAATGCACATGTCTGGTCCCGAAATCGCAACTGTGCAGACTCAAGTCTCAATTGCGGCTTCACTTCTCGCCAATGGAAGAGAGCGAAGGGACGTCGTCCATCTTTTTTACAGTCTATGCTTTGAGCAAATCGTGAGATTAAATGACTCGGTGACTCACACAAAGACAATGAGTTACCGCCACCTACTGGCGATTTTAATATAATATTTTTATTAATATTAAACGATTTTTAACATTGCCTATTTATTGAACATTGTTTTATTTAAGGATTTTTACATTTTTCAAAGGTATTACAAAGGTAAAAAAATGAAATGGAAAAATGTATTAAAGGGGGCAAATATTGTCCCTTAATGGAAAAGGTGTGACTGCAGTCTAAGTGGAAGAGGGGTACGGCACTTTAAAAAATTGGAGAACCACGGAACTAAGGAAAAGGGATACTGCTAAAGAGTGCAATGTCAATAATTTATCATAAAAATAATATGATTAAAAATAAATAAAAATAATAATATAATATGAACAATTGAATTGGCCTAGAGAGAATAATTATTATGATAATTAAAAAGATACAAGACTCAAGTTTCAGTATTTGTCTTAATTTGTGTCAGGATTTATGCAATTCCAACCCCAAGTTTATTGACAGAGGATACAAACACACATCTTCAGATTCACTCTTTCTGCTGAAGGATGCATTAGAAAAGACACATTAATTACCGTCCTCCCTAACAGTAACTGCAAATCATCTAATACACAGGTCACAGATATGGCTATAAACATACATTAACATCAAACTGAAAGATAAACACATTTTAACAACGACTTAATCCAGCAAAATTATATGTGGAGATTTTTTTAAACGCGCGTTAAAAAAGGTAAAAAAAAAAAAATACATCAAACTGTTGGCAGAAAAACGCATATAAACTTATACCGGTTTTATGTACCCTTCCATAATATAAACTCAAAACTTCACTTAATTGTAACGAGGCTTCAGCAAAGTGAGGATCATTTGCAGCTTTATTGTAATCTTGGTCGTACAATCAGGGTCAATAACCAGCAAACACAACAGTAGAGACAAAGCAACTCGTAATCTGTAAACAGGCATTAAGTTTAGGTCAGGCAGCAAACTTACATAAATCAGTCCACAATAGAAACAGTCCAGGGCAGTCAGCAAAGAATCACGAAGAGAATAAACAGTCCAAGAGTAATCCACGGGAAGACAAAACCACAGGCAGAAACGCTCAGAGATGTTCACCAGGGCAAAACAAAACGAGGATCTTCTTCTTCATCTGTGTTTTTTTTATTGGCAGTTTGCAAACAAAGTGCATTACCGCCATCTTCTGGATTGAGGTGTAAACTTATTGGGATGTCATTTTATATATGTTACAAAAAAACAAAAAAAACAATACATAATAAAACCTAAATCTTGAGTTTCTTTCATCATAACATCCTTAATTATAGATTGTGTGCCAGGCAAACTCAATAGGTTTTCTGTTGCCTTCTCTAGTTCTTTTCTTTTTTCAGAGAACTTTCTACTCATCAAGAGTATGTTTTACATTTCCCACTTCTCCACAATGAATGCATAATCCAGTCTGGTGTTTTCCTATTAACTTCAGGCAGCTAATTCATCGTGTGTGCCCTATTCTCAACCTTGTAAGCATATTTTCCTCCTGTCGTATTATACTTTTCTTTTTAACCATCACTTCTTTCTGGATGCTGTATAAATGTCTTCATTTCTCTTCCTGATCCCATGTATCCTGCCACATTTGTATCTTTAATGATAACTTTAATTTCTAATTTGCTAAGTCGAACTTGTATATTTATATTCTCTGCCTTCTTTGGCTAATGTATCCAGCTTTTCATTTCCCTCAATACCCACATGCGCTGGAACCCAGGTAAACTGTACCTTTTGTTGTTGAGTTAATCTAAAAGTTAATCTAAAAATGAGTTGATTTATTTCTTCTAAAATATCTTGCTTACATATAGATTTCCACACTGAATACTTGATAGGGAGGACATGAGTCTGATCAGATTACTATCATATCAACTTCCTCTAATCCATTGCAGTGCTAAAATAATGGCCATTATTTCAACTGAGAAGACTGAGAGGGGATCTGAAGTTGTTTTTTGGATGTTAATGTTGTATTTTGGGATGAATACAGCTGCACCCGTCTTGCCAGTTATTGGATCTTTGGATCCATCTGTGTAAATCTGTATTGAGTCATCATACCTGGTTTCTATATAGCCTATATAACAGTTTTAGAACATTTATTATACAGAGCCTTTGAATGGCAATTTTTCTTATAGGTCAATAATATTCTTTCACAAACCTAACATGAACGTGAGAAAAGTGTCTATGAAAAAAAATGTGTAATGTATTGGTTGAAAGCTAAATGACAAGTCAGAAAGTTATAACTCAAAAACAACTTCCACTAATGTCACAGAACACGAGTTAATTTCACTATACATTTGCTTTATCTGAATCTCGTTGTTTATTTGAAGTATTGGATCTGTAGATAACTTTTGCTCACAAAATCACACTGCCAGTGAAATTTGATTTGGTTTACTTCACTATATTAATCCCCAGGGGGAAATTTATGTCACAACAGCACAAAAATACAATGAATAAATAAACAACAATAACAACAAGACTTGTTCTCAAATATCAATTTTTTTTCCAAAGCAATATGGTTATGATTATATACGACCATCCTCTGTATATATCATATAACACTGATTATAAAATCTAATTGCGGTTGGAAAAAAGACTTTCTAAAACGCTCTTTGTAGCAGCGTGGATGAATTAATCTTGAGCTGTAGGTACTCACAAAAGTTTGAGATATTTCATTAAGAGGATGACAGTCATGATTAATCATAAGAGAAAGTTTCTTCTCTAAAGTGGGTAACACACTCCCCACGACAGAGCCTGCCTTCTTTATGAGTTTATTTAACTTATTCTTCTCCTTTTCCAACAGTCCCCAACATGTGACGGAGTACAAGATCACAGATGAGACTACAGAGTCATAGAATGTCTTCAGTAGTACCTGACGTACCCCAAAGGATCTCAGTCGTCTTAACAAATGAATACGACTCTGACCCTTCTTATAGACATGCATCGTATTATCAGACCAGTTGAGCTTGTTGTTCAGATATACACCCAAATACTTGTAAGTTGTCTCAGCTTCTGACTCTCTTAGATTTACTGGTACCGCTTTCTGACGAAGTGTACTAGATCAACCACCATTTTCTTTGTCTCACTAGCATTTAGCCTGAGACCATTTTTATCACACCAGTCCACAAAACTCTTTATTAGCTCCCTATACACGAATATCAGTCACATGACCTCTTACGTCATCCTCTCTTTTTCCAGTTGACTGCCGCCATTTTGAGTACCTGCCGAGCACTGTCTACAATACTGACGGCATTAGCTAGGAAGCAGATTTTCTCTGTTTGTTTCACTTTATACATAACCAACTTTGTTTATGTAAACCCTGTGTGTATTTGACAGTATTCGCGCAATAAGACTAGAAAAATAACTTCGTTCAGTAACCTGTCGCTGTTGTTAGACAGGCTTAGTGCGCGTGCGCTTCGGGTGTACGTGCTCAGAAAAGCGCTCGTTAGAACCGCGCATAAACACGTGAATGACTTGTTAGCACATGCAAATAATGAACTTATGTGAACTGCATTGTCCCGTTCCTTTGCGTTAACATTTGATGTGAATATACGTCGGGTTGTAGCCTATGCTGAGACGGAGGCGCCAGAACTGATATACTACTACAGCACGATACTACGACATTTCTTCAAAAGCAGATGGTGGATATATTTTAATCCACGATCATAAATCGTGATATCGCACACCCCTAAACTAGCGTAAGCTCATTATCATTTACATCCACTCACCACAGACAACATTAACACTGCACAGAGAGTTTGCACACACAAACCACTGTTATAACATAAAAGCAAGCAGCTGCGTGCATGCTTGGGCATGATATGATTGAAGGATTTTGACTGAATGCGCGCAAAGTGCGCTCCCTTAATAATTCATAAAAAGCTGACATCAGTTAATCGCGATCTCACATCTCTGTTAATATCAATTAAGCTGACTGCACAATGAATCTTTCATAATATATACTTTGTTTGTTACAATTAGAGGATTTGTCAGCATTCAGAGCTCTGAACAAAAAGTCCGTTTTGAGCAGATACTCCCCTCACTGCTCAAAACCTCTATCTTAAATGCTTCTGATTGGCCTTTGCGTTGAAGAAATCAACACATATGTCTGTGATTGGCTACATCGCTCAACGCTACAAACGTGTTTTAAAAGGAAACTCTGGCCTGTAAATCGTTTCTATTTTGTTTTAGTTCTTGTAGCTTTTCTGCAAAAATGTATTAGTTTTTATGTTTTATTCATAGATATTTCTAGTTTGCGGGAGTCCCGCGAATCGTTTTATTCTCCCTGGAACGCGCACACACACAAAGAGTGCATTGCCGCTCGCACTCGGCCATCAAATCTAGTCCCGCGCCGCACTCTTTTGCATTGGGAGTGCACATCTCTAGATCAAGGGCCCGGCCCGAGGATAGTGGCGGGAAATATTGGCCCGCAAGTTCGGGCTCGGCCAGAGAATAAGCTCTACTTCCTTTGCGACTGACGTATCGATATTGCCGAATCAGGTACTCAAGATGGCGGAAGACAAGTTTTAGAATCGAGTGACGTCAGTGAGGAGACGTTGGTGACATCATCTGATATTCATGTATATTCACTCTCATCGTGGTGCTTTACACAGCCAACTATTACAGAATCATCTGAAAATTTCTGGAGATGACAAGATTTAGAATTATACTGAAAATATGATGTATAAAAAGTGAACAGAAATTATGCTAAAACGGTTCCTTGAGGGACTCCAGTGCAGCATATCAACTTAACATATTAAGTTTTCACTGTCTCAACTAGTCTGTAAGTTGACTTAACTAGAGTATGTGCTGCCTCAACTTAAAAACATATGCTGAACCAGTAAGGTTAGTCTCATTATTTATCGCGAGAT
The DNA here is from genome assembly GCF_051911475.1 of Siphateles boraxobius. Lineage (NCBI taxonomy): Eukaryota > Metazoa > Chordata > Actinopteri > Cypriniformes > Leuciscidae > Siphateles > Siphateles boraxobius. The sequence goes on along the minus strand of NW_027509186.1, from coordinate 39,376,998 downwards.
CAGAACACGTGAAGCGCGAAACAGGTCTCCTTCATCGGCCATGCTGGAGAGTTTATTACCAGATGATTTAATTATTCCATTATCATCCAATCTGGTAAGTAAATATCCGTTCATATGGTGTAATAACTTGTAAAATTACATATATGAAGTAATCAATCATGTATTGTTCAGTATTAAAGTTTCTGTATCACATCGGACCGTTGCTAATCCAGTTTGGCTCGTTATGTAGGATAAGTTAGCTGTAGTAAGCAAACTAAAGCTAAAAATTTATAAAACAAGCCAACTATTACTAATTTTTCTTTTATTTATTCGACGTAGGCTAACAGTTAAGTTACATTATTTCATTAAGTTCAAGACTGTGCTGTGGTTCGGATCTTACCAGATGTGGAGTTCTGGACAACACTTCTGACAAAGGCACAGGAGTTTTTAATCAAGGTTTCTCGACCTGAGCTAGTGGCTTGCCACCACACCCGAGCAGCCTCCACAACTCCGCATCCTTTAACCGTGTTACAACAAGCTCACACAAAAAGGCCAAGAACACAGGCACTGCAGAAGACAAACCAACTATGGTGCGTTTGCAGAGGCCCTGAAGACTAGGACGACATGGTGGCTTGTGACAAGGAAAACTGTACATTACAGTGGTTCCACCTCAGCCGTGTCGGACTCAGTCAGGCCCCTTCAGCTAGTGAGCCGTGGCTCTGTGCCTCATGCACACAGACCTAAAACAGTGGAGCACAAGCAGGTTTTGGTATTTATATCTCCAGTATTGAACACTGAACAGACACTTCTTCTATTCGCAACTTGTTCAATAGATTGTGAATAGTTTGTACATAGTGCCTTTTTTATTGTGGCATGTTGTCAGTTCTTGAAGTTGACTTTTTACCTGTTGAATTTGCACAACATTGTTACACTGCAGTTCATGTTATCAGTGTCTGTTTGTTCTTTTACCTGTTATATTTGCACTACATTGTTACACTGCAGGCCCTGTTATAAGTGCATTTAAGTTATTTTACCTGTTACACTGCAGGTTTTGATTTAAGGGGCTATTAATTATTTTACCTGTTATATTTGCACTACATTGTTAAACTGCAGGTCCTGTTATAAGTGCCTATTATTTCTTTTACATGATATATTTGCACTACATTGTTACTGTGAAACACATATTTACTTCAGCATTGCACTAAGTTCATGTTAAGTGACACAAATAAAAAGATTTAGAATTGAAATAGTTTTCCATCATTTTTTACACATGGTATGCAACATATGCAGTTCATATAGTTTATGTCATGTTTTATGGTTTCATGCCAACACTATGGTGTCACGGAATGGGTGAACGGAGACGAGGATACAAAAGCAGGTTGAGGTGATGTTTATTAAATAATACAAAATAAAGACAAACTACAACTAAAACAACCCTGAGGGGGGAAACAAGAAAGGCTTCAGGCAAAAACAGGAAACACGAGGAAACAGGAAACATTGACAAAGAACCAGCACAGGACTACAAACACAGGGAGGCTAAATAGGGGAACAAACAAAGGAGGGTAAAAACAAAGGAGGGTAAAGAGCAGGACAGGTGGGACAAATTAGCCAATAATCAGATAAGATGGGAGGGGCTAGACAATAGAGCACATGGCACAATGGAAACACATGACAAGCTATGTGCTCACAATAAACAGAACTAGAACACAAGCACATGACAAACCAGGAATGTCAGAGCTCTGTCACCCACTAAGATAAAACCAGACAGAAGTGACAGAACCCTGACAATCACCAATCACCCTCTCCACATGGACCCTGAGGTGAGCTATCTGGCTTGTCTCCTCCACGTCTTTTGCATCCAACTGGCAGCATCCTCTTGTGAATGCAGGGATTTTCACTTCTGCACACATTAATCTGACGCTGTCCCTGATGTCAAATCCCCGATCTGCCAACACCAAGGTTCCGGGAAATAATTTATTAAGAAGGCCACTGTTCTAAGTCACATGCTTTTCACTTACATGACCTCCCCACCCTTTGGAAATGAAAGAGATAGCTCCCTGTGGTGTAATGCCAATAAGATACTTGAGGGTGTGCCTGTGTTTGTAGTGAGAAAATGTATGTGCTCTAGCTTTCAGATTTTATGCTCTTTCAATGTTAATTTCAAAGCAGTCCACAATAACTGAAACACGATTGCCAAAAGCCTCAACAAACTGATGTGGCATGCTACCTTGCAAGCAATGTCGCTCAGCCCAGTGAACCAAAGGGTTCACTGAAAAGCAAAGTGTTGGTGGTATAAAAAATACTGCCTATAAGCATTTTTAGCACGCGTTCAAATGAAATATGGGGCTTGGGTGTTCGTAAAAATAATTAAAAAATCTGAAATTATAAAAGTGCCACAATTGTCCCACTACAGGGCCGTGCAGAGACCTCTGGAGGGGCAGGTGCTCAAAGTATAAAAGGAACAAGGCTTTAAATAGGGCTGTGCTCAAAATATCAATACAGTAATGTATCAATACGAATGATTCTGTATCGATACAGTAACAAATGCATTGATGCAGTTTTGAAAAAGAAACAGAACAGAAAAGACAATTTTTAAGTTTAAAAGTTAAAAAAAATAATGTGCAGTGTGCACTATTAATAACTCTGGGATTACAGATTTACAGAGTTACATTTATACAATGGAAATAAAAACAAAGCAAACAGAAACAGCAATTAATACTTTACAAGATTTTTAACATTAATGGGATACCTGTTCTGGTACATGCTTTTACTAAAGTCCTTAAGTGAGTTTGCTGTCTTTGCTGTGGTTGTTACTGCTGCTGCTGCTGCTGATACTGCTGGAGCTGATCTGAGACATTAAAACAAACATATAGAGATATATTAGCTGATTAAATCATTTTTATGTGACCATGACAAGATGTAAAGATTGCTGACAGTGTTTGGAACCTTCACTAGCTCATTGACCTGCTGTAAAGCTGCAGATTCTGCCCAGGCTGCTATAATATAATAATAGTATATAATAGTACTAGGGGAGATGTTCACAGAGGCTTCTGCACACAAAACATAAAATATTGGTAACGTTAAGCCTATGTGATAATAAGCCTATACTCTTACCAGATTTGTGATAATTTTTATGGCACCATACGTTTTTTAAATAAATACTGTAATAATAATAATAATAATAATAATAATAATAGTTTAAAGTAAAAATAATAGTTGTTAGTCAAATAACATAAAAAGACCAGACCCCTCGACGCCCGTGAAACTTTTCTCCCTCAAACAGCAAGCTAACGTTCTACAGCCTACACACAGCAATATAAACAACATCTCAGCATGCTCTTCACGTCGTTCTTGTAAAATAATAATAATAAGTAAACAAACATCAAAATCACTTCGCTGAGAATAAAACACCACTTACCAGCAGCCTCATAACCTCTGGTAGTGCGCGTAGCCGTGCGAAATTAAAAAATGCGCGTGCAGCGTGAGGAATCGTCCCGGATGAGTTCGTCAGGTGAAAGGTCATCATGTGGGTCATTTTTTTTACGGCTAAATTATTATTCATTAATTTTACTAATAGTTAGATTGGGCAGGCATCCACAAAAGGGCCTTTAATTACAAAAAAAAAGGAGAGGAAATTTTGCCTTGACAAAAGGGCACTTTGGGCACCAAGGGGCAAAAGGGCAGGTGCTCAAGCACCCAAAGTGCTTGTCCCACTATCACGTGCTGGAGTGGTAATTTGCACCTATGAACGGGTCATATAACTTCAAAATAAGTTTTAAATTCATGATTTAATAATGAGATTTTTATTCAAGTAAGTTTCTAATTCTAGATGTTTATGTCTGTAAATGCTGCGTGACTTTGACGCGTTTTAATGGGCGTGCGCGTGAATATTCGAGTCGCCTTTAAAGGGTCATGAAACCCCTCTCTTTCAGCTCAAGTCTAGCTCACAATCTTTTTGAAAAATGCAACTTAAATGAGGGGGAACTGTCATCAGCCAGCAGTGTTTGCCAGATGTACGATAATTATCGTATTTGAACAATAATTTTGACCTCTGTACAATGTACGATCAATAATGCACAATAATTTCAGAGTTTTCAGTCGTTCGTCCAAACACACATCCTACTGCTTCTCTCTCTGACCCCGAATCATTTCGCAGGCTCGCCCTGCCTGCACGCAAGCAAGTACACATACACACACACACACACACACACACACACACACACACACACACACACACACACACACACACACACACACACACACACACACACACACACACACACACACACACACATACACACACACACACACACACACACACACACACACACACACACACACACACACAGGCACCACACGGTGCCGCCCGGCCCACACGTCTACACTACACATTCACAAGTCTCCCGCATTAAGCATACAATTGATATATTATCGAAATATCTAAAATGTTCATAACGACCGCTTATTTAACAAAAGGCAAGTAAAATGACCAGGGTTACATTTTAGACACACACATACCTCTGAAGGGATAGAAAAATCCTCAGGACTTGGTACCGCATTACTCGCAAGACGTAATTTGCATTGGTCATCAACAAGGCCGAAGTCCACCATTCTCCAGTTCTCGAAGCTCTTTCGGGTAAAATGTTTGCTACACACGTATTAGAAGTGTCCGTGGTTGATGGCCAACCAACCGCCCGGAGCCAGAGTCTAGCCCTGGCAGCATCGCGGGGAAATATATTCAACCCACTTTGACTTTTGCACCACGAAAATATACACTTGCGTCCCATGATTGTCTCTCTCCTCTACTACGCGATATCACAGTTTGACATTTCTGTGGAAAGATCCACGTGGTGTCATGAATAATTAAGAGACAGTGTCTCATTAATAATTATGAGAGACCGATGAGTCATCAACGCACTACACTGTGCTCTGCCACGTCACAGCCTGCGATGAAGATATTAAACCCGGAAGACGAAAATAGCGGGGGGAAACTAAAATTTTACCCTTTTCACCTTACTGTTAAATCTAACAGATCCTAACATTGTCTTTAGTGGTGTTTAACACAAATACCTCTGTTAAAATCTCAGAAAATTTGGTTTAGGGTTTCATGACCCTTTAAATAACCTCATATCAATTTTTCACAATATTTTTCACCTATATCACCATGCATCTGTTCTCATTTTTTAAATTTCTCATATTTACATTTTTATTTGTTTAATTTATTTTAAGGTTTTGACATCCAAACGTAAGAGACACTGTATGAGCAACATTTTGTGTTTGGGTCATTTTGACCCAGCGAAGAGTTTATTTTTCCCTAAAATACTAGTTAATGTCATCGCATTGGACTGAAACTTAGTGACTTTGTTCACAAAGGGTATAGATTGATTGAGACACCAGTGTGGAGGAGGCGATGCAGGATGAATCTTGCATTAGAAGATGTTTTGGAAGAAGCCACCACTGAGCAGACTTTGAAACAACTGATGAGCAGCAGTCTTCTGACAATGAGGGCCAGCTGATGCTACGGTTACATTCTGGTCGAAAGATGTAACTTTGTCCAGGTCTTCATCCCCACGAGGCAAGGTAGTTTTTCTCCTGAGAATTCATCCTCACTAGAATCTCGATCAATGATCTGATGAAGAACATCATGCACAGAGAGCTTCTTCGCCATTGTGCTGCTACAAAATAAATGACAAGCAAGACACTGCTATAACATCTATATATGTAAATTTTCAGCTTTTTCTGTGTGAGAACATCAAAGTCCCAAAACACAATGTCATAATATTTAGTCTGAAAACTGTGATGAAACAAAGAACATGAAAGATTCTTTTGAAACAGGGTCACTGCAGACTAAAGCCAGTGTGTGTGTGTGTGTGTGTGTGTGTGTGTGTGTGTGTGTGTGTGTGTGTGTGTGTGTGTGTGTGTGTGTGTGAGTGTGTGAGTGTGCGTGTGTGTGTGTGTGTGTGTGTGTGTGTGTGTGTGTGTGTGTGTGTGTTTGTGTGAGTGTGTGTGTGTGTGTGTGTGTGTGTGTGTGTGTGTGTGTGTGTGTGTGTGTGTGTGTGTGTGTGAGCGACTGTCAGATGGATGAATGGATATTAGATGCAGTTCTGGGTAGGATCAAGTTTCTTTTTGTGGAAAAGAATGTGTAATACTCAAAATAGTTTTTGTGTTTTAATGTGTGTGTTTGTTTGGGTAGCGCGTGTATGCATGTATCGACAAATGCACAGATCCAAGGGCTCAATGTTTGCAAGCACACATGTACGTATGTGTACATGAAGATGTTCATATTTTATTTAATATTTTCAAAATTATTTATAAATAATGCTTTTTTGTTTACAAAAAAAATGAGATGCCTACTCTTAGATAAATGAGGCCTTTGATCAATCAGATGCAAACAGAATTATAAAACCAGTAATTTACCAGTACAAGTGATTTATAAGCTATTTCTTTAAAGGCCGGTCATTTTTTACCAGGAACACCACAAGTCTTATAGGGGTTTGAAATCATTACAAATTTCAATACAGAACATTATCTGTACATTACATTATCATACAGAAATCATTTTCTGTATATTCTTTCTCTTTTCTGCAATTCACTTCTGCTGTAGCTTCTTTCCTTTTAATAAACCTGTTATTGTATAATATTGTTGGCTCTGTAACAAATGGTTTGTTGTGTTCCTAGATCTTCCATGCTGATGCCCTGCATCGTAGCAGAGTTGAGCTGATCATCATCTCTAAGGTGCTATCAACCATATGACTAGTAAGTAAAACTAAACCAAAGACAAATTTCCACTTGAGGACAAAGGAACTAAACTAAAACTTCAAACATACACTAATGTTAAACACACTAATGTTGTTGGTACAATTTTTTTATGTTTTGAAAGAAGTCTCTTATGCTCACCAAGACTGCATTTATTTAATTAAAAATACAGTAAAAAAAATGTATTGTGAAATAATATTAAAACATTTAAATAATTGTTTTCTATGGAGAAGCATCACATCATCCTTCAGAAATCATTCTAATATTATAATTTGATGAAACATTTATGATTATTATCAGTGTTGAAATCAGTTGTGCTTGTCGTATCTTTTCTTCCTTAACAAGCAGTAATGACCACTGACGACTTGAATTACATAAAACGAACTGTTTACTGAAGTTTACGAACAGGATTACACATGAATACGGCGCACACACATGGATGTCAATCTCATCACTCTTCTCTCTGTATTCTATCTGCGCCCTTTTGCCCCCTATGCATTTTGGGTAGACTTTTCTTAAAGCTGAACAACCTTGTAAACGACAACACTGTTTCTGTTATTATTAAAGATAATTAAACATTTCTATTCAAATTAATTCACAACATCCTCCCCCCATGAACAAATGTTCATCAACTTAAATCTCTAATGCATAAAGCAATTGAATGGGTCTCTTTAACACAGTCCTTGTGGATGTTTGAACAGCACAGGATCTAACCTTGCCATCTCGGCCTGGAAACAGCTCTTAAATTTTTCCTAATTTCCAGGTTTGTCTCGGCATGTTGGCATCTCCTATGAGAACAATGTCACCCATCTTCAACTCAGTAGGTTTCTGTGTGTTGCAGGAATGTGCAGATTTCAGGTCCAGTAGATAGTCCTTCCTCCAGCGATTCCACAGGTTGGTCATGAGTCGGTTCCTGTATCTCCACCTTTTAGTCATAACTTCTTTACTCACAGTGGGATGATCATAGTCTGCCGGAAATGGTTTTGGAGGCAGTGAAGTGAGTCGTTCACCAACCAAGAAGTGTGCTGGTGTTAGTGGCTGCGGCTCATCAATCTCATTGTGGACAAAGGTGAGGGGTCTGGAATTCAGTGTGGCCTCTACTTCTGCAAGGAGTGTAGACATTTCTTCAAAGGTAAGCGATGCCTTTCCTAGCACCTTCCTCAGGCTCGTTTTCACAGACCTTACAAGCCTCTCCAAAAATCCACCCCACCAGGCTGCTCGTTCTACAATGAAACGCCAAGTGATGCCCTTCCCTGAGAAGTATTCCAGAATTTGTGGATCTTTGATGGCTTTCCACAGCTCACCAAGGTCTTGGTTTGCTCTCTTAAAGGTTTTGGCATTGTCTGAATAGATGACCTTGCACAGCCCTCTTCTGGAAACAAATCGCTTGAGTGCTAACAAGAAGCTTTCTGTTGACTGACTTGAAACCAGCTACAAATGCACTGCTCTAGTGACAGCACATGTGAACAGAGCAACATAAGCCTTGCATAATGCACGATCATTCTTCACATACAGTGGACCTGCAAAGTCTATGCCAGTTACTTCAAATGGCTGGGTCTCTGATATTCTGTCTCGTGATAATGGAGCCGTGTCCAGCTGTACGGGCTTTGCTTTAAATCTTTTGCACAGAGTACATTTTGACAGAATACTTTTCACAATTTGTCTGCCTCGCAAAATCCAGTATCTACTTCTAATTTGTACTAGTGTGTCTCTCAGACCAGACTGCATGATAAATTCATGATTGTGCTGAACCAGCAGCTCACAATATCTGTTTTTGTTGGGCAGAATCCATGGATGATTTTCTCTGTAACTAAAGTCTGACTGTTGCAGTCTGCCTCCAACACAGAGCAATTCATCTTCGTCAAGGAAAGGTTTTAGGTCTCTGATTTTTGAATCTGCGTTCACGGTCTTATCAGCTTTCAGCAAATTGATTTTATGACTAAAGCTGCTATCTTGTGTCACCTTTATCCAGTACTTCTCGGCCTCAAACATTTCATCAGCAGTCAACTGAAATGACTCGCATCTTGGAGCTTGAACTTGTATTGTACACAAACCGCTTGATCCAAGCGGTGACTCGCAGAACTCGCTTCAGCTTACTGTACTTCAGTAAATCCAGCACAGGTTCCATTCCCTTTTCGTCACTGCCGCTACTGAGTTGCACGATGACCTGCTGACCTTGCTTTAGCTCACTAGTCACATCTTCATCGCTTTGACTTTCATCGCTCTCTTCCAATAGATTCAGTGCAGTCAGAAATGAAGGTCCTTTCCACCACAGTTCACTTTCCTTCAGGTTAGCTGCAGTCTGACCTCTGGTGGGAAGGTCTGCAGGATTGAACTTGCCTTTACAGTGAGACCACATTGCAGGATTAGTTAAAGACTGTATTTCTGACACTCGGTTTGACACAAAAGTTCTGAACACCATCCTTGCCATTCTTGTGCAAGATCAGTGGGCAGCTCCTCGTCCCAGCCAAAGCCCCGTATCCACATCTCTTGGAAAAGGCCTTTTACTCGCAGAGTGAATGGGGTAAGAAAGCCTATTGGGTCGAATATGCGAGCAGAGAGCTTTAGAACACTTATTTTAGTATTCTCTCTTTTAGCTACAGCATCCAGCAATGCAGTCAGGTCAAAGAAAAATTAATCTGTTTTAGTTCTCCATACCAAGCCTAGTACCTTCAGCACTGATCCATGCATTTCTGTCTCCTCTGCAGGTTCACTCATTGTCGTCTTCCATTTCTCCTTCAATGCAGCACAGTTGGTTGTCCACTTGCAGAGGTCCAATCAAGACATAATCTTCCTTGCACCAGTAGTTATGGAGAAGGCATTTTCGACATCACTTCCACTTAAGATTAAGTCATCAACATAAAGTGATTATTTTATTATCTTTAATACCTCAGGAAGTTGGTCTTCATATTCCTTCAGATGCTTTCTCACTGTTACTGCCAGGAGGAATGGGCTGGGGGACACTCCAAACACCACTTTCGTCATCCGTAGCACACGCAGCGTTTCTCCTGTATCTTCATGAGGTTGTGCAGTGAGCCAGAGAAACCACACTGCATCTCTGTCCTTTTCAGCAAGAAGGCCTTCTTGATGTCTGTGGTAATTGCAATCTCATTCAGTCTGAATTTTATTAGTATGCTGAGCAGATCTGGATTCAGGTTAGGACCAGCAAGTAGACAGTCATTCAATGATGTAAAGCCATTGTCATGTGATGAAGCATCAAACACTACTCTGAGCATTGTTGTTACCTTGTCCTCCCGAAGAACAGCATGATGAGGCATGTAATACTTTACAGTGTTTGGAGATGATCCATCCTCAATCACGTCTTCGACGATGCCTTGCTTAAGGTAATCATTCACGACTTCATTATATCTGTGATACAACACTACATCTGACCGCCACTTTCTTTTAAGTCCTTCAAATCTTTTCCTTGCGATTCTGTAGTTATCTGAGAGTTCTGGTTTGTCAGGTCGCCATGGCAGCTCAACTTCATATCGCCCGTTTTTGTACGGAGTTGTTTTTTCAAACATGTGAAGAGCCTCCTCTTCTTCAGGGCTGCCTGTCTGCTGCATGGTAATGCCAAGGGACTCTATTTCCCAGAAGAATTTCAGACGTTCTGAGACCAGCGTGTCTTCATTAATTTGTATGTGCATGCATGCTGTCTCAGAAACACTGGACATGGTGAATGGGCCCTGCACTGACCATCCAAAAATGCAACAAATCCAAAAGAAGTCATTTGTCAAAGTAATTTTCCAAATCATCAATTTCTGTACGCTCCTCTATTTCGCGATCTAACTCCAGCAGTGTTTCCTCTTTTGCAGATAACAGGCCTAACAGTTCACATAATCTGTCAACGATCGGATCTTCTTTGCCAACCTCTGTTTCTACATCTTGCAAAAGTCTCGTCGTGGAACCGCGTACAGCTCTCCGTTTTCTGAGTAGACTTTCAAGTCGCTCCGCCATTTCGGATGTTGCCTGCAAGTTATTCCGGGTTTCGGCACCAGAGACTGTTGTATATTTTCTTCCTTAACAAGCAGTAATGACCACTGACGACTTAAATTACATAAAACAAACTGTTTACTGAAGTTTACGAACAGGATTACACATGAATACAGCGCACACACATGGATGTCAATCTCATCACTCTTCTCTCTGTATTCTATCTGCGCGCTCTCGCCCCCTATGCATTTTGGGTAGACTATTCTTAAAGCTGAACAACCTTGTAAATGACAACACTGTTTCTGTTATTATTAAAGATAATTAATTAAACATTTCTATTCGAATCAAATCACAACAGTGCTGCTTCAAATTTTTGCTTTTTTCAGGATTATTTGATGAATAGAATACTGGTCAATTTAATGCATCCTTGCTGAATAAAAATATGAATTGTTTTTTTATTTTTTATTCTATTGAACCCAAACTTTTGAACAGTAGTGTAAACTACCATTTACATATATTGGGTCTATTTAACAATTAATTCTGGAGAGAGAAAAAAAGAAAATGGAATAAATTGTTACACTGGTTTACACAAAAATATTAATCAGCACAACTGTTTTTAACATTGATAATACTCAGAAATGTTTAGGACGTTTGCATTGTAATAATGTATAGTGTTCAAATATAAAAATGCTGACTCGTTAGGTCATGTTTTCTCATTAAAATCAGACGAGTTCCTATTAATTCAATTGAATGTGAGGGAATAACTCTAGAATAACCTTCCTGATAATGTTTGGAGCCCAGAAACTCAATCCTAATTTAAATCTAGATTAAAGACGCATCTCTTTATCCAAGCATTCAATTAACACATCTCATAATCTTGCACTATAAGACTATAAAATAGTAAAAAGTGCACATGATCATCTTTTGCCTGAAACATTACAGCAGCTATGTTAATCTTTCTCCTGTTGGTTCCCTGTTTGTATCTCAGGATGCTCAGCAAGTTTACTAGAGATTACAGCTGCTCCAGCTGATCCAGCCTCACTTGTGAAGACTTCTAATGACACCAACACTCTTGAAGACTTCAGATGATGACAACTATAGATGTACATACAAAACTGCCAGATATTAACCTTATATTGCATTGGCCCGGTTTCACAGACAGGGCTTAGATTTAGCCAGGATAATGCCTCAGTTAACTTAGGATATTTTAGTAGCTTTTTAAAATCTACTTAAAGCCTGGTTCACATGGGACGATTTTAAAATTATCGTCCGATTTTCCAAACCTGAGAGACCCCACACACGACGATAAAAAATCACGGGTCTAACA